>NW_024467963.1:1800000-2360352 GCF_002105095.1 Pseudomassariella vexata
AACCGCGGCCCGACCGCGAGGAAGATTGACAATATAGGGGCTTGGCACGGCCCGAGGCTTATGATGCACTCGAAGTCATTGCCTTCAAAGGCGAGACTCTAGAGCCGGGCAGGTTAGGCTCGGTCTCTATCGGACACATTGTACTGTTTGTTGCTTGTTGCTGCTTGTTGTCTTTGAAACAAAAAATTGTTGGGGTGGCTTGAGATTGAGAAAGACTGTTATCGAGATATGAAATTGACATAGAGAGAAAATTTCAAATTGAATATAGATTCGAATCTACTCGACGAGGAATGAGTGGCATTGACATCATATCCTAATGAAAGGGTCTTGACTTACTATTCTGGCCCATCTCGTACGCCTCGGTTTACACGTGGTGTTGCACCATGCTGTCAAGTGTCTCTAGGGTTAGAGTTGGTTATTGCTCTCTCTACATGCTATGGGTGCTAAATATACAATGCAAACTCGAGTTCAAGGCTTTAACCATATTTCTATTAGACTATCTGGGTCGGCACTCAAATTCCTTCCCAGTTTTATAATGCTGCACTAGTTCGCAATCAGCGCGATGCTTCGTATTTTGACCAAGCACGAGCTTATGAGATCGATTGCCTCAATGAAATGATACATAGCAGAAATTAGCGGGCAGGTAGCACCTCCGGGGTGGACGCGGCGTCAATCTGTGTCACTGGGTTTCCTGCTTCCCCTGAATTCTTGGTACCATAAACCAAGAATACAGAGACGCATGTAGACCGAATGCTGGCACTCGCATTCGCTCACTTGATTAGCTGTGTTCCATATCAGGCCGTACCTACTAGTACTTTTGGTCTCAAAACTCCCGCCGTGCCAGCTTTAGACGAGATGGCCCGGTGTCGAAACCGGTAGATTTCCATCCAATTCTTTGGATGGAGGATATTCCTCGCGAACCTATCCAGCTTCATTGAATATAAGCACAGGGGTATATTCATCCAAATCCTCACCTAGCAGTACCCGAGTTCCCATATCTGGAAGCCAATTACGCCACGACGGGTAGAGTTTATGAAACACCAGAGCGGCTCGTTCAGAATAACTCTAAAGTCTAAATCTCATCAGCAAACCCTCAGTCCTCGTACCGTGGCCTGTGGTATTATCAAGGTGTCTGCCATGACCTTGCCACGTAAATATCAGGCCTCACTAGTTGGCCATGTCTCTTCTTGATCCAAGAATCGTATCTTGGCTTTCATCACGTAGGGAAACTCGTAGGATGATATGCAGTTATAAACCTACTAAGACACGCATTTTATTCGTCTACAAAAGCAAAGCACGTAGATAATATTGAGAAACAATATCTGCTGTACTAGCACGTGTATCTCTAGTCACAAACGTCAACTTCCGCGGAATCATAAAACAACGTTGCAGATACAGCATATGTGGAAAAGACAGTTTGGTATCATGCGAACGCCTCCCAGTGTAATTACCGTGGTTTGTATGTGCGTGTTTATGCCGCAGTTTGCGTACCGTTTGGACGATGGTGTTTGCTGTTTGGAGGTGAATCATGTTCTCTTCGAGCATCGTTTAAGGTGGAATAGCCTCGAGGAGTGAAAAGACAGGAATGACTGATTAGGTCGCACGGTGTAACAAATGTTCTCGCCACACTGATGTGAAATAATTTGTGTGTAATGTTGTGATGATGAGTTGGCGACGAAGTATGTGGTGCCTCAAATCAGCTTTCAGTACTTCGGCCTCCCATTTCTTCGTCGTCCTGGAACATGATGACGACGGTCTGCCGATCCGGGTTCCCAGCATCGGTGGGGTAGGGAGTAATGGAGCGGTTGCTGAATCGTACGCCGGCTCTTTGTGGTGGACGCGAGAAGCGTTCGGTGTACACGCTGGCGTCTTCTGAGACCAGGGATGTGTGATGGTCCTCAGAAAACATGGGGGAGGATGACTGCCCTTCGTCTGAGGCAGATGGCCGAGGAGTGTTCAGACCTGTACTTCTCATGCCGTGATGATAGTGGGAAGGGTATGGTCGGTTCGGAGGGAATGTAGAGCTGGCGGGTGACGGCGTTCGAACATAGGCGAGTTCAGGATCTAGAAGCTGGACTAACTTGACATCTTTGCTATATCGCATGTCGTTGTTGGACTTGTGTGTTCGAAAGGTTTGACCGATAACCTGCGGAAGATACTGTGCGAAGAAAGGTTTGATTGCTGGGAGCGACGCGCACGTCTATAGGCAGATCTTCTGTCAGCACGCTGAAAGGATGTGCCAGTTCGAAAGGGCGTATAACTCACAATGCCAAGGAACAGCTCCACGTTACTGGCAAGAACGACGTCCCAGCCTGTCCATGTGAGGTCGAAGTCAGGGGTAGTTGCGAAAATCCAGGTCAAATAAATCCTCGCGATTCCAGCGCACGACACAAGCAGTCCCGCACCGAACAGCCCCATGACAATGAGCTTTTCTTTTCGCCGCAGCTCCAACCTCATTACTGTCCGTATCGGCAGGAAGACTAGTGTGAAGTCTTCGGCAGTGTTGATGGTTCCCGCGACAAGCAAGTGCACGTCATCATTAATACAGTTCTGAGGCTCCAAAGACACCGTCCAATATTCAGATACCGGTCTTCACATCAGTAGTCAGCTTATGTCGCGTCTGTGCGACCGATAACCATTCCATACCTGCACTGAAATAGCGTCACCACTACAAAGATGAAGCCATTGACGCAGACCAGTCCCGCCATTATCAGGACGCATCGATTTGTCCACTTGTCGTCGGAAGCCACCGTGAGACGATGGATCATAGCCAGTATCGACAATTTTGTCACTGTGGACGCCAGGTCGAAGAGAATAAAAACGGCGAGACTGCATGTCGTTAGCCAACTGCGCCTGTTAAATTGGAGGTGACAGACACACCTTGCTTTTAGCGATGGCACGAAGAACTCTTCGTGCACATCCCATATATGCTTGTTCCAACCTAGGTGTGACTGGGCGACCATGGCGATCACGGCAAAGATAATGGCAGGAATCTGTCACGGGTCTCAGCAACAGTTCATGTCAGATTGATCATGTGGGTTAAACCACATATGCGAGCACAATGAGGATATCATCAAGTCCGAGTCCTTTCGAAATGTATTGACGAGTAAATATTCGAACGGCCAGAAGTACGGTAACAAAGGTTAGGAGCGTTGTGCCTACGATCAAGCCAACTTGCCCCCTGGTCTGTGGATTCTCAAAGTTGGGTCGAGGCCACTTGAGTACGGCTTCAAGTGGAAGCCTCATCATGTAGGTAAGCGTAAGCAGGAGTGTTCTTTCCGAAGGAAGACTTCGCAGAAGGCCGAGGTCTATGACGGGATGTCCTCCTGAAAAAGTGCCTCCGTCCTGAAAGACGAATCTGCTTGATGTGCTTGGTACGACAGACGTCAGTTGGCGTCGAGTCAGAGTCGGTATGTCGAACAAATAGTAGAGACCATGGCGACGGTCATATAATTCGGGAACCTCAGAGAATGTTTGCTCGTTGGCTATCTCACGGACTTCATCGCTCAACTTTTTGAGTGTATGGAATTGGACGTCGTAGGAAGGATCGCGGATGGGAGTTATCTGCTATTCATAGGCCCCAACCACATCTTACTAATAGAATGTTGTCGGTTATAGCTGATGGAGCAACACACATAAATATGCATCCAAACGTTCTTGGCGTAGATCGCCGTCTAGTTGCATGTCCAAGAAAGGCATACACGGATGTGCCTCCCACGCCGCCGCTGGTGGTGCTGCTAGCACGCCATACTAAGGTTGCGGCTGTCCCTGTATGTTGCAAGGTACAACCTTTTCCAAAACGAGCATGATCCCGACCGGTATGAACGGCAACCACGTTACTGTGAACTCTTCTTGGCCTGTCACAGCTGCTATGAAGCAGTCGCTGATTCTAACCCAGTCCGGGATCCAGTCTTCAACAGGGAAAAGAATGCAAGGGGCATGCTGAACATGTCGGGAAACTTGTAATGCACACGTTGCGCACAGATAAGGTTAGCGCTCAGACTGCGCCTCTACCTATGTTCCTCGTGGGGGTTAAGTTCAGTCTTCAAATGACTAGTCTAGTCACACGGATGGAACTTACCTGGTGTTTCACAGCACGGTGTCTCAAGGTCTCCAAGAGGTTTAAGCATCGACATAGAGAATTCGTGACAGTCGAGTTGAACGGTTGAGATGGCCTTGAAATTCCGATGGAACACACATACTATCATGCTGCTTATCAAGAATCGAATTGAGGTCGGGATTCTGAAGATCGTTGCGTGATCCCGGGAGCCTTCTTACATGCGCCAGGATGAGACACAGACCTAAGAGCTGTCACGTTGGTCTAGATAATATCAAGCTGTCTGCCACTTCAATTGAGTACCAAGTCTCCTAGCATTATGCGACTCAGCGCACATGACCCATGCGTTTACTCAGCGTAAAGTGGTGCCGCTGGTTGGAGAACATGATATAGGACGCCCCTGACGTAGAATGATCCTCACCATGGGTGTAACCTCAAACTCCTTCGCAGAGGAACCCTGATCTTCGTGCTTGGCACAAACATCACAAATACCACGAAACTCAACGTGCTGGGGACACCAGCCCAGGAGCTCACTGAGCGGAAGTCACCAAGGTTCTTTTCATAATGACAATGAAAATCAGAGCAAACTTAGGCCGGAGAGGGACCGTTTCTCAGAAGCCGCGAAGAACATTGTGAAACATGATTGGAGTCTATTGTTCGGCAGTTGGAGCTCAAGACTCATACAAGATGGAAGAGTGGGCAGATGCTCTCATGATATCGATATGGGATAGCCGGCTTTCCACTTCATGCCTTTGTGTTGGGCACGTTGACCAGGATGGTTGAAGAAGCTTCTAAAGTGGACATCGTATCAGCGAATCGACAGCATGGCAGTGACGAACCAGAGATCAGTAGCAGGTGCATAGTGTCGTGGACGTGCAGCGGTGTCTACGTTCCATATCCTCAGATAAGTGGAGAAAATGATGCATCTTCGTTGGACTAAGAGAAGCTTTCCTTTTTGTCCCGTGTGCCATTCAAGCTTGGAAACCGTCAGCAATGTCGATTCTGAGGCTCCATGCCAAACCTATCTCAAGCTGTCTTGCCTCAAAAACCATGCCCAACTTCGTGCAATGCGACTGGCTTGAAGTCTGATGGTGACAAAAAGCAGGAAGCGTCCCTTGTCTCAGAGTTCCCGTCCTCGCATTGTAGATGACTATGAGTTGCGATAGGCTCATTGACGCAAGACGGAAGACAGGGGATCATTAGATGACCAAGCCGGAAGCCCAGGGCTGCGGTAGTAACTGGGTGGACATATTGTGCACGAGATGCTGGCAAGGAACAGACTGCAGGGTCTGAGCATGTGGGTTTCAACGCCGTCACATACTCTGCGGTGCCGATGCTGAGCCAACGTGCTGATTGCATTCTATTGTTGCCTAGCATTAATCATGATGGTCAAATGGCGTCAGTGAATAGGAAAGAGTGAAATGCTGCACACGGTTTGGGATTTCGGCTCTACAGCATTGGCTGTCACTGACTGTCCCGCTACCTTGAATTAGAAGGGATTCAGATCATACAGAACGATTACGAGCATGTTGGCTTTGGATTCTAGGGTCGAATTTCACTGGGAATTGCCTAACTTAACTCGATCATCCAAATGCCTGCAACTGACACTTGCTCAGGCTAAGAGATAGTACAGCCACATCTCGCCAAACCTCGGTGACTGCGGAAGTGGCAGACAACCCCTCTATGTCAGCCACACCCACAAATTTTGAGCAACTCCGAGTTGCGCAAAATCCCACTCAACACCCTGGTCGAAACGACTTTTCTTTTTCGACCAAGCCAAAACCAGTCCTTTTCCACCACCACCAACAACTGCGCAATAAACCTCACCATTAGATACCATCTATTGGAAGACAGCCAAGATGTCCAAGATCTCTGTCGCCGGTGTGCGCACTAACGTGCAGGAGCTCCTCGACTACTCCCTCGAGACCAAGAAGCGTAACTTCCTCGAGACTGTCGAGCTCCAGATCGGTCTCAAGAACTGTAAGCAAGTCTGTCGGAATTGCATTGATTATTCATGACTGACCCCGGATTCCAAATAGATGACCCTCGTAAATACGAGCCTCTCCTGATATTCGAGTAACGTCATTACTGATGCGATATAGAGCGTGACAAGCGTTTTTCCGGCACCGTCCGTCTGCCTTCGATCCCCCGCCGTACGTCTACCCACCGCGAAACCTAGTTAGTTACCTTGAGTCGAATGCTAACTTCGAATGTAGCCGGCATGGCCATCTGCATTTTGGGTGACCAGCACGATATTGATCGTGCGAAGCACGGTGGTGTTGACGCCATGTCCGCCGATGACTTGAAGAAGCTTAACAAGAACAAGAAGCTCATCAAGAAGCTCGCTCGCAAGTACGATGCTTTCGTCGCTTCCGAGACCTTGATCAAGCAGATCCCCCGTCTCTTGGGTCCTGGTCTGTCCAAGGGTGAGTACCGTTTTTGTCTCAAACCGTCTTGGATACGGAGCTGACAGCCTCTACAGCCGGCAAGTTCCCCACCCCCGTCTCCCACGCCGACGATTTGACTGGCAAGATCAACGAGGTCAAGTCCACCATCAAGTTCCAGCTGAAGAAGGTTCTCTGCATGGGTGTCGCCGTCGGTAACGTTGGCATGACTCAGGACCAGCTGCTCGCCAACATCATGTTGGCCATCAACTACCTCGTCTCACTGCTGAAGAAGGGCTGGCAGAACGTTGGTAGCCTGACCATCAAGGCTACCATGTCTCCCCCGAAGCGCCTCTACTAGACGGATCAAATTGCCACCGGAGGATGTTTGCTGCCACACTGGTGCTAACAATCATGGGATGGGCATTGCGAGTCACAGAAGATAGATACTGGTAGCGAATGACAAGTCAAACCTCCAAGACAAAAAAAGCTCTGCATTTTCAAGACGAGGTTGTAATCTTCAACCTAGTCAGTGCTTGCAGCACAGCACGTGACGCCTCGAACTATGGCACGATAGAACATACTGTGCGGCTTCGAGTGAAACACGACCTCGGCATAACCCTGTCCACAGTGCTATTTCCATGCGCAATTGGGATGCTGGTGAAATAACAAATTCATCAGTCAATCGTACCACACGGCAAGGCTCAGCTCGGCTCGAATATTACATGACGCGCAGGCCAACGGCAAGAGCAGGAGATCGATCCCCATTTGGATCGACATCTTGGTTGCGGTGTGGGGTACGTGATCGACGTGCTTCCATGGCGATGTGTGAGTGAAAACAGTTTCCAGCGTCACAAAATCCTTCCATTTATTTTGGACAAGACCCGGCATGTGCAGACAAGTGCACAATTGACCGGCTATCAACATCCCTCACAAGCAAGCAAATTGACGACTTTGATTACGATATGTCGTGAGCACCCCACAGTCGCGAACCTCGAAGAGACGGCGTCGACGGCTGATTAGGAAGAGCGCTTCCGTTGTTTTAGGAGGCCGGGAACGGAAGGAAATCCATAGAGAATAAGAATGACCCTCAGCAAGCCGCATTAGCGGAGCCGCCATTAGTTTGTATAAATTCTTATGACGAAGAAATTAGCCAAACCCTAATGATGATGAGGAAGAAAAAGGAAAAGGGCGAAAGGAAAAGCTGCCACAGACGCTTAAGTACACGGAAGTGGAAAAGAAAGGCGGTGAGCCGTTGCAGAATTCAAAATCAGTCAGGTGAGGGGATAAGCTGGTGGGTGACTGGGCAGAATCGACCAAGATCCGATATTGATAAAATTCGAGAATATCCTGGGTGAGATATCTCAGCACCTCCAGCCAGACCCAGGTTTCAAACCAGATGCACAAGGTAGAATAACACCTCTTTCTCCACATTTATATCAGTAGGTCAAAACTTCTTATTTCACATTGTTTCCCCAAAGTATTGCTGCTTGTTTCATAAACATTCCAGGAGATCAACAGTCATTGGGCTGAATCTATTCCATGGCATAAATTTCTTGCGCCATATTGTGCCTAGCGGAAGAAGATGTGAAGAGGATGCTCTTTCTATATAATAACATGGAATCGGCCGTAAAGGCTTCGCGAGACCTGACGCAAGTTTGCAAGCCCTGACGGCAAGTCTGTAGGTTCTTGCGTAACTTAGAAGGCTGAACGGCAAATCCGCAAGCCCTGTATTGAAGTCCGTAAGGCCTGGCGGAAGTTCGGCAAGTTCAGCGTAGTAGAATATGCCACGAATAACCCGACACCTGATATACCGTACGTTCCTTTTTGGTAACAATACTGTAGATATAGACCCAGTAGGTCGTTATTTATCGACACTTGCAACTACTTGTGAAGTAGTCTGTTAATTGGACATGCCGATGTCGCCTTTGCTCTATCTCTAGCATTGCTAATATCGGCATACTATTTCTGAAGTGTGAATAGGTTATCGATGCACGCTGTAGGGCGTCGGTTGTTTCCTTCTTGAGAGACCAGCGGATCATCAGAAATCATGTTGAGTGAATAGGAATGCCACGTTTTGTTGGAATACTAACAAGAGACCGGATTCGATGGAAGTCAAGCAGCTGGTTTGACTTGCAGAGCAGTCACGAACTTTCTCTCGGTTGCTTATAGAGCAAGTTGTATTTCGAACTGGAAGTACAAACAGCGCCCGAGTCGCGGTCACGGTGGGCTAATATAAGATACTTCTGTTACTAGTATCTTGTTGAGATTTTTCGGTAGAATGAGGATGCCTGAGTTACTACCTGGTAGTTTCAGCGATGGGGCGGTCTCCTCACTTTCTTTAATTATGCCAAGCCTAAGCACTGGGTATATAAGGAATATTCTCGTTATGAGCCGTGAAAGAGGATATCATTAGGTGCTGACAAAGGAGCAGAATATCCAAAGAGCAGTGGGATGACGCGAGTGCAATAATCGGCGTTAATGAAGTAGCACTGGGATAAATAAGAAATTGCACAAGCTATTCCAGTCTAATTACATGTTATATTCGTTACCAACAATATCAGCTAACACCCTGAACCCCATTCTGCAAGACCAATCGATTGCTCCAACCCTTGAATATATACGCAATCCGATTAGCGGTGGAATCCTTCACTAAAACCTAGGAGTCAAGCGGACAGGGGCATGCTTGGACTTCCATACCTAGACTTTAGAGTGGTTATTGTAGCCAGTGATGCTTGTATGCTTTTCTGATTGGAATCTGGTTGCGCCGTTGAATACGGAGTCGGAAGCTGGTGTGGATCCAGAGTTTGATACAGACGGAATGACGGGAGGCGGCGCTTGTTGAGTCGAGCCATTGCACAGAAGGGCAGATGGACCGGAGTTCGGACCCGAAACTAGGCCGGAGGAGGGAAGGGGTTGCACTGGACGGCAAAGAGGATGATGGGACATAGGAGCCGTGGTGGGTTCAACAGGGCCGATATGGGAGGGGAGAAACATCGAAACTGCCCAAATGTTTATCCTTTGGCGCAACGCCCACAAGTCACAGCTCAAGAATCAATCGGGTAACAAAGAACTTCACGACGGGTTGATGGCGGACTCATCGTGTATCCAAGCGAGTGAGAAAGGCTCTCGCTTGAAAAGAAAAGATGTGGTATACAAAGTATTATTGTTTAAATATTAATTAAACCGTATGAAAATTTTGCTATGCCGTACACGAATCGTATTCATTCCCCGTCGTACATCTTCTGCCATCGTCATTCTGAGCAAGAACCCAGCAATTCCACCCCTGCCAAAGTACCATCACATGCTGTTAGCTGTACTCGGCGACGCAAAGCCTAATGGGCTAATACCCCTCTCCAAACTTCTGACATTTCCCCCGAACATCAATCCCGCGGTTGACCCTTTTACAATCATCATACTGCATCTGACAATCCCTACTCGCATCATCATAGCCCCTGCTCCAGCGATTAGCCCCCGTGCGCTTCTCCATCCCGGTGGCCTCAGAGTAATTCCGGCCCCTCTTCCGGCTACTAGGGCTCTTGTACCCCTCGCCGTGTATCCGTCCGCTGGAGTCTTTGCCGCCCGTCCTGCAGCCCTGGGCATAGACGCTACTGCACTGGTTGAACTGGACGGTGCAGGCCTCCTGGCAGGCGTTGTCGCTCTGGTCGCGCGGGTACGACTTGCAGTTCTTGCTGTTGGATTCGGTGTACAGTTTGAAGACGTTCTTGGATCGGGAATTGTAGTCGGCCTCGATGTTGTTGCAGGTCAGGACGGGGAGCTTAATGCCGCCGACGGGACCATCATATTTTCTGGACGTTGGCTGGATGCAAATACCGGTCGGGGTAGGCACGGGACAGCTGGAAGTTGGCTTGATGGATGTAGACGTAGTCGAAGTAGGCGCCGAAGTGCAGGGGAAGGCAGTAGTTGAAGTGGTCGGGCGACTGCCATCAGGATACTGAGGGGGAAGCTTCTTGTAACAATCTCCCTTGCTTCCGCGAGAGTTGCCCTTACAATACTCCTTAATGCCGTCACACCACTCGTAGAAGTTGAAGCAATCCATAGCGTCAGGCCATCCGGCATACTTAAAGCAAGTGGCGATCTGGATAGCGCACTGGGACCACGCAGTGAGACAGCTGTTGCTATCTTCAAAATCAGGCAAAGGCTGAGAGCAGAACCTGCCACACTGGTACTCGCATGTGGGAGCAGTGACAACCCTAGAGGTACACATGGCAGGACTGGTAGTAGTGCTCGTTCGTTGTGTGCTGCGAGTGCTCGTCGTAGAAGAGGTGACGTAACCTCGGGAAGTGCTCGTAACACTTGAAGTTGTGCTTGCAGTGCTTGACCTGACACTCGAGGTGGTACTTGTAGTGGTAGATCGAGTGCTGGAAGCTGAGGTTGACGGTACCGCAGTGGTTGAAGCAGTGCTTGACCTTGTGCTGGAAGTGGAAGTTGTTGACGATACTGCAGTGGTTGAAGAAGTAGTTGAAGAAGTACTTGAGCGTGTACTATAAGTTGAAGTTGTGAAGGAGGTGGAAGTTGATGTACTGTATGTAGTACTTGAAGTGGTGCTTGAACGTGTGCTGGAAGTGGGAGTCGAAGTGGGAGTCGAAGTGGGAGTCGAAGTGGGAGTCGAAGTGGGAGTCGAAGTTATCAAGGAGGTGGAAGTTGATGTACTGTATGTATTACTTGAAGTAGTGCTTGAAGGTGTGCTGGAAGTTGCCGTCGAAGTCGGAGTTGAAGTTGTCGAGGAGGTGGAAGTTGATGTACTGTATGTAGTACTTGAACTGGTGCTTGAAATTGTGCTGGAGGTTGGAGTCGAATTCAAAGTTGAAGTTGACGTAATGCTTGACTGTGTGCTGGATGTAGAACTTGAGGTTGGACTTGTTGAAGTGGTGGAAGTTGATGACGACACGGCAACGGTCGAGGAAGTGGTCGAAACAGCACTCGAAGCCGTTGACGAAGATTGCGGTGGAGTATAACCGCAAGGTTCCAGTGAGATGAGGTCGTTCAACACGTACAAGTTGATGTGACCCGCGCCACCACAGAACTGGTCGTTGTTACCCGTACACGTTCTTTGACAATTACCATCGTCGGTGTGGACAGTCCCATTACCGATGGCAACACCGCAGTAGCATTCACCTGAAATAAGATGGATATTTAGCCGCTGTATTTTATAGTCCGTCAGGGTTGATACATACTAGAGAACTCCGTTCCAGCAAAAGGAAAACCCTTGCTTCGGCAGGCCTCGAGACAGATTTCCGTAGTCAGGGGCTCATTATCAAGCTGGGTTTGACGGAAAAACAGAGCCTTTTTGGCCTCGGGGTTATTATCCGTGTAACAACCGAGGGGCCTGTACTCGGCAATAGTCTGCTCATCCACAGGGAGGAAGGTGGTGTCGGTGTAGATGTTGAGCCCAGTGTCTCCACCGCAAGTCTGCGAGGAATTCCCGGCGCACTCCAAGTTACATTCCGTGGCGGCGTTGACCTCAGGCTTGTCGACAGTCTGCCCACAGTAACAGGTGTCGCGCCAAGCAAGACCAGCATATCGAAAACCATTGCCTAGTTCTTAGTCAATATTTGCAGGATGGCCCGTCGTATGTATGTCCGCACCTTTGCATGTTGCCACACATTTCTCAACGGTCATATCTGGGCTTTTATCGAACATCTCAGATAGTGCCGTCATCTCGGTGGGCAGACCATTGTCGTAGCATCCAACTTGAAGGAAGGGTTGGAAAGGCGACAGACATGGCGGTAGTTGCTCATACCATGCGTGGACGTTGGGAACGAGTGACAGAGCTGCAAGCGCAGCCAGGGACTTGAGAGCCATCATAGTTCTGAACGAGTGACTGAACTTATCCAAGAACGAGTGTGGAGGAATGATGTTGGCGTGAGTGGTAGGGACATATCTCTGAGATCGGCAGACGAGGTATGTTATATAGACATCTGCGAGTCTCGATCATCCGGGCGTGGAAACCCTCCTGGACTAACACCACAAAGCGGCGGGCCCTTTGCATCGTGGTTGCCATGCATCGGGCACGACCTGCCAGGGTCGTCGCTCGACGATACCTCAACGAAAGCAAGCCTTGCCACATAGCGTCGCCTTCGAGAATAATCAACGACAAAACGGTACTCGGAGCTAAGACGGGCGTAGTAGCGATTAGGCGTAGGATGGTAGCTTGCCTGTGCATAACAACTAGTCTGTTGCGGGTGCTTTAGGAAGCTCGAGACTATACCTTTGCTGCGAGGCCGGAGGAATGGCTGTCACGACAACCAGGCCAAGTGCCATCAAGTTCCTTCAGATAGCCAGATAGACAAGCTGGAGCTAAGCCAGTCTGGATGGTGAAGGGCGCCATTGTTTTTCCACGGCGGGCAAATCGCCGAAAGAGGAAGTGTGGTCAAAATTGAAATTGTGCTGGAAAGCCACGGGAGAGGCAATCCAATGAGGACGCCAGGAGCAGGCCGGATCGACCCAAATATGGAGGGTTTTCAGGTAGTTACTAGAGGCTGGTTCCTGTACTAGAGCCCGCGGCTAAGCCCCCCAATTATTTGCTTGGGGCAAGTATAACTTCTATTGTCACCTGGTGACACTGAATCGCGACTACCTAACCAGCAAGATAGCTTCAACAACGATACTTGACCCACGTTGCAATTCATCGTGGAAATTTGGGCGTACAAGATGCGCATCTGTTGCGGAAGTAAGTTGGTGGCGTAGTTTGGATAGACACAAAACATCTACGAGGAAGTGTGCAGGGTGTGAGCATGTTTAAGATGGCGTTCGTATATCGCAGCCCGGACACAACTTCTCGTAGGGCTTGGTCAACCGGAGGAACACAAGGTATTTCGAGTAGCACCGTTCAGGCGATGCGAAGCTGGGGTACTGCAAGATGCCGTGCACGTAGATCTTGGCTTTCAAACAAGACTTCGGCAGTGTTCAGACGTGAGGAACACTCCATGTCGTAGAGACACTGCCCAGCGACCGTTGCAATGTTTCTCTTCGGCCACTTAGGATCTGATGGCTTTTCTTGCACGGCCAGTCTCTCCATAACGCACGGTTCGATTATCCGGAGAAGTATACCTGCAGATTCCCCAAGGACGAGGGAGGGACCATCAGCGTCCCCCTAAGCCGTTGCGATTTATCACCTGGGCCACGATCGACCGATAACTCTATTTAGTGGGATGCAAGCTAGCAGCTTCATTTCGACCCCGTGCTCCAATGGGGGCAGCTGCAACACAATTCTCGTCAACCCAACAATCGAGCCGGGTCCAGGACTTCCGAAGAGAGATGTCACTTCTACTGGGTCAAAGAATGTATGAGGAAGTAACAGCCGACCCTCGTCGACCCCGTGCCCTTCCAATGCTGAAGTACAAGTCGTGGTGGAAATTGATCTCATTGCAAGTCAGCCTCAGCGGTCGGTCTCCTGAACCAATGGCAGCCCGACCGATGGCCCGCTGCAGAAAAAAAAATCGACATATCAAGCCCTGTGGGATTGCTAGCGCTACAGAACGCAGCAACCTCTCTGAACTAGATATACAAGCTTCTTAGGTGACGTCGAATGGTATAGTAGTTGGACCGGCATTATGAATACTGTACCGGCGCTCAAGTTAAACATGGGTACTTCGCTAAATAGCAACGGAGATTCGGTTATGGGACGGGCATCCGTGCATACGAGGATACAACGCGACAACCTCCGGTGGACTTACCCTGCTTGAGCTTTGAGAGGCTCCATCTGTGCGGATCGCGTTGAAAAGGGGTGCCCTCAATCAATGGGTCCCGCTTTATTGAATGCTGACTCCTTCGGCTGACGCAACGAAGATTGGACTCATCATACTAACAGCAGCGGAGATACGACGAGATCTTGCCGTCCACGTCCCACCCGGCGTTTGTGGTGCTGCGTTTGAAGTCGAGGCCTGTCAACTCCACTCTATTCAGCATGTATTTGATTATGTCGTTCAGATTCACAGTCACTGTAACATTACGGTGAGGGATCATCAGCGTTCAATCATACCAACTGCAGCCGATACCTTGCCTGCAATGCTGCTTCAACACTGCATGGAAATTAATATTAGCACAGGACCAAGTTGCCCCTTACATGCCAATGGCTCACATCTACGTGAATATACGATTACGTACCGCAGATCCATTTTGTTTCACAGTTCTCATCACATCTAGTGCCTGTCCAGTTCATCGACAGCCCAAGAGTTAAAGGAGACAATACTCCACAAGAGGCCGTATTCATCGTGACCCTCACTAAAGAGTCCCCCTAGCACCTGTCTCCTACCTGTGATTCTATCTCATCCGCGTGAGCCCCCTCAAGGCTCATGACCAATCCTTAGGGCCATGACTGTTACCCCTGTTTGGCGCCTCGCCCTTGGTTGCCGAGATGGTATCCCAGTCTTTTGATATCAAGAATGAAACAGCATGAGCACGTGTTGATCTTCAGCCTTTACGTCTCTAGGTTCCCAAGTATAGATAAATAGTAAACTCTGAGGATGAAAAGTTGCTAATCCACTATTGTTCATGGCAGGTGGAGTTGCCACGACTGCCGGGTAATGAGTTCGGCAGGAATTGATAACATTGAGTTGAAGTATCCTTGATAAACACAAATCATTTGCTCTGTTGTCCGCAGGCTACTCATTGTGAGTAATGATAATGCAACAAGTTAGACAGGTTATTCATTGGGACTGACAGACATATCAAGGTCGATTTCGGCTACAGCATGCACAGACAAGATGGTCAAAAGTGAATCAAGTATTGCAGAATGACATCATTTATAAACCGTAACTTCGCACTCCATCTACATGGGCGCAACGGACCAGACTACCTCTCATCAAATCATTCATTCCCCTAGATGTTTGAGTAACCAGTCCAAATGATAACAATATGGTGGTGTCAATTTCGTACTTTGTGACGTCATGCCACCTCAGCAAATACCCAGGTAGTGTTTTTGGTAAACTCAACATGCTTATATGATAGCTAGCGAATGCTACCCGACAACGCGTTGCTCGTAGCCCAATTATGCTACCTCACTTTTTTTTAAAATACACAGCCAATGACCTGTACCGAACCCCGAACTCCACGTCGATGATTCCCCCTATTTGTTGCGCATGTGGGGAGGCAACCATTTGCCACCGGCCCCCGAAGGCTTAAGCGGTTCAGCCGGAGTGTTGTTATCGCCCCGATCAATGCGATCGGAGCGATCCGGACGATCAATGACGCGAGGTCGCTCTGGCATAGTACGAGGGGGAGGTGCAGTGTCCCTAGAGATTTCCTTAGGGGCAGGGGCACCACCGCTTGCTGCTCTCGCTGCCTCACGCTCACGCCACGAGGGCTTGTTGCCAGCAAGGTTGAGACGAGGCGGACCACCAGCAGCAGGTCGATCATTGGAGTTGGTTCGTTCCATTGGGCTGGCAATACGTGCCGGCGGAACAACGTTGTCTGCAGGGGCGGCACCGGCAGCGGTGCGGGATGCGTCCCTCTCTCTCCATTTGCCAGCGCCGGGAAGGTTGAGAGGGCGGCGTTGGTTCGAGTCGGTGCGTTCCATCGTGGGGACATCCCGCCTGGGGACGCCGGCAAGTCTCTCCTTCTCTTTCTCCTCCTTTCGTCGCTGCATGGCCTCCTCCTCTCTGCGAGCTTGCAGCGCCGCCTTCTCGAGAGTCTCTTGACGCTCCTTCTCCTTCTGCTCCTTGATCTTTGCGAATTCCGCCCGTCGGAGTTCTTCACGCTTCTCCTTCTCCTCCTTTTCTTTCGCAGCACGCTCTTCAGCTTCGCGCAGAGCACGCTCCTTCTCCTCACGCTCGCGCTTCTCACGAATCTTGCGATCGCGGTACTCCTTCTTACGTTGGGCGATTTGCTTCTCGAGCTCACGCTCGGCATCGCGCTGGCGTTTCTCAAATTCGTCACGACGTCGATCGTGCAGCGACTTCCTGAAGATCTCGTACTGGGGGAACAGACGTTCGAGCCGGCGCTTGAGCTCGACACTCTCCTTGTGCTTCTTCTTGGCCTCGATGAGGGTCTCCTCTTTGGTCTTTTCATAGGCAGCCAAGTCGCGCTTTCGCTGTTTCTCGTAGTCCTCAGGAAGCTTCTTGACTTCTTCCCTTCGGAAGGCTCGCTCAAGATGGTCAATACGCTTACCGGTGATGCGCAGCTTCTCATTGACATCGTTCTTCTCCCGCTCCAGCTGTGCCAGCTTCATGGCACGAAGACGGTTGCTGTCAAGATCATCCAGATTCTCAATGTCGATGTCAATAGCGTTGGGTCCGATTTTGAGGTCGGCGATCTGCTTCTTGAGCTCTTCCTTGCGGACACGGTCTCGCTCATCCCGCAGTCTCTTCTCTTCGCGTTCCTTCTGCTCCTGTGCCAAACGACGTTCCTCAGCCTCGGCCAAAGCCTGTTCTTGGAGGCGCTTCTGCCTGGCCTTCTCTTTGTCCTTCTTAGCCTGGAGCTCAGATGCCTCATCCTTGCGCTTCTGGATAATGTCCTTGCGGGCAAGAAGCTCGCGGTGTTCCTCTTCGGCACCAGCCTTGGCTCTAACCAAGGCGGCCTCACGGGCCTTAATGCGCGCCTCATTGTATGTGGGGTCAATGTAGAAGCATGTGGTGTGGAGGCACTTCGCCAAACGGGTCAGCTGGGAGCGAACAATCTCAGAAGGGGTGCTCTGGAGGCGCTGGACGGAGCCGGTTTCGCTCTCAGCAGAGCCAGCAGCGGAGCCCGGGTGACCAGCCTTGGACGAGGAAAATACGTCAGTGTCGAAGCTGAGGACGCCGGTGGCGTGGTCCATGCGAATTGACAAGTCTCCCTTCTTGTTTCCGTTCATGATGAACTTCTCGACAGTGCCACGATCAATTTGGAAAGGCTCAGGGAACTCAGCGAGGCTCTCAACAAACGACAGATCCACAGTCTCGTATACCTGGGACAGCTGTTGGAAAAGTCGGGTCAAGATGACTTGCTGCAGAGGCGGGATGTACTGCTTCATTTGAGGATCATCACCGATCTTGGTCAAAATGGGCGAGATCTTCTTCACGATGGAAAGAGGGTGGAAATCGACTTCAAGGATGTTGTAGAGATCCCTGATTTCAGGTCTGGCCCGCTTCAGGAGAGACTTGGAAAGAGCGTCGCGCAGAAGCAGAGCACGCGTGGGCGCTTGGGTCATCTTCAGAAGGTGCGTCAGACGAGAGTTCTTGTTCTTCCTTGCCTCATCAAAGTCGACCATGGCACCACGAGAACGCGAGGTGCTGATGACGGGGATGGAGAGAGCAGACAGAAGCACAAAAGAAGCAGCCGTCTGGAGGTCAGCCTCATTGATCGGCGGGTTGTCGGCCTTTTTACTTTGACCGGAGGCGACCATAGCAGCAGACTGGCGGAGGAGGTTGTAGTATCTTGAGTAGGCGGCAGCATGGAAGAGGTAGTTCTCGCCGACAAGGAAAATGCGCGTAAGCTTCTCGTAGTAGTTGGCCATCATGACATTCTTCGGGGGGCGCTTGCTGAGGTTGAGAAGGGTGTGGATATCCTCGACGCTGCGGAAAGCCTCCTGCCAGAGCTCGAGCTCGACGGCGACATTGAGTTGCTGAAAACGGGTCTCAAGATGTCTCTGCAGGGTGTCAGGGTCGTTCAGATTGATGGCGTGCATCTGAGAAGAGTATTTGGCCGCCGTCTGTACGTGGTTCCGCAACAGTTCGCAGAGTCTTCGGAACTCGGTCTTTCGGGCATGCTTGAGGCAGAACTCGAAGGCCTGCATCGCAGTGCTCTGGTATAGGATTTCAAGTCTGGCATTGTTACGCAGGATGTCGAGCACAGTACGGTATGCCTCCCACAGGAATTTGAGCCATGGTGTGATGATGGCACGGTCGGTACGATCCCGAGACTGCTCGCTGGATACGGTAGCGAGAAGTATGGACTCCGGGGTTTCACTGGCCTCGAGATCATCAACGCTGGTCGTAGTAGTCGTGGCCTCGAGGCTGGACTGAACTTCATCGGCTTTCTGTTGGGCGACAGTGACCTTCTCTACTGCCAGCTCGATGAACTTCTTCAAAACCAGCTCGATGGTTGCAACGTTCGTGTTCTGTGCGATGTTCTTGTACGAATAGAGCGCGTCCTTGGCAACCTTGCCTTTCTTCTGCTCGACGGAAAGCTCCACCAAGAGGAGCATAACCGGCTCCAGCGATGCGATGGGAACATTGCGAGATCGCTTTGAGGTGATGTGGTCGTGGACGATGGTCAAGGCGGCAGGCGCCTGGTTAACCCCGATGAGTTCATGTGCGCGCTTAAGCACGTTTTCGGGCTTCTGATGCGGCGGAGGCGGCATCTTGGGCAATCTCCTGCTGCTCGAAAGCAGAAACTGGCTGGAGGAGACTGTGATAAGAGATGCGATGGGGAGTAATGATGCAAACTGCAACAAAAACTCGAGGTGATAATTTCGTTGCCAACGGAAGGCGTCACTGGGAGTCAGCGGAAAGAGATTTTGGTTCCTGTCCAAGTTCGTTTCGTGGGTTATTGGGGCAGGCGCAAAAAGAGGGGCTTGCCGAAAATGATCCGTTGCGGATCACGTGATTCGACCATGGTCGCAATTCTGCGGGTTGTGACTTGACTGTTACGATGGGAGCCATAAAAATATAAAAAAATATAAAAAATTGAAAAAACCGGGATGACCGCTTTGATTGAGCAAAATATGACGATACTTATGCTTAGCCTTACACCTAGGGTCGGGCAACGGGACTCTCTCCTATTGTACGAACGTAACCTTATGTTCAGGCTTTGTCCATTATTCACGACGTGCGCATACTCGTATCCCGAGTCAGTTTACACTCGGGTCTACACTGCATCGGTTTAAGTGAGTCGAGGGAGTTGTATACCCCACCCCTAAGGCAGATACAAGCAGTTTGGTATGAAGTGCGAAATCCAGCCAATCCCATACTCATCTATCTCAATTGGAGGATTCCTCGGCTATGAATGCCTGTACACGCATTGCGCAAGCCCAAGTTCTGATGTCCTTCGACAGAAAGCGGCAGGATTCAGCAAGTTGACTCACATGCGTAGTGATCAACTTCGCCTCGTGACCTTCCAACAACACCCAGTTTGAACAATTTGAAGCTCCCAAAGCCAAGATCTGCTTTGAAATGTATCAAATGGAGGACGGTGGGAGCGGCCCGCCACGGGTGGAACGATATGAATACCTTGGCAAACACGTACTACATTATAACGAACCAGTATAGCACTACCAGAGCTTCCAGCTTATTAGAGTATCGGAGTGCGCCATTGATTCATGTGCGGATTGGTTGTCATGTGAGAAAATACCGTTCTCGACTCAGAAGATCACATATGCCCCACCAACATAGATTGTATCTCGCTAGAAACGGAGGTTGGAGCTGTTATGGAGATTCCCGATTGCGACAAGCGTTCTTGAATCCCCGACAAAAAGCTGCTGAAGCAATTTCCCACAGGTCGCAACCTAGCCTGACCTGGCCCGCAAATGCGCGCCCGCCCCAGTCAGGCCAGTTCGTCCCCTCCCCCTTGCGATTGCTCTACCAATCGACGGCAACAAATCTCCAAGTCAGGCCCGTCCTTCTGTCTCTAGTGGTACCGACCTCCGACTCAGCCATTACTCTTTCTCCTTGACTTTTCCTCCCGCGACCCCCGTATTCCGTACTCCTCCTCCCCCATTTGTTGCCAATCCAGACTCAATTGAGGTACGACGAGTCCCAGCTGCACATCGCGCCTTTTTTCCTTTCATTATTTTAACGACGACGACGCGTCAGGAGCCCGTGGTCTTCTTGTCGCCTTACGCCCGTCTGCCGATCAATTGCCCCAACCAAAGCTGTGAGTGATATTGAGTTTCGTCCTGTCCTGCCACATCTGCACTTGGGGGAACGCTGTTGCGCGAATGAGTTGGCTTTCCGACACGCACGCTACAACGCGGTTTGCTTGCCTTCGCCGAAGCATGCTCCCCTCCCGCTAGGGGGAAGCACAACAGGGCGTGAGAAAAATAAAAAGTTCGGGCCATTAGGGAGGACAATTGATTTGAAGCTTCGCCGGAGATTTATGAACCATCCACTGACTCCGACGATGCATTCGCAGAAGCAGAAGCAGCCCTTTGACCAACCTCGTCCTCGTCGTTCGAGTCTAAGAGGTGTCTCGTTCATTTCGACATTGACGGCATCGACCTCTGTTGCTGGCCCGAGCTCTCCGCCGCTGCCGTCGCAAAAGCAGCAGCATTCTCCCGCTTCTCAGATCTTTCCACTGAAGAGCGATTCCGTCTCCTCATTCGATTTATCATTCACAATGCCTCAATACACTTCGAGGGACGTCGGCGACCCGTCGCAAATCAAGAAGAACAAGCAGTCGATGGCCGACCTGAAACTGCGACGCCTGACGGAGCTGAACAACCGACTGCGCGAAGATCTGGAACGAGAACGCATTCCAGTGTCACAGGCTTCAAAGAGGTAAGATCCATCGCCAATGGTGGCGCGAGTACCATGGAGTTAACGCGAGAGACAGCATAATTGCATATTGCAACAGCACACGCGACTACATGGTGCCATCGGTATGGGGTGCCGTGCCCAGAGGAGAGGACCCGTACGCGCCTCAACAGAGCGGTGGATGCTGCTTGGTTATGTAGAGCCAAGGTCAAAGAGCTACCTACCATTACCACAACCATAACCGGGAGCGGCAGATGGCAGAAGGCAGAAGGCTGTCATCTGGGATTTACGTCGTAATGAGAAGAAGGTGGACGAATCTCGATTTCGACTGGGAAGTTATCTGCCCAATTTTCCCTGCGCTGAACTCGCGTTCGAACGCCGACGCAACCAGAAACACCACGGATTGCAAAGAGACATACAAAAAACCCGACACACCGCTGCAATACCCCCGAATCAGCACGTCATGTCGAGGAGTTGATCGTTTTTGGTAACGTCACGATAATTGATGGTATATCGCCAGTTTTTTATTTTTTTCTAGCACGGCAATCAGGCTGGCCGTGGGCTACAGACAGGGCAGGGTCTTGCAGGAAGCTTTTTCAGCATGTAATATTTGGTCTCTTCCAAAGTGTATTTTTTTTACTTTATGTCTTGGACTGTCTGTTTACCGTAAACAGTCAGTCAAATGAAATGTGAATATGTTCATGTATTTTTTATTTATTTATTTTTTCATCTCCCTTGTCTAGCATAACCCCCCAGGTAGCCCTGCCGCTGAAGCAATTAGGAATTACATAAGACAGCTTGCCAATATTAAGCCATAAATGGCGATTGTCCCGTCTCACACTGATATATATATATGCTTATTATTGATCTTCTTTCAATTAATCATTTCAGCGCATTGCTCCTGCTGCGCAGTCATCTCGGTGCGTATCAGAAATGCCAGACGTAGATCTCGTCCATGGGAAATACTAGGCGTAGAACACACGACCTTTACGCGGCTGGCACGCGGCTTGACCGACCGAAATGAGCGCTGCGCAGCGCAAGTGTTATGAGACAGTTACAGTGCGATACTCGTGCGGTAGGACCCTTTGGTCTCGCTCTTCAATCTGCCTCGGGACAACCGACACCTGAAACAAATCAATGTGCAGCAACAACAACAAAATGGCAACGCTAGCTTCGCTGCAGGAGACCGATCCCACACCGTCGATCTTCTATTTTTGTTAGTCATTTGGATTCTTCTAAAGTTATTTATACTCTGTCCATTCGGGGAATTTTTTGGCTTGTCGAAATTAGGAGATGGCTGGCACATGCAAGACGGCCAACCGAGCCTGGGGTGTTATTTTGAATAAATATGAGAAAGCCAGTGGCTTGGGATCGACGTCATGTCGTCTCAGGGTATTGACAGCCACGGACAACATACCTACTTCATGTTGACAAACGTCGTGACATACCGAATTCGATTCTGGAATAACCACCGCGTGCTTCTGGTTGTTCGGAACAATACCAACTGCTGCTTACGATGAACCATTGGTAGGAAATGTAAACATGATCATTCCAGGGCACTTGAGAATTGCGATTTCCACTCATATAGCCCAAACAACCACCTCCATAGGTTTCAAACCAGCCAGCCCTTGACTAGGTCTACAGAACTAGACCCAAAGCAGCGGGTTGTTGTTTCCGTCCACTTAATGATCGGGACTCTGTTGGCTGCTTTATGGCCCGTATGGTACCTAGACCTGGAGGAGGAAAATAATCGGAAACGAGGGGGAAACCCAACAAGGAGAAAACAAGAAGGAATATGTGTGAGGATACATGAGAGCGCCTTTTGGCACCGAATTCAAGACTGACATTCATTTTATTCGGGTCTAAAGGAATACCCTGAGAACGCTTGACGAGAGTTTCTTAGGTTGTATCTCGACCTCGTAGGTCCCCAAATCG
Source organism: Pseudomassariella vexata (assembly GCF_002105095.1). Classification (NCBI taxonomy): domain Eukaryota; kingdom Fungi; phylum Ascomycota; class Sordariomycetes; order Amphisphaeriales; family Pseudomassariaceae; genus Pseudomassariella; species Pseudomassariella vexata. Next base: position 1,822,788 of record NW_024467963.1, read on the forward strand.
GCGCGAGTCACGGAAAGAAGTGGACGGCCTATGAGCTCAGAAATGCATGTTACAGTCATGGTCAGCACACGCGCACATAAATTGAGATCAGCCCCCTTTGGGAGAAGGGAAAGACTTACCAGCAGTCTGTGATCATAGACGCACGAACACGAACGCACTTGTTCAGAATATAGTTGCGAGAAGACTGGATGACAGAGGGAGAGAAACAAAAGAATAAGAAAAACAAACGTACGTCAGTCTTTCCCACACCAGGCCCGCCGTGCAGGAGAAGCTTTGGTCCTCGCCCTTGGTCGCGATAAAATCCGCTCCCCAGGTCTGGACCGACTTCCCCGGGGTAAAGCATGGATCGTAATACTTCTGCACAAGAGCCCCAACCAGCCGCTTCCTCTCTGCAGGCATGGCAAGAGCATCTATAGCCTTGTGGTTGATCCTCGGAGGCTGGCAGAATGCGACCTCCAGCGTCTCCGTGTGTGCGATCTAATGTTAGAACGAAAATTCGGCTAGAGAATATACATATATATATACACCCCATATTCATGACTTGAGCACGAATCATACCAGATGGTCAGTACATCGGAGATGTCTATGCTAGCGATCTGGGTAGGATTGCGGAAGCTCGAGGGTTTTCTCCTCGCGGGGGTCGATGACATCGTATTCTGTCCAGGGGCAGTTGCCTGGAGGGTGGGGAAGCTTGCCTAGACACTTCTCGCATGGGCAGTACGGCGGGTCCTCACCGAGGTCTTCCACTTTTGAATCTCCATTATTTGACTTAGTGGGGCGGCGGCGCAACTACCCAAGTGTGAATTGATATCGACGATGACATGGGGGTCGAACTGGGCGGGATGTGTTAGCAAACAACCATTCTTCCACTTTGTTGTTCTTATAAACCCCCGTCTGCCCATAGTAGTGTTGCTACTGGGCGCCTTGGAGTAGACGGTATCACTTCCGCCTACCCCTGACGAGTTTCTCCCGCGTCGTACCCCCATCCGCTTTGTCAATGAAGGATGCCGGGACGACCTGAGATTCAGAACCGGCGTCCCCCCCCTGAAGGGATCGATCATGATGTGCTTCTTGGCCCTCCTGACGTACCGTCCGTCGAAGCTGAGATTCCACCATGTGAGGGTGCAGGGCTTAGCGTCGTCCATGACTCGGCGAGCGATTCGCCGCCCATGTCGAGCCTCTCTCTGCACAACATAGGCATTCACCTGCTCCAGAGACTTGACGTACACCCTGATCCCAGGTTTATACAGTAGCCAAAGCATCGGGAACTTGCAGACGAGGGGTTCTTGGATGTGTCGGTTTCGCTCGTCTTCGAGTTGCTGCCGGTAGAGGTTGATACCAGAGTGATGAGTCACCACTTCTAAAGGACCCTTAGAAGTATTTTTAACAACATAATCATATGCTGTTTGGCCGTCTTGAACTCGACAGTCGGGTTGTCGAGAATGCCCGCCTTGTTAATGCGCCGCTTTTGACCCGTTGAGTTGTCAGCAGGCAGGTTCGGCTTCATGGCGGTGATGATGACAATGGTCCTGTCCGTGTCAAGAACGATGCCCTTCGCTCTTCGGCAAGAAAAACAGCTCATTCCAGTGCTGTCACTTCAGCAAGCCACCATCCTCGGCTCGAAATTCAGTATTGTGAATGAAATCCTCGCTCCGTCTCGTGAGGTTCTAGTTGCCGCCGGCTTCGTTGGTGGTCGCTATTGGCGTCGTGTCTGGTTTGTATCGCATCCCTTCTCCTCGTTGTCACTGATGATTTCCTTGAAATTTGATGTATTTCTGGGCTTTCCCCTGCTGTGCCCGACTCGCCTGCTGTCGATAGTGCAACATCTGCGTGTTTTTCGTCAAGCGCAAATGCTTCGGTGACGATGATGGCCTGTTCTTCATGATTACTACTCACGTCCGCCGGGTACTTGGGGCAGGTGAGTCTATTGAACTTGACCGGATTTTCGTGACTACGCCCCGTGATGCTGCAAATCTCCGATGCGGACGATTTCACAGCGTCGGATTCCTTCTGTGTTTCCTCTATCTCCTTGTCTCGCTTGGTATCTTGCCAGCAGCCGTTGCAGCAGGGTGAGACTGGGAACAGACGATTGCCCTGGTCGTGTCTGTGTGACATGCCACCATGCTACTGTAGGGAGGAACTTCCATGGGCTCATATCCGTCTACTGGAACATAGAATGGTTTGGATCACCGTTAGAAGAGTAATAGAAGAAGGCCCCCTGTCACTTACGAGCATTTTGAACAATGCCTATGCATACGGACTAATTGAGTTCATGGTTTCGATGTTACGTCCCACACTTAAAGTGATCCTGACTGTTTTGCGGAACAGATAGCATGCCGAAGATTATCATGCCCTGCGTAGGTCATCACAATGCTGAATAGCCCCCTGGGCGGGAGCTTCTCCTTACTACTTGTAGTGCGCTTGGTTGATCCCCTGGCCACTGCAGCGATCCAGACGATTGGGAAGCCCCATCATAGCCGAGACCTCACTAATCGGTAAGACCCGAGCTATCCATCACCTATAGTGGGCTCCCGGTCTTTAAGTGGACTGGACGTACCACAACCTGTGGCTGACTGGCTAATCCCGGCCCCGACCCCATCTCACCCCCGATGACCTACCGACGACGTCAGTGGATTCCAGGCGCAATCGCGTCGTGTGAGTACCTTGAGAGTTGGCTTGCTACATACACACAGATCCTGATCTGGAAAGTAGTATATAAACCAGGCACTCTATCTCACACTTTTCCATCATGGCTGAATCTACTACTACTACTACTACTACTACTACTCCAGCATCGACTGCGGACCCCGCACATCCCACCTTCGCATTACCTCGAGTGACTATCCGGTTCTGCACGCAGGTAAGACAACAGACAGCCAGTACTTACGAACTGTGCTTGGTGACCTGAGCTTACATGCACACCGCAGTGCAAGTGGATGCTTCGAGCCGCATATGTGAGTTGCACCCCTCCGTGACATTTCCAGCTAGTGGACGGCATTGCTTGATCACAAGCTCCAGCTTCAACCACCCCTCCATCCAACTTAATTCACCCCACTTTCAACCATCTCACTTAGATCTCTCTGACCTACCTCCAACCAGTTCGCCCAAGAGCTCCTCTCCACCTTCTCAACCGCCCTCGGCGAAGTAGCCCTCCAGCCCTCCACAGGCGGCACCTTCGTAGTCGACATCTTCTTCGCCCACTCTTCCTCCTTATCGTCCTCGGACCCATACCCCACGATCCAGCAACGCACCCTCTGGGATCGGAAAACCGACGGCGGTTTTCCCGAGACCAAAGAACTTAAGCGCCGCGTCCGCGACGTCATTGAGCCAAACCGCGACTTGGGACACGTCGATAGGGACTACGCCTCGAAATCCAAGGCCGACCAGACCACGGATACAACTACCACAGAAAACATGTCTCAATCCAACGACAACGATAACAAATCCGCCCACCTGCCTACTTCGGTTTCCGAACTCAAAGCGCAGTATCAAGCTCAATCCCAAGCCCAAACGGGTACACCTTTATCATCAGCCCCTGACAACCCCAATGACGGTCCCCTCCGCGCTGGACACTCCAACCCCCTCCAACGCACCGAGCCGGATTCTTCATCAGAAGCGCCAGTAACCAAGCATGACTCCAGATCCTGGAAAACACTAGGCCCGCACCCGAACCGAGCGGATCAGAGGGACAATCCAAGGATGCCAGGCGGGGGGATCATGCCCATTGCGCCGCGGGGGCCGACGGAATCGCATGTCGAAATGCAAGCCAAGGTGGACGAGGTGAATCGGAAGAAGGCCGAGCGAGCTGCTCAGGAGCAGACCGGCGGGGACAATAAAACCGAGGAGTGTGAAGACTGCAAGTAGTAAGTCATATACTACTTAATGGACGATTGGGGTAATGAGAAGATTTGGTATGTACGATCTTCACAGTGCTTAGCAACTTGACAAGCTATATATTCAATCAAGCCGGAAACTTTTGGATTGGCTGGCAGTTGACGGGCAAAAGGTTCCACGGTTTTGGCTAATGAGCACAATGACGGCATACCTCCCTATGTAAAGTAGGTAAGGAGCAATCGTCGCATACTGACTATACGCAGCCACATGATAGTTTAATAGCAGTAACGGTAAACTTCCCGCATAGATTGTTACCCTGGTTGCATAGCCACCGAGTACACGTCCAAGTGCCGCCATATCACTCCACAATCATCCCACCTAGCTATTCCAATCAACCAACCAGCCTATTCTTGCTATATGGCTACCTTCCTACCTGGTTGGACAGGGTAACATGGGCCGCGTATGTAGTGCCAGGGCCACTATGGAGGACACGCATACCTCGTTTGACACACGCAATTGCACCTCCCCGGAATAGTTTAGTTACACGGCTGCCCAACCAGCGAGGCCATTGGAAGAGTTTTGTGAGATTGCGAGGCCCTTGCCGCAAGGTTCCTTGGTTATCGATATCGAGAAGAGGCCGTCAGTAGCAGCTTGGACTCATCGCGTTGTCGCGTTACACGAGTCAGGGCATGCATGCAACATCTCTCTGGTAGAAGTCGAGTTGAGCGGGAAAGTCAGCTCGAGGAAGAGAGAGATCGGTATTGCGGACGAGGAAATTACTTCACCATCAAGACCGAATAAACCTGTAGGATCATGTGGCAGATGCTGCATGAGTTCATTGAAGTAACCGCATCTGGGGAAAACAATCAACTGTCTAGACCCCCTTGTTGGTCTTCATGTTCACGAGAGAGGTGAACAGAAAGGCGCTCATCATCATGAACCATTCCAAAATGAAAAACCTGATTTTATTCTTTTCGTGTAATAGCAACATTCATCAACAACTCCACAGCCAGCTCATCGGTCATCATCGGCGGTGGTTTGGGGAGGTACGGGTGACGACGAAAACGTCGTCGCAGATCGGTGGGTGGTTCGTGGTGTAGTACTCGGACAAGGATCATCGGACGTGCACATCGATGCGGCCAAGGGAGGTCGGAGTGTAGCCGGGACTAGGCGACTTATTGCTGGAATGGCCGGCGGGATGGAATTCGGTGGGCAGGCTGATATCGCGGAGGAGCAGTTTATCGACGGCCGAACCTATAGAGACGAAGCAGTTCGTATGCATTCATATTTTTCAAGACTTGGATTGCTTTCTGGGGGTTGCGAAACCGCTGCCTCCGAGGCCGCCACGGACGTACTTTTGTTTCTTCTCCGCTGGCTTGAGAATCTAATGGGTACTTTGGGTCAGCTTGCGACTTTTCCAAGCTGGGCGTGGCAGAAAGGCGTCACAAACCTGAAAGGAACATAGCAAACTCTCGTCGACGCTCATCATGGCTCCCGCGTTATCGAACTCTCCACAGTAGTTGGGTGCACTAAAGAGGGTAACCAGCTGGCGCTTCGAGAAGAACTCGTAGCCGTCCTCGACTACTTGATGAGCACGGCAGATCAGATCCATGTCGTGTTTTTGCAGGAATCGCGATACGACATCGGGACCGAACGTGAAACTGACACCACGATCGTTCTCGCTCCATCCCGTGATATCCTTGTCGGGATCGGACCACAGCAGGTCGCAAAGCAGACCGCAGTCGGGGATCTAGAGGGGCTCAAGTCAGCAACAGTCGGGCCAATGGTTGGCAGAAGACTGAGTTTTCACGAGTGGAGAGAGGGCACAAGAAACGCTTACATCAGTTGGACGCATGACGCGGCGGATTTGCTCCATGGAGTTCAAGTCGGGGCTGAGGCCACCGTGCATGGTGAAGATCTTCTCGTCAATGATGGCAGCGATAGGCAGGCAGTTGAAGCAGTCGGTAAAAGTCTTCCATAGCTTGATGTTGTACCTGCGCTTGCATTCGTCGTAGAAGCCGTAGATGCGATTGATCGAGGCGCATTCATGGTTTCCGCGCAGAATGAAGAAGTTCTCGGGGTACTTGATCTTGTACGCCAACAGCAGGCAGATGGTCTCCAGAGACTGCTTACCACGATCGACGTAATCACCAAGGAAGAGGTAGTTGGCTTCCGGGGGAAAGCCACCGTATTCGAAGAGTCGCAGGAGATCATAGTATTGACCATGAATGTCGCCGCAGATCTGTCGCGTGACACAAACAGTCAGCCATGATATATATCACCGCGAACGCACCTCCATGTCTCACGGGCCACGTACCTTAATAGGAGCCTCCAGCTCTAACAAGATGGGCTGGCTGATGAAGATCTCTCGGGCCTTGGTACAGAGGAATCGAATCTCCGTCTCGAGCAGCTGGACTTGCTTGCCGGGCCGGCTTCCGCGAACCTCGAGGAGGCGGTCGATGATGGAGTCTAGATCAACATCATGTTGGTCCGCCATCTTAATTCCTCACCTGCCAGGTAGATGGCCTGCAAGATGCGGGGTGGAGGAAGGGTCCTGACAGGAGACAGGAGTGGGGGTGAAGTCGCCGTGTGGATATCGCGATGGGGCCCGATCAGAAAAATGATACACTTCTTCGGCTTTACTCAAGGGGCAGGTCAGCAGGTGGTTGTACGATACAATACAAGGTCCAAGGCGGATATGGCAGAAAAAAGAATGGAAGGGTCAAATGCTGTCACTCTCGATTGGCCAATGATGGCAATCCCGAGGCCGAGTCAATGTGGTCAAATGTGGTGGGGAAGAAGGAGGCACGTAATTCCATGCGGGCGGACGGATTTTGGGTGGTGGTGGATGATGAAAGCGCGATGAAAAAAAAAAGTTGACTTACGATTGAAGTGATCTCAGCGGTGGCGGAGCTCCTAGGAGAAGCTCGCGGGTTGATTATGTACCTGCGCAGAAACAGTCGGGCGGCGACTTGTTCCTCAGGAATAGACGGGAGAAAGTGATGTCGAGGTGAAGGACGGCGAAGATTATTTTCGTCCCCTCAATTTGGGTGCCGGGCTGCCTTCGCTGTTGCTGCTGCGTTGTTGATTTTGATGACAAAGTCGAATGCGTCTCGTCAAAAAGATGTCGGCAATGCGGGGAGGAGATATTTTACAAGTGCTAGCACTGTTCGCTCTGGTGTCAAATACGATGACAGAAATTGGATCGCGTCAAGTCGACGTGTTATCCTTGATAATGTTCGCCGTGGTAGTCGATGCTGATTGCTGTGGCGTTGGAGGCAGAATTTGTTGAGACTGTTGCTGTCTCGGTCGGCAGGAATTCCAGATACTGGACTCGTCGTGTCAAAGTTGCAACGCACTTGCTTGTCGCGTGGATGCTTGGTTGCTGGCCCAAAACAATAGGAAGTCGTCGTCGGAACAAGATTGCGAGAAAGATCGAATCTTATCAGCTCACTAAGATTTGCGGACCGTAGAGAGACAAATATGTCGTCGTTGAAGAATATGAGTTGCCTTTACTCGTCGCGGGGTTTGGCTTGAAGGAGGAGAGAAAGGAATTCGAGACCAAGATTCGGATCCGTCTTTGGGCACTGAGCTGGATTGGCGCTCTCTTCTCTGTCTGTCCCGGTCGCAGCACGCTTGCATGCTTGGGAAGGGGCCGATTTGCACTAGTATAGGGTTTCACGACTCTCATTGGCCAAAATGAGGCAGTGCAAAAGCACTTGCCTCAAGTGACTGCCTAAAAGTTGCTGCTACAAGTTGCTTTGCTTTCCCTTGCCTACTGAAGTTCTAAGCATCAATCCACTGTAGTCAATTCGGCTTCGCATTTTACATCTATTCAGTCCCGCTAGTCCTCGTAAATCATAAATGCACCAACTTCAGATGCCGTGATATTGCCATCCAAGACCGTCTGCTCAAGTGCACTTGGGCTCATCATGTCATGTTGCGCGCCCGCGCCCATGCACACACATACACACATATATATATACACACACACATGGCTACCTTTACGCGAGCATGCAACACAGACACAGATACGCTTTTCATGGCACTCTCAAGATGAGATGAGCCCCTATTTCCAAACTTCACGTAGCCGTGAGGCTTCTCATACGCTCAGGCAGTTTGTCGTTGACTTCATCTTTTGACCATGACATCCCTTTGCAGTGCTTCACCGCTGGGCTTGTTCGACCGACCAGACGCACGTTGTATCAGCATCTCGTACTGACGTCCATTATGCAGTTGCCGCTATTTTGTCCACCTGCATCCACCCTGAATGGTCCGAGGGGCCGTAATCCAGGTCGACCGGCTGCAAGTCCTCGTTTTCTAGCATGCATATGCATCCCGACTCTACCGGTTTCTAGCCGCTTAAGGTTTCTCATGTGTAGGCTTGGCTGGGGTGGGTGGCTGCTGAGTTTCTTTGGTCGGCCTTTTCTAGTTGCTAGACCCTTTTTTGTTTCTTCCACGCCTTTCGTCTTTCCACGCAACCTCTGGTCATCTTGTCATTTTCTCAAAGAGAGGGAATGGCCTGGTCTCAATGATTTGCAGAAGTTCCAAACAGCGTACACGTTTAGGGCACTTTCAGTTGAGCTTGCATTCTAGACAACCGAAGATCTTCTTGACCCGATCCACATGCGGATTGTCGGACTTGTTTGACTCGTCTTTGCCGTCTCATCCAAGCATCTAAAAATCGCTATGTTCCACCTTGCCCGCCTCGGAAGTTTCCCAGTTGCATGGCGGACTGGTGGAGGCCCCAGAAAGCGGATGATTCTTGTACAGCTCACATTGGTTGTTCCAGTGGTATTGCGTAAGATTGTATACTGCTTGGCCCCTCATCATACCAAGCCAGTGTGTTGCTACATTCTCTATCCCTAACAAATGCTCCAAAGAACGTATCCGATAGTCTCACGAGGCGGTCGTATTCAACTCTGCCGGCAGACTAGTGAATTGGCGATTTAGTCACAGCTAAGTGCGACCGACCAGTTCACGCGGCTGAAACCATCCATTGTCCACCACAGGAAGCGAGTATACCGTGCAATAGCGTTTCTTGATACCGTCCCAAGGCTTGACGCCGAATGCTAGGCAGGCTAGGCAGGCTAGGCGCCTTCAACCCCTTGAGGGCGTATCAAATCGTCTCCGGTAGAGGAACCCAAAAAAAAACAACCGAGGCGTCCCGGTTCTTCCACAATCGATTCCCCTTTGTTTCGTCAGCCGCGTAGGTCAACCGGGGTCCCGGCGATTAGGCAAGTGTCAGGGGTCGAGACAAATAAACTTTAGCAGATTGTCGCGGTTGGAGAGGTTATCATTTGTGCTGATGAATCATGTACTATAGCAGACAGGTAATAGTTGCCTTGTGCACATCTTTGTGTGCATTTTTTGGTGGAAGATCGAGCCGACCCTTGTATGCATTCTCGCTGGGATTGGATGCTCCTCATTGCGTGTACGCAGAGCACAACCAGTCGCTGAATGCTTACCAGAAGCTTAGCTCTGGTGAGCTCATGCTGCGCAGCTGACATCAAGGCCGAATCTCTACCAAGCCCTTGTCACCCCGCCTTGGTTTCAACCTGTACCTGTCTTCCGATTGCTCAACCCAGGGTCACATGATCATCAGGACTGCGAGAAATTGCAGTTGGCTCCAGACGATGGATCGATTGGCCGGTATCATGGAGCAAGTTCCGTTTGGCAAAAGCACGTTACTCTCATTGGATATTGCTATCAAGAACCATGACCACGACTGACTCTAGATCAGTCTGATGGCATGACTAGTATAGTCCAGTACCAGACAAGTCTGACATGTGAATAGCCTAGCTGCGAACACCATCCTCGTCCAGCCAGTTCCTACAGCTGAGGGGATGCGCGGGCCTGTCAGGTAAGGTCTGCGTTTCTAGCCAATCATGAGGTCAACTACTTGGTTCAGATCCCAGTAGCAGTTGCCATGGGTGAGCCTGGATGAGCTTCGCATAGTAACTCGAAGTCTTCAATTTTGCAAATGTGGCTCTTTCATTCAGTTGCTTTCCCGGCCTTTTGAGTGTAACCACTGCACCGGAATAGCCAGTTGCGACATGAGAGAACATACTCTGAGGCAATTAAGAATACTCAACTTCATAATAGGCTGCATTTGGCGTGTGTCACCCATTGTTGCAACAGCGAGGCTAGGCTCACTGGCTCTACATCGTTCTTACAATGGAGATCCAAACCTACACGACATTGTCATGTCAAGAGTATTCGATTCTTCCTCAACATTCTGGTTCCTCGATAGTATGATGGCTGCTTAGTCTTGCAAGGTTGGTCGTCCTTATAAGGTCCCAATTGGGCCAAAATCTATCTTACAGTATGTTCACGCTTTGGGCAGGCGTGCAGGTCTCCATACCTTACCTAAACCTCTATAATGTGCCCAAGCATTGTCCGACACTACCTAAATATTTCGATACTACAAAAGACCCGCCAAAATTCCCAAGTAAGTATGCCAAGCTGATCGTTCTCATGCCATGCAGTCCATGTGAACGTACTGCCCCACCATCAAGGATATGATTTCAACCTTGTTGGCCCCTGGTAACGTCTCTCTCCTGAGATGTCACGTGGCACACGCGGTTTGAATACCTTCACCATGGGTTGTATACCCTACTCATTTGAACATCCCATCGCGTTGATCTATCCTTGCCGAGAATGAAACGAGCTATGAATGTGTTGACGGATGGCTTGGTTCAGTTGAGACAATATCAGTACACTTACTATTTGGTCGCTTTTGGCTTCCGCAGAAATGAAAGATATCTACCGCACACATGTCGAATGGTCGAAGGGCATACATAAGTCCAACGATTGTGGAAATGCCTACATCGGTGCATTTCTTCACCTACCACTAACTGCATGTGGCCGGGACAGCAATGGTCATATCCCTGCCCTAGCCCAACGTATCTGTGTTCGTAGAAATACATGCCTATATCCGTTCATACCGGATCCATCGATCATCATGATCTTCCCGCTGTGCGTTATCACGTAAATCAGTTGATGCAGACCAGCACCTCACCCCGTTGGCATTTCCGGATAGATCACAACATGGTTCCCGAGATCACGGGGATGAGAACTGCAATGCGAAGCACGTTAGTTGGGCAGTCAGCCAGTGATTGCTTTGTGCAGGTTTGATTAAACCCCAGTTTCACGGAGCACCCAACCGGGTTGGTTGTTTGAGAGAGGTACACCAACCCCACGCAACCAAGAGCCACAATCCACGAATAGGATACATCCTTGAAGTTCTCGCACACAGTACACCAAGGAATAACTTGAGGGAAACGGAGGCAATATATTATTCAGTACAGTTGTAACAGAGTGCATCTATCTCACCGATTGGGCAGCCCATCCATCCATCCATCTAACGCCTTGAAACCATTTCAAAGCCCGCAGAAGCTGCTCAATCAATCAATATCTGCACGGCCCACTCTGAACTCCAGAGCATCATAAATTACGCCGAAGGTGAGTAAAGTATATGAGGATATAATGTGTTTGCCACCGGGCTAAGGGAAAGGGGGCGAAACCCACCGGTGGGCTTACCAGACCTCCCGCGCCACGGAATACCGGGGAAAGAAAGAAAACGGGAAACCCTCGAGTCGCTAAATTCGTACTGATACAGACCCATCCAACCAACCCCTTATCCGCAATATTGCTCATCTTCGTCGTCGAGGCGTCTTACCCTTCTTCGCTTTCGTGTTCTTCTTCGCGCAACCTCCTACAGCGTCAGCGTCTGCAGAATCGGCAATGCTGGGAGGTGGTGCCGTGTTTTCCGCGTTGAAATCAACACCGAGCCCCTTAAGCTCATCTTCATCCAGTTCTGTCAGCTCCTCGCTGAGAGACCGGACGGCGTCTCGTCCCGGCCATTGCTCGTGAAGAGCTGATGTGCCCTCGGGTTCGAATGCCTTGAGGTACCATGGGATGCCGCCTTCGGTCAGAGCGTGTACTTGCTCGCGGCCAAGACTACCATTAGACTGTGGGGGTGTAGGAGGCGCTGGTTGTGACGAAGAGGGAGGTGCTGCCAGATAGCCATTGGTCGCGGGTGGGGTGTCCAAAGACTTTGTCCCATTAGTGATTGGAGCCTCCAGCTTTTCTTCTGCAGCCTGCTGCTCGTGCTCGACAACCGACCCATTGGGCGGTGAGATGACAGTGGCGTTGTGCTTAGCTTCGAGGTCCGATGTATTCACTCCTATTGCACCTTCGTTGGTGGGCTTCTCATCGCCAGCATCAGCCATAGCGATATCCACCTGTTCTTCTTGAATGTCAGCTGCAGTGTCATCATCCGCAGTGTTTTTCACTGTGATCTCCGCTGTCGACGAGTCAACCATGATAACATCCTGGCTTTCTTCAGCCTCGTCTGTCGCGGCAATTGTATTTTGTCTTAGCTCAAGACTAGCCTCGACCATGCCCTCAAGTTCTTGCTTGAGGTTTTCGAGAGATTTGTAGTTGATTTCCGACTCGAGCCGCAGAGCTGCCTCCAGCTGAGGTTGAAGAGACTTGAGGATCCTCTTGCCGAGTCTCTTTCTGTCTCGGTGATCGGAATAGTCAATCCTGGGAGGAGGGGCGACGACTGAGTCAAACTTGGGTTGGGTTTCCTGTGGAAGCTTGGGTTCGGTGTTGATTCCAACATGAATGACCTCGCAAAGGTCATGGGCGAACGCAAGGGTAGTAGTATAGAATCGTTCATCAACTTTAGTCTGTAACTTGAGCAAACCTTCTTGGAAGAGTTTCTTATCGAGCCTAAGATTTGGTCAGGACTTTGCTTCGCACAACATTATCTGGGCAACTCACATGAGGGCCTTCTCCATGATTGGTGGAAGGGACTTGTGGATCGGGAAGTAGCAAGTGTCGACGAATTCTTCCTCCACTTGAGCTGCCTCGAGTTTGAGCTTTTCACGTTGGACTACTTGCTGGGACAGAAGTTGCAGCTGTTCTAGGTCTTTGATGAGGGTTTCGGCAAATTCGATCCGCCTTGACAGTCGTGCCTTTCCTGATGGACCCATGGCAGCGAAGTTACGTCGCGTAAGCTCCATGGACGAGAATGTCTCCATCTGGAGCTGAAGCCGCTTGAGCAAAGCGGCACCGCGGCGCATCTCGCGCTTCAGGGTCCAGTAGCGGCAGGCATCACTGATGAACTCTCTCCTCTTAAGGAAGTTAAATCGCTGTAGTGATAGCTCCACAATGTCGAACACCGCCTGAGGAATTACGGGAGCACCCGACGGTAGCTTCCATATGGACTTCCCAGCCTGGCCCTTCTTCTGATCTCCGAGGACCGCAGACAGCTTCGCCCCGGTCATTTGGGACTCATCTGGAGGATGCTCAGTTATAGCGTTGCGGTGACTGGCCGCAATCTGCATCGCCGACGCCTGGTTGTCAGCCCATATGCGATCTCGCATTGTCTTCTTGTAATATTTCTTTGCACTCTTGGTGGCTGCTGCTACATCATTCTCCTTGGCGTACTCCGACGGACAGTGCTTATCGCAGAGCGCCTTCAGATTGGTGCTGCTGTCAAGAACGTCAAGGGCACCAGAGCTGTTCTTCATTCGCAAGAATAGCCGAGCTCGACGCGCGCAGGTGACGTGAAACGCCTGGTAACAAGCCTTGTTGCCACACTGGATGCAAGCTCCCATCTGTTGGTTGCAGATGTAACATGTCAACTTCCAGCGGCTCTTTGGGACTTTGTCGACGTCCATCACTGGTTCCATGAAGGTGTGGTTCCCCAATGTGACCTCGGGAATCCACATGGCGCAGAGCAAATGGGCCCATTTCGATGAGTTGGTCTGTTTGAAGGCACCATCTGAGTTTGGGCAGAATATGCAGGTCTAGAAATGTGTGTTAGCCTCAGGTCCAGGTACGCAGGTTATAGCAGGGTAGACTAACTGGGACTCCACGACCAATAAGCTGGCACTTCCGACACAACCATTGGCCCTCGGGGATAAACGGCACACCATAGCACTCCTGGTGGACTGCAAGATCGCAACCATCGCAAAACACTATCGCATTTGTGTTTTCACAGTCTCCGTCATCGCAAATGGCGCACTTACTGTCCTGCTCTTCGCCGGCTTGCGGCTCGCCGTTGACTGCTGCAGCGGAGCTAGAGCGCGGCCGATGAGTTTGGGGGGGTTTCGGGTTCGGCTTGGGGATTCTCTTCTCGAGAGCGTGCCATTCCTTTTCAATCTTAGTGATTGTTATTTCAAACACCTCCCGAGTTACCGGATTCCAGCCGACCGTCTTTCGCTGCGCATTGTACGCCTCAAGCCACATGTCGTCTTGCTCATCCATGTCGTATTCAACGCGACCCAAAGGATGAATATGAAGAGAGGATTCGCCATCGCTCTTTACAGCGGCATGATCCGCCTCATCTTCGATGTTTGCATCGGTCGCCTTAATCAGCCTACGTTCCGGTCGGATATAGTTATCGCTCTCCTGATACCCGACGTTCATCATGGCCTTATCGACATATCTTGCTTGCCCGAATGTCTTGCTCTCGAAAAGCAAGATGCGGTCGGTCTTGCGATACTGGGGAAGCTTGAGGTCAAGGCGCTCCTTGGGCGTCTGGTTGTGAATCGGTAGAACCTTGGGCGCCTTCGGTGTTGCACCCAGATCGCGGTTGGGAAAGTACAAGTCTCTAGGCCGGCCGGAACGACGTCTTGACGGAGTCCCTGGAGTAATTCCAAGTCCTGAAAAGGCGGCGCCGTTGGCCTGGAGTAATGCTGGGTTCGTGGCGCTTCCTGATATGCCATTTGGGTCCTTCAGTGGGCTTTCCACCTCAGTTCGATCTGTACCAAGACTCTGTGCCGATAAGGAATCTAGAGTGGGTTTTGCTGTCCCATCAACGTCGTCGGCATGGAATACCATAAAGGTACCCTCGATATCGAGGTTGGGGTGGAACTCTTCCCAGCCGCGTTCTTCTCTTGGTTTGTACCCCTCACTTTGCACTACGGCGGCGGCAACAGCAGCTGCTGAGCTGATCTGCATATCGTCATCGCCACTTTTATGTGTTGCTGTTCGCGTGCGTGTACTGCGTTCGCGTCTTGGGTAGACCGACGGAGAGGCGGCGACTCCGCTGTTGTTCGTATTCTGGCGCACCCTTGGTCTAGAGGTGCTTGCGCTAGCCGAGCCGGGCCGTCCCCCAGGGATCTCGTTTCCGTCCTTATCAATGAAGCGTCCACCCCCGCCGGGGCCGCCTGGAACATATCGCCGCCGCTTTGGTGGAGGTTCGGTCGCTGCAGTCAGACCGTCGTCTCTCTCGCGTCGTCGCGGATCAGTGGATCGTCTGGATGTCTTGGGACGGCTCCTAGAGAGGGGAGCAGCAGGCTGCCGTGGCGTCCTCGGGCTGGGAGCCATGTTGGAGATGAATAGAGGTAGGAGAAATGGACCTGGTGATGACAAATGGTCCTATTCAGGGTGTGACATCGAAGTGGCAAGAGAGGAGTGAATGACGAGGAAAACCATTGGATATTCGTTACTTGGCGTACAGAAACGTGTCTATGGGCTAGGTCTTGCGGAATGACGCGTCTTTGGCACGTTGAAGGCCTTGGAAGCGGAGGCTTGTGAAGAGGGGGTTGTCGCAAAGATGCCAAAAAGCAGCTGGACGCGATGTGTGAAGTTGGCGCCGGGAGGAGCTAATCCATTTTTGGAGAGGTAGTGGATCCTGATTAGTAACCTGCGCCTTTGCCGAGCGCCACTTCCCCAGGTTATATTTTTGGTCCAGATCCATTCAACTCCGTCCACAGATCAGATGAATGGTGCAAAGTGGTTGGCGAATGCGCCCACCCTTGAGTTGTGATTACGCCTACTTAATCGTCGGAACGATGGCTTTCCTGCAAGTGACTCCCACTCAATGTGATCCAAGCCCAATACGCCAATCGCCACAAGCCGAAAAGGATCTCTCCGAATTTCCCGAGGTCTTGCTAATTGCCGTTCTTGTTGACCTTGAACCGATCCGGTTGATGCCAACCTGTTTCCCGCCAATCAGCCAGTCTATACGGTGGCCCACTAACCGGGCAGGTCTTTGATAATTAACCGTTGAACTCTAGAATTCCAGAATTCTAGGCTCAGCCCTATGCGTCCGTACCTGCCGATCTCCGCCCCCATAGATCGCATGCCAGCACATAGGCCTTGACCGCCTCCTGCTTCCTTGCGATTGACGTCTTGGCTCGAGACACAGGATGATTGTCGTCGCAGAGGCCTAGCTGTGGGGGACAATCCAGGGGGCTGTCTTTTCAATTTCGCCGGTGGCCACACTCACTTCGCAGCAATAGATGTTATTCCAGCAGAATCATTACCCTTCGAGGTCAACATCTTCGCACATTTTTTTTAGTATGTCTCTCCATGGAAATGAATTTGGCCCGGCATGATGAACACTCTGGGAGATTTTGAGGATGTAGTTGCCCGTTGACGCTGTTCGAATTAATCTGAATTTGAGTCGATTTTCATCGAGCCTCCGTCGGCGGGGCCATGATTCAAATTGGCATACCCGCTTCGACCCAGCCATCGCAACTTGTGGGAATGAGGCTATTCGCACCGTCGCAGCTGTTCATGTCGTCACTGATCTTCTCAGCGCTACCCATTTGAGCACTTGGGCGAACTAGCCATGGATACACTGCTGCAGACTGGCCCATGATGACTTGACAGCACAGCGTTATGCTCGTGCCGAAGCTGCCACACTTCCCACATGGCAAGCACCATTGCAAGTCTTGTTTCCTGGATATCACCATTCCACGGCTGCATTTCATCGACAGAAAAATATGTCGAGATACTAAACTTATAGCGCTGACCTCAAAGGTATGATGAGCTAGTACACCAACTTTATCTAGACCGCCATTATGGAACAATGTCGCTGGAAACACTGATGCGAAGATTATCTGGGTAGGTGAGCAAAGAGGTAGAATGTTTCTTGTTGTATTCGAAATCTCTTGACCGCCCCATCTTCGTGAAGAAGCCGAACCCCCGAAAATCACTCTTGACTTGAGTTATTGGTTTGGGCCACATCAGCGGGAGCAGACGCGATATTACATGACAGAAAGGACGTTCGCCACAGAATGCAGCACCAATTTTCCTCTTGTGCAAGGACCCTCGCTTTTCTAGATAACAGTGTTTCTGCACAAACCACCATAAGGTGACCCGAAAATCGTATCCACCCAATCGTGCCCTACCCTATAACGATCCGAGCATCTCAGTGAGCGTGGAGCCAACTATTTGGTTAACCTGCAAATAGGACGGAAACGCACCAGAGCCTTCTGAAATGAAGCTAACCGTATCACCAATTCACGATGTCAGTTACCATGAATTCAGCCTGTAATGGCGTATCCCTGGACGTGCAGGCCATCATCATCATGTATATCCAGTACCTTATCTTGCGAATGCGGTTCGCCGATAACCGAAATGATATGTGAGGCATCAACGGCTGCAGGCTTTGAGAATCTCCCAGACACTCTGCATGTAGCATATCAGTCGGCCTCAACAAAGCGAGAAACCCAGATCACGTGTACATTACTGCAACGATATTGCCCAGGTTCAAGTAAATGGCCTGTCGATATGCCGCCAAACGTTAAACAGGCGGTATCAGACAACCCAAATGGTTTCGCACGATCGTTGTTCACGTTGAGTCTAGGAATGGAAAAGACCACGCTTTATCAAGAGTTCCGACTTGACAATGGAGGTTATTTCCGTCCACAATATCCCAGTCTGATCGTCCTTTCTAGTTTGAAGCTCACAAGGCTAAATATACATGTGAGAGTAGAAGCACGCCTGCCAATCGTTCCGAGCAGCAAGCACTGTTCCCAATTGAATACTAGAAGCAAAGCCATTAGTCTTCGGTGGAAACATACTTCTCAGTGCAACATGTAGGACTAGGACTGGTATTGATATCATATGCCAATTTGGTAAAGTCTTGCTGTTGCGCCGAGAACTACTCAGGAGGAGTTTATCTGCGGCTTAAAGCCTCTAAGGCCGGCAGCGCTCCAATTACCAACCATCCTCCTTTCCAGATCTCAGATCTACTCTCAAATATCGAGTTCAAGCACCATGTCTGTCTAACGACTTATGGGAGGGGTTATCAATTCAACTTGCCACATTCTAAGCAAGACAATCGTAAGCATGTGAACCTCGCTGTTTGGCCAAGGCTGCTTGTTTACGGGCACGAAGAATGTGAGCGATAAAAGCCGTTATAGCTTTGGAAATTTCTGTAAGTATATTTGAGTGATTTATTCTAGGTTAATACGCCTTCTCAGCTCATGGAAACTGTTTTAGGGCATTAGTAACTTGGAGGTTGTGGAAGGGGTCAATCCTTTTACCGGCAATGTATTAAAACGACCATCACATTTCCTCACTGACTATTAGAAAATGAATCACTCATGATGAATCTATATTGCTTCGAAGGAATGGTATTATCTGGATGATGATGAAGTGAACATGTCTGAGTACTTTGCATTTGGCTTTTCGACCCGCTACGTCTCGGTTTGTGTTAAGTTGGTCGTTGACCGTAGACTGTTGGCCGAAGAATTAACTGCAATACATGCATGTTGGACCTATCAAATGAGAATAACATGAAAGAAATCTCTCTCAGTATTTTATAGATGAGCAACAGGGCTCGAATAGTGGCTTGCAGGCTTTGTTCATGCTAGCTGCTAGATAGACGTGACACGGCGAAAGAGATCCAAGTTATGTATGCACAATATGCATAACAAAGCTCCAAAACAATCAAGAGATTGTTTAGAGACAACGCTTTGTCCTTATAAGCAGGCACAGCAACTCCCTATACAAGTACCCATGGATCACAAGACCACTAAAGTATATAGCCTATCCTCTTGTTTCACAGTGAACCCAAGCTCTATGAACCTTGCAATTCACAACCGCAAAACGACTGCAACCACTCAAATCACCTATAGCGACACCGCAAACATGTGCAAACACCTTGTCGTGATCACCTACTGCGAGGTCTGTCAACAGGAGACTGGCAACTGGGACACCAAAAATGACGAGCACTGTCCGTACTATAAGAACCACGGCTACTGTCTCTGCCAGGATAACAAAACGTGGATGACTCGCAGAATTCCGGACAAGGATCCGCATCTTTGTCCCGGACCCAGGCGAAAGCCGCTCAAGTGGGTTTTACTTGAGGCTACTGAGAAATTCCGTGATATGAGGGACTCGTTTTTCCGCGAGTAGGATCGTGACTGGTACAGCAGGGAGGGGAATGGAAGATAAGGGTGAGTGAAGTAAACGTATGAGTGTTAGAAGGAGACATCTTGGGTAGATAGATATGGATACAGTGTGTTCTCGGATATCATTTGTCACTTCGATCCTCGTGATACCTCCTCCCTTAAAGTGTGCTCATTAGACTTGATCATGCTGATACACCTCAATACTCATTGATTTTCTGATTAAATGGGATTAAACTGTTGTTGACCTCATCTTACTAGCTACGATACGATGCCCACGCGAGTTACGTCAAACAGCCATTTCTTTGTTCCCATGTCCACTGGTTCTCAGACAGTCACCCCCATTGCACTTTATCCAGTTAAACACCATACACCTACTCCCTGAAATGCCGATTGCCTCGCAAAGATTACTTTGAAATTACTAAGAACTGTGGGATTGAGCGTCACAGTTATGGCCTAGGCCGAAGGTGGTGTAGCGGCAAGTGTAGCTAGTGGGTCCAACCCTTCCTCCCTTATACATAGAGAGCAACAGCGCTTCTAGCAACCAACGCGGCACAACGCGTAGAGCAGACACGGCAATCAATACGAGATCCACACAGAGTCATCAACAGAGGGCTGAATCTTTCAAGAACTCTTATTCATGCTGGACTTTCCATAATATCCCCCTACTAAGTTATCTCTCTATAAGGAGCCACCAACCTTTCGAAAGTGACCCCGATAGCAGGTCTCGCCAATCGGCCTGGCGAGAAAAATTACCCACCAGCAAATTAGTATGCATAAAGCTATATTATGAATGTTTATGACTCAGACTATAGATTGCAGTCATTACATGACTTCTAAGGCCATGATCTTATCTGTGAAAATCTTATACGGGCGAGGCTGTTATATACGGTGGTTATCCGTAGCGCGATCGCCTTCGGGGCGACTGCGTGGCATACTATAAGTGAGGAACCGGCAGGGCCAGCTAAGAGCCTGATGGGGATACAGAACGAGTGCCTCCGGGTAGTCTGTGGCGCCCACAAAGCGACGCCGGTTCGCCACCTGGAAGCAGAAGCAGCAATCCCGCCACTAGACCTCTATCTTAGTGCCCGGGCTGCTAAGTTTGAAGAACGGCTACGGCTTAGCGGGAAGAGAAATCTGCTTCGCAGCGCGAGCGCTAAAGCGTCACATATACTCCGGCAGGATAGGCCGGCGAAGAGGAAGCAGGCGTCGCAGCTACTCCGACCGGCAGGGTACACTATGGAGAAGGAGGCCCGGGGCTCCGAGTGGATGAGTGAGGAAAAGGAGGTCCCGGCTGCCCTCCTCGGCCACTGGAGGAAGAGATGGCTCACCGGAGCAGAGCATCACGATCGCCAGCGACGCGCTATCGCTGAGGAACCGGAGGGCCCTTCGATGCAGATACCGAAAGGGGGCAAGTATTTCGGCCTGAACCGACTGGAGGCGTCTACGCTGTGCCAGATCAGGACGGAAAAAATAGGACTAGCAGCCTTCTTATTCAAGACAGGGGCTTTTGGCGTGTACTCGCCGCTATGCCGCTGTGGCGACGCCCCTGAGACGGCAGAGCACGTAATCCTCTTTTGCGGGCTGTTGGAAGGACCGAGGGAACGATTACGGGCCGCTATCGCACCACGGCCACTATACTCTCGCAGAGACCTCGCAACGGCAACAAGAGAACCAGTAGTTAGTGGGACTATTGTAAGGTGGCTGCTAGGGACGGGTCGGACAGCTTCAAGGCCCAGATAGCATCGATCTTCTCAGGGGGGACTTTGTTGGTAGGTTGAGAACCAACGTAGTGTAGTAGTGAACGCAACGCAGTCGCCAATAGGGCGAACCGACGACGCAGCGTATGTATTTAGTCCAGCCATTAGGGCACGGTTTGACATACGGGAGTACTAGTAGAGGTACCGGGGGCTTCGAGCCTACGGCGTATTTAATAATAATAATAATATCTGTGAAGCTCAATCAGCTGGATTACTGCGATTGTGTAGAGACCGATTTAACGTGAAGGTACAGCGACCCTCAATAAGTTTGGATACGGGCTTTATTTCCCTGCCAAAACTTACCAAATCTCGCTATATTTAAGATGGGAGTAAAGTTGTATAGTTTGTCGAAATCCAGGTATTAGGGGCTGTATTGGTACTATGAAGGTGCATAAGGGATCAATCTCAAGTTGGCCCGAGGGGTCCCTAAATACTACAACGCATGCCTGCCTGCCTCGTGCCCCTCCACACTTGAGACCAGAACTTCATACATATATCATACGACTTAGTTAAACTATGAGCCTTAAATAATTACGCTCTCATATATCTCATGATTTCAAAGCTATTATACTTCGAAGTTATAGGTAAGATGTATGTTAAAACTTTTGTGAGATTCTGATCACTTCGTGCAGTGCATTTGAGAGGATTGATCAATTGAAGCTAGATAATAGCTCTCAGTGAATGTACATAGTCCGCACAAAGTTTATCCCCCGCGTTTCAGCACTGAAGGGCCCGGATTGGAGGCCGGATACCTGTAGAAACAAATGCAGTAATGTAATGACCATGGAAATACTGATAATTATAAATAAAAGTATGATTACTTTGTAAATTGATAAAGCGACTAATTCTAAACATATCGGTGTACTCTTATCCTTATTACGACTTTTAGTTAACTTTGTATAGCTTTGAGAAGTAGTTCAGTCTTAGTAGCGGAAATATAGGCCATACGCAGATCTATTGAGGGTCACTGTAACGAGTCTGCTTTTCTCGTCATGAGTCAAGATATTGCCCTACGGGCAAATAACATGAACAGTTATTACAAGATCTCATCCAGGCTCTTGACAGCACTCGAGCCGCAAGGAAAACTCAGGTACTGATGTATACGAGTCCTGGGAAGCCCTTCATCAAATTTGTTATTAAGCACATAAAGACGGTTAAGGTACTGTTCATCAGCCAGTACCAATGAAAGACACTGAAAGTCAAGATCAAATCAGCTTTATGATAATTAACTTTAATGTTGTGGCTGATACATAGAAGGAAGATCGTTGTGGGATCCATGTAATTAACAGGGGATTACCTTATATCTCGCGTGGCCGTCGGAGGGGACCGCAGCTGTAGGGCTGCAGCGGACCGTAGAGCTTATGCGAGATCTACTGATGTAACCCTAATTCTGTCCAATGATCTTTCTTGATGTTGAGACTTATGGTGTTTTCGGTGGCCTCTTCTTAGCGAGCGAAAGCGCAGCAATATTTTGTGTTGGAGTTTGTAGAATGTATTCGTTGATCGGCTGGATACCACGAGCAGGGCATACATGAACAAGACAACGCGCTGCATCGCGTAAAGAGCTTTACCTCGTGACGGTCGTCGCGGACCCTTTAGCTTCTACCCGCCTTCCTTATGTGTATGAGAGGCCCGTAAGGAGTCGTGCGGAGCACCTTGTAGCCCCCGTAACAGACGGGCAAAGGGCAGAATGGCGCAACGAATTGAAACCACGAGCTTTCTCCTTTACGAAGTCGACGAGTCTTGTTGACGAGCTAGCAGAGTCATACTCCCTCTCTCACTGAATTCAAAAACCGCTCTAAGAGTCTCCCAAACGTTCATGTACGGTTTCCGAGATCTATCTTCATCCATCCTACGCCTCTCGCCGTAGAACATGGAATATGCCGCACCAAAATAACTGAATACACACCCGGCCTCTTTTGCGACACGTACAATAGGATTTCTAATAGTGCCATAGATCCAGCTGCCCTTAGATCAACTAACGGGCCTAGTGAAGGATACTGGTGCACCCTTCCGTCGATCCGTTCTCTGGCCTCGAATACCGCGACTTGGAAGCCTGATAAGGTGAGGATGTTGACAGCTTTCAGCCCGCTCACTTCTGTGCCGACCACGCAGATATGGGGAGGAGTTGATTCCATCTTTGATACTGTAGAAAGACTTGCCTTTCAAAACCAGTCATGTCGTTCCTTGGAAACTGAAAATCCTCCATATTCTCCATATGTCTATGCTCAGCTGCCAGCTAGAATAAACATCTTATCATTAGGAAACTGTTCTTGGGTAAGGGCACGAGGTTGTTGGTAGTCTGATCTGCGGATATGTAGATAAGTACATATGCAAATTTACCCATTTCGTAGTATCGGGGCTGGTATATGCATAACTTGAATATCCTACTGTCCAGACGGCTTCATTCTTCAATCCAACCACAGGTCAAAGGTCAAAAGAACGATGCCGTACCCATTATTTTCAAGCACGCAACAGTTGAATATGATACCAGGACCATACCATCTCATGAGTCGCACTACGTCTTACGAAGTACGAACAGCCACCACAGCTTTAGGCGCTCGCTGTTGGTGCGATATCGGAAGACATCATCCGACCTGACAACGTCAAGCCCGACCTGCCGGCCATGGAGTTTGCAGACCGCATCCGTGAATGCGCCAGAGGCAAAGATGGAGCATTGATAGACAAGCGGTGGATGATGGCTGCCTCGATGAATAATTTCAAATTCCCAGCCATTCCAGGCAAGCCGGGCAGCCAGGCTCCATAATCGGGCTCCATAATGTGGGCCCGGCATTAGCTTAGCACGTCGTGGACCCTTGTCATGATATGGTCAGCCTTATAAATCCGTTGAGAGACTCCATCGCCCCTATTACCGAGCAAGAAGACAAAAAAGATATTCTGCATGGCACGACGCGTGATAATGGACCATACCATGGCATGCCAATGGTCATTTTCTTGGCGCTCATGTTATCGGTCCACGGCACATGGGAGAAAACTATCCCCATACAAAATAGGCGTGCGGAGGCGTTTTGCCGGGTTTCTTTCAAGTGGAAGACCATCCAGCTTCCCAGGCACGATGGCAGTTACAATTTGCAGTGGGTCCCAGGGATCATAAAGGGACTGCATGGCGCGCTCTCCACTCTGGGAACGGAACGCCGAACCTCATTAGCTCGTGCAATCTTGATCTTAACTCTTTCCTAGTGTTTTGAGATCAACTCGTTCCCTGGCTGATCAATTTTTTCACATCGAGGAATAATGGCAACAGAGGACTCGAGGCTAGACTCATCACATGAGCATCATCCCGGGATGACTCCTCGTCGACCGGTGTGCCAAGATGTCTCCGATAACGAAGTGACGCGAACCTCGAGTCGTTTGGATATTTCACCATCCAGCGACGACGACTCTGATGGAGACAGGGACGGAGAACCCAGGACCTTGACGAGGCCGAAGTCTACCGTGTCCGTTGCAGAGACCCTTCCGTGGTACCGCGAGCTGCTCTTCGTGATCATCATCTGTCTCGCGCAGTTATTTACGCGTAAGGTTATCATCGCTGCGCTACTGGGTCAAAAACTAACGACTAGACAGAGGCCGGTCTTGGACAAGCAATTGCTATTCTCCACGTCATTGGTGACAACTGGGGAATAGCCAACTCGGGCGACCTTTCATGGTTCATCTCCGGCTACAGTCTGACGGTCGGAACCTTCATCCTCTTCGCCGGCCGCCTTGGCGATGTCTTCGGCTACAAGAAGATCTTCCTCATCGGCATGGGCTGGTACAGTTTCTGGAGTATGGTGGCCGGTCTCGCCGTCTACTCGAGCTACGTCCTCTTCATCTTCGCCCGTGTACTTCAAGGGCTCGGCCCGTCCTTGGCGCTGCCCAACGGACTGGCCATTCTCGGCGCAACCTACGCTCCCGGGCGAAAGAAGTCCCTGGCCTTTGCTGCTTTCGCGGCCACGGCCCCGGGTGGCGCCGTCATCGGATCTGCATTCGCCGGCTTGTTTTCACTGAAGTGGTGGCCATGGACATTCTGGTCCTTTTCCATCGCACTAGCAATGACTACCGCAGTCGGCTGGTACGCCATTCCCGACGCCCCGTCGTCCGATAGAGACGAACAGCCGCCGGACTTCTGGGGCAAGGTCCACCATCTCGACGTCCCCGGTGCCTTCGTTGGCGTCACGGGGCTGATCCTCATCAACTTCGCCTGGAACCAAGCACCGATCGTCGGCTGGAAGATGCCATACGTATACGTCTGTCTTATCATCGGCATCATCTTCGTTATTGGTTTCTTCGTCATCGAGAACCACTACTCGGCCAAACCCCTCATCCCCTTCGAAGCCCTGTCCTCCGACGTCTCCTTCGTCCTCGGCGCCGTGGCCTGTGGCTGGTCCTGCTTCGGCATTTGGCTTTGGTACACCTGGCAATTCTTCGAAGAAAGCCGGGGCGCCTCCCCTCTGTTGGCGACGGCCTGGTTCTGTCCTGTCGCCATCTCGGGCGCCATGGCCGCTGGCCTCGTGGGGCTTTTGCTGCACCGTATCGGGCCCCCGCTCGTTATGACTGGTGCCCTCGCGGCATTTACCGTGGGAACCATACTCATGGCTACCTGTCCAGTCGACCAGATATACTGGGGGCAAAGCTTCGTTGCGCTAATAATAATGCCATGGGGTATGGACATGTCCTTCCCAGCGGCGACTCTCATTCTATCGAATGCCGTGGCGAGGAAGCACCAGGGGATTGCGGCGAGTTTGGTCAATACGGTGGTGAACTATAGTATTGCGCTGGGGCTGGGTTTCGCCGGGACCGTAGAGTATAATGTGAACAATGGGGGGAAGACGCCTGAGGATAGGTTGAAAGGGTATAGGAGCGCATATTATATGGGCATTGGGCTTGCGGGGTTGGGGGTATGTGTGTGTATTGCTTATTTGATCAAGTCGAACCGGACGCCCAAGCGGCAGGTTGAGGAGAAGGCTTGAAGGGGAGGGCAGATTTGGTGGATTTATAGAGCATAGAGTATAGAGTGCAGATATAGACGGACTTTGCAACAGCCGCAGAGAGCGACGAAACATCAAGAACAATATGCAGACATCGAAGTCGGGTGAGAGATTCAAGAAAAGTGTTGTAATTAGATGAAATGATTGCCCGCTTAACGCATGATTCGAGCATACATCTTCTCTCTTCATCGTCTCATCAGCCAACACACTTGAAGAATTTGAACTGACTCTTTTACACACTGTTTGGATGCTCCGAGCGCCGGTCGAGTTGCCAGAGCTTCGCAAGCATATTGACCCACTACTGCATGTGGACTCCGAAATTTTACCCATATGAAGGCGGATTTCAAGGTCGCCTACGGACTAAAACCATGGTTATGAGGCAGAACGACGCGCAGATAACAAAAAAGGTCCTCGAAACGGTACCGATTCCGATGAAGAAGACCACCAGGAGTACCAACCCATGGCTTGCCAAATTCTCTTCCGGATCACCAGTTTGAGGATACTTATCATTGAGGTTGACCTTTGTAGCGGGGACGACCTCATCAACCAGAGCCATCTTGGCATAACCAGCCTAGAGCTGTGTGCATTCTACACGCCCGGGCGCGACCTACTTCTCCGTGAGTTCCACAAGGGATCAAACAGATAAGCCCTTCAACTCCACACGGGCGCACTGAAGTTACTCATTGTGAACTTGTACTCGGAAGATTCCAGCTTCTCCGACTACCTCCCGCTTACCTGCTTGCCCGAACCTACCAAAGAATCTGCGCACCTGAAGCTGACGACGCAGTTCGCCCAGTTGTGTAACATGGCGACGAGCAAACTAGGGGACCTACTGCCGCCTTCAACTCAAACCCTGGAGCTCAAGAACGATGGTTCATTGATGTTGTTTGTATGTCGGACGGAGACGAATATCAAAATCAAGATCAAGATGCAGATGATGCACCTATGCACGATGAGGGGCTGGAGTTCATGTAATTAATTTATGTTTAGGAGCATGCATACTGTCTAGAAGGAGAAGATGGCGAGCCTAGACGTATCCGGGGCGAATACGAGGGCCCAATCGATTCAAAAATCTACGGGATACCTTTTGCCGTTCAAGGGGTCGTGTTTATTAACTAGTAACACAGTTTGCTCAGCATGACGGGACCTGCGGTTGCTATATGCGACGCGACGAAGGCAGGCTACGAAGCACGACAAACATGCCTCACCAGGAATCTGGTCTTAAGCAAGTTGATTAGTCAGTTGATTTCAGGGGCAGACTGGGGGAACGAGTAGCAACTGAGGATTTCGCCCAGATCGGCCCCGATGAGCTCATAACCAGAAGCTAGCAATCCCCAAGAGAGTAACAGTTTCGCAGTGAGCATATCAAATCTCACGGCATTGCGTCCTTGCCCTTATCAAGCGTCATCATGTCACCTTCAAGGTAGGGATGTAGGGATGTCAGAGCCAAGGGTAAATGCCGTTCAAGCCGCTCGGGCTGAACTGTCCGTGCCAATGATGAGGCTTCTCATTTCTGTTCATTTCCAGATCGGCTAGTTCACCTATTTGATGACGTGAGGGGATTGACAGCAGGAATATTGTGGGGAAATAAGGTTCCTTGATCTTGTTTTGGCTACTTGCTGGCGGCTGAGAGCTCAGGCCAATGACGCCAAAGTGCTGCCACTTCAGCGCACTACCTCGACGGCGATCACCACGCCGCCAGCCCACAATTAAGCTATCGCCAACCACTTGCCTACACTTGCACCGCTGATGCAGCAAACATAGTTCTTCGTATTATGGGGATCTACGTAAGTAAACAATACCCTAGTGCTAGAAAGTGCAGGGCAGACCGATAGAAATACATTATGGCGCGCTATTCCCCCACACGAAAATCCACCGGACTTGCACTTTCACCACGCCATCGTCAACACTACACAAAGTCCTCCTGCAGCAGCTTGGCCACATGGCACACAAGGCAGTCAAGATGGCTCCTTCCACCACGCAGCTCGTGGGCCTCCTCCCGCTAGCAGCCCTCTCCTCAGCCACCACCCTCTACTCAACCTATAACTTCAACCCTCTCGAGCACCTCGGCGGCGTGGCGCCCTACTTTGAACCCCAAGACCCTCCCACGTCCCCTGACGCGCCTCAAGGCTGCTCCGTGTCCCGGGCCGCCTATCTCAACCGCCACGCCGCCATCTACGCTAACGATTTTGACTTTGAGACCTACATCGAGCCCTTCATCTCCAAGCTCGAGAACAACACGGGTATCGACTGGACCAAGGTCCCCTCGTTGAATTTCCTAGCCACTTGGACCGCGCCTCTATCCGAATCGGAGCAGGAGCTGCTTACCCAGGTTGGCAAGCTCGAGGCTACGCAGCTGGGTGTGGATTTGTCGTTCCGCTATCCTAATTTGAAGTTGCCTCAGCGCATCTGGACTTCCTCGGCTGAGCGCACAGAGAAGAGCGCCAAGTCGCTTGTTCGTGGGCTCGAGAAGGAGGATAACACTATTAATGTGGTTAGCGTGTACGAATCGGCTGAGTCCGGCGCCAACAGTCTGACGCCGTATAAGGCGTGTCCGGCTTACAGCTCGTCGGCGGGAAGTGATGAGTCGGCCGTGCACCAGAAGATCTTCACTAAGCCCATCAAGGCAAGGTTCAATGCCGCGGTGCCCGGGTTCAACTTCACGACAGAGGATGTGTATGGCATGATGCAACTGTGTGGGTACGAGTCCGTCATTAGGGGTCGCTCGCCGTTCTGCGACCTGGATCTATTTTCGCCGGATGAATGGTTGGCTTGGGAGTACACCGAAGATGTCAGGTAAATCCACCTCTTCTCACGGTTCCGTTCTGGATATTTTCCCCAGGTTACTGACTCTACTACCGTAGATACCATTATAACGTCGGCTACGGCAACAACGTTGCCGGCTACGTTGGCCTCCCCTGGCTCAACGCCACGGCCAACCTTCTCATGAGCGAGACCCCCGGTGCTGATGACCTCTACGTTAGCTTCACCCACCGCGAGCTGCCTCCTATGGTCTTCGTCGCCATGGGTCTCTTCAACAACTCTGCTTTCGGAGGGTCAGAAGCTACCGTCAATGATACCATGCCTCTTGACCGCATTAACCACCAACGCGTCTGGAAAAGTTCTCATGTTCTTCCGTTCTTGAGTAACCTTGCAATCGAACGCATGAACTGCACGGGGAGCTACGGGTACGAGGATGGGGAGTATTACCGCGTGTTGGTGAATAGCGCGCCGCAGTCGTTGGTGGAGTGTGCGGATGGACCGGCCACAAGTTGTTCCAGAGAGGCGTTTGATGAGTATGTCCAACATAGAGGAGAGCTATTTAGGGGGTTTTCCGAGATGTGTGGTACCCAGTATGAGAACACGACGGATACCATGTCCATTTATAGTGATAGCTCGTTGGGAAATGGGACGGTGGTGGGGAAGAGATATGAGGCTTTCCGTCTGTAGATGGGTTAATTAGTAATTTTAATGTTTATGAGATCTACATAGTTCATGTTATCGCTGACAGCTGATATGTGGTGTTGGCTGAGAACAGACACGCCGAAATAAATGGTTTGCAAGGACAGTAGGATCGCTAGTCGGTCAAGTTAACCAGCACGGGTCCCGTCTCTAGAATCTCGACGCCGCAAAAACAAGCGCTGTAGTTGTTTGAAACACGAATATGAGCATGCGTCGCCTGAACCTCCAACTCGGGGCTGCCATTTATCTCTTCTCCCCTTATCCGTATTACCTGCCGCAGACGCGTTAGTGGCTAACCTTACAAATGGTTAATACAAATATGAGAGCGATTGGATGGTATCTATCTCCTTTGACGGAGCAGTAAGAGGTCTTATTTGGTTTATTTTGCAGTGGCAATACAACATCTACAGACGTACCGCCTAGGCAGTTACGCTCGTACACCCAAATCCGTCAAGCGGGTTTCAGGCGCACTGGTCAGTCAAGCACTTAACATAGAAAAACGCATAGTGATGACTTGCTGCTCTCAATTTGCACAGATTTCGATCTCGATGTCTTCGGTTGGCATCCAGTATAGGGGCTACGACGTATACCAGAATCCACGGAGGCAACTTGGATTGAATAAGTCGAAATATTCATCTTGTCAATGTTTTCTTCGGGTGAATAACTTAGTGCTGCACTAGTTGCTCCTCGAGTCTGCGGTTGATCGACTGGGCAACAGGAGAAGCGACCTGCATGCATATTCCGGAACACAGAATTACCTCCAACTAAGTCATGGCCATACGAAATTGAGGAAGTAGATTTGTTTTCAAATACCCTTACATACAATATAGGACACGTGAAGTCATGACTTCCAGTTTGAGCATCATCCCTCTCCTGCTTGCTTACTCACCCGTGGGTTTCAATATCTCTTGTCTTCGGTCAAAGTAATGTAATGCCGTCTTTAGGAAATGATCCATATAATTTTATGCCACTCGCCAATGACGACAGAGCCCTGTCGTTTCTTTTGGGTATTCAGTGCCGTGGGATAACAAGCCGCTGCATAATGAGAACCCGGCTTTGGCGAGATGAACCGGAGCATCTAAGGGATGCTTCATGCAAGAAGTGGTGGCGTTGAAGCATTCGATAATGTCTTTGGAAGACTGACTTAGTTCGCCCGAAAGAAATTCAACTTCAGGCATTTCTAAATAGGTGCTCAGTAAATGATATTATCATCTCTCGCGAACGGCTGATGCTGGGATTTTGAGGCTTACGCGCCATATTTTAGTATGGCATACTTTATATCTATGTTGGAAAACCATCCGAGGAACTTCCCAGGGTACATGGTAAAGATTAGTGACGCGCGTGTCTCTGATATATCATTCATTTAATTCCATGTACTATGTTCTCCCGTCTTCTGATATATTGATCTCATTGGGTAACTTAGCTGTGGCCACGTGAGCCTTAATCTGTATACCTCAGAGATGCGTTGCATCGGGACGATGGCAAAGGGTTAATATCGAGTCCCTCAAGTTTGCTTCGCATCATTTAATCTATACTAATCATTGAGATATCCTTACTTCTCAAATATACACATTTATTCTAGATGTTCGCCACAACCTTGATCTTAGAAAACGAGTGTAAACATATAGGCAGATAGCTGATGCAGATCGCATTTGCCGCCACCAATAGGCAGCGCGCAAACACCGCCGCCTGCGGGGATTGTGGCATAAAACAAGCAGTATGTAAAGCGGTTGACGTGGCTCATCGGAGCTGCTTCGATTTTAGTCCAATCTGTGGTGGTCATCCAACACTTTGTCGATCTCTTTGTTGGCCCTCTCGGTATGTGTCCATGCCTGATGAACTGTGCAAAGAGAATCAAGTAGACTGTGACTGTAATGGACGGGATTGACGAACTACACAAGCTGATCAGTCAGCATGAACAAGACCAAATAACTCTACTTGACGTGTCGACGAAACACGAAGAGACGAGTCGACAGCATACCAAGGACATTCAGGCCATGACGGCGACTTCTAAGAACCAGACGTTCGATGTCGTTATTAAAGTTATAGAAATGTTTTCGGATGTTTCTGAGAATGCCATTCGACCACACATCGAGAGTTCCAGCTCGTTCGTTCCTCTGCACCTTTGACCCAACACGTGAACCTTCAGTATACTTCGAGGATGCCTTGGAAGAGTTATGTGAGTCGCCTTTGTTATGGATACATGACTGGGAGGTATGTATCACTGCATCGCTGATACACAACGAAAGTCGTCAACTAATTCCAGTCATAGGGGCTTTACAGACTGCTCGAAATCCTCCTTGAGCGGCAAAACGCCCTAGAATAAGAAGTATAGAGCATAGACCTTGGTCAAAGCATAACCTCGTCAGCTTGCCTTTGTCGTGGGAAGAAGATCAATATGACCATATTGTTCATGATTCCATCGCAGTTTTTAAACAACCGGAGCTCAAGCTCTTACATATCAAGTACCGAGACAGAGACATCCTTACAGTCCTTAACTACCGGCTTCTGCCGACAGCCACTCGCATCCTAATACGCGACACTTCCGTACAATCCCCCAAACCCTCTATCCTATCTACCAAGGCAAACCCGCACCAAGCCGGTCGGAACGTCTTTTCGACGCGCCTCAGTTTACCAAATCCTTCACCCGCGCCAGATATCGTGGCATCGGGCCGCGCCGGTCCACCCTCGCGAGCACACATCCCAAACCCAGCGATTCTCCTGGAAACACCCCAGAACCGCATCTCCCCAACCATACACCCGGCTATCAACAAAGACCGGCAACATGACCACCGACTCCAGCACCACACGCCCCAGCGACTAGACATCAACCGCCTGCCCTGAACCGTCGTCTGGGCTCCTCCTTGGTCCAACTCAAGAGCACAACGATGCTTTGACAGCGGCTCGAAGATATGTATGCGTTGCGGGATGTTTGCAAATCCGTAGCAGGTTAGTCGACACGAGAACTCATCCCGATGAGCGAGGAGGACGTGCTCTGGGTTGGTATCGCCGTGGAGGAAGGCTGGGGCGTTGATGAGCTGGAGCAGGATTAGTGATGTGACTGTGGCGTCCAGACTCTTGAAAGTGGGTTTTAGGCAGTGGGAGTAGGAGGCATTCTGGCGAGGACGAGTTCTTGAGTGAGTCTGTTCATTTTCGTCAAGGTATTTGATTGATATAATTCGCTTTCCTTTAATCTGGAGATTTTAGTTCTTCCCGAGAAATGTTTCTGCGAGTCAGGTTTCTTTTGTAGACTACATAACGCGTCTTTGCCTCGGGGGATGGCAGCTGGTCAGCAATGGTTTACATACAATAATCGAGGCCACAAAGATCAAGTCATGTCTCGTTTCAATGCGAAAGAACATGCTGGATTGACACCGTGAGAAGTCTCATATCTTATCTACCTATAGAACAAGAACTAGAAAGGCAGTAGTATCTCCTACGTCCATTAAGAACGACCCAGCTATACAGGTGGGAAGCAGCTACGGTTTCGAACTACGATTACACACCGCAGTATCGACAATAGCATTTCTCATTGCAGACAACCCAGATAGGCAGCACCAAATATTCTGTATCTGATCCGAACCAACTAGCAGCACGGCGCTAGCGGATGCAGGTCGATCCTGTCTAGTGACAGCCTTCGGCGTAGAAGTAAGGGATAAGAAAACCTGTTATTTGTTCTTTTCTTTAACCAAATTTCAACCTCGTGTCCGTCATGACCATAAATCATTCATACCCATATATATTCCCAAGATGACATACCAGTCATCAAATACTCGTCGCGTATGTCCGTCATCGATATTCTTCAACCTGCCTGACATACTGTCTCCTAACCCCCCGATCATCACCAATAGACTCCCTGCCATCAACAAACCCCTTCGAAACCGGCCGCACAGTGGCATTACGCTCCATGTATCTCGGCGAGCGGTCGTCGCGGTAGTCTCTCTTGGAATCGCTTGATCTGCTACCCTCGACAGTAGCCTCATCATAAGCTTCATCAAAACCTCGTGCACTCCTTGGCCACACCGTCCGATCATCGCGAACGAACTTCTCCCTCCTAGTGTCAGCGGACCGGCTGTCACCCGCAACAGTCGCCGTGCCGATAAGGCCTTCCTCGTATACCCTCTGGGTCCCGCCGACTGGAGCTTCCGTCCCAACTTCTTCAATGTACTTCTCCCTCCTAGTATCACCCGACCGGCTACCGTTCGTGGCATTCGCCACGCTGGCCGCCTCTGCATATTGTCGTTGAACAATAGCTTGGCCCACATAATCATCCTCGATATACGTTTCCCTCCTGGCATCGCCATGTCGACTCCCACTGGCCACACTCGCGACAGTGGCGACGTCCACAAAATCCCTCGAGGCATTCGCAGGCCTCCTCACAATTTGCACCCTTTCCATGTCCCTGTCTTGATCACGCCGGCGAGGAGAATCGGCAATTAACGACCTGCCTCCCCTGGGACCAAACCGTTCATCATCGCGCGGCCTCCTGCTCTCCGGCACCCGATCCCGATCACCCTCATACCGACGAGGCGGACTACGCTGCCGAGGTTCCTGCCCCGCCAAAGCGTGCTTGGCTTTGTTCCCGGCATGCTTTACAGCCTCCTTCATCTCCCACGCCTCCTTCTCACCATAAGTGACACCCTTGGGCCACAGCTTATGCGCTGCATACGTAGCGACTCCCACGGCACCCAGGAAGGCGAGAGAAGTCTGCAGGCCACTTGCCTCTGTAACTTCAGTCTTGACTTTGCTCCTCAGACCCCCCGGCCTAGAGCGCGATCGACTCGACGATCTGGAAGAGCTCGAAGATGATGAGATGGAACGCGGCCGGCGGCGGCGCCGCGACTCAGCCGATGGTGGTGCAAAGGAAGCTGCACGAGTAGGTCTGGAGCGGGAGCGGGACCGTGACCGTGACCGCGAGCGGGAATAGGTCAGGGAGGAAGCGGACGAGGATGCCCTTGATTTGCGGCCCCGATCCATGGTGCTGAGGGAACTTTATGTGAGTGCGGGGGAGGTGAGAGGAAGGTCGGAAACGAGATGTTTTTCATTAGAGAAGTGCGATTCTGGCCCGCAGAAAACAACTTCGGCGATCGAGGAAAATCGAGCTCGGTAACGGCGGGTGGAGCTGCAGTTGCAGCTGAAAGCCTGAAACTCCACTAGGATCTCGCGGAATATACGAGTAGCGTCAGACCGTGGGCAGGGGACTTGGCGTAAGAATCAAGGAAGTTGTGTGATTTATGCGCTGTCAGACCTGCCAATTTGAGATATGCGAGCAGAGACGAGCAACTTCAAAATGAGACAATCAGCAAATTGCGGATTAAGCAAATGCGCATAGTAAGCAAGGCCACTCACGGACCTACCAGGTGAGCATCGTGAACAAGCTTTACAAGATCAGGCGGCAGATTAGCTCTCGCGAGCCAAGGGAAAAAGGAGGAAGATAGCTGGATCATCCAGCGACAAGCTTTTGTTAACCGACTTGGCACTCAATGCCTGCAACTGTCCGCCCGATGGTAGGTCCTTCTGGGTTTGCTGCGATGCGATCGAAGATTCGCAGCTGTGTTTTCTAATTGGCAACACAAGTGTGTGCGGCTGCATTTCATCAGTGGCGCTATGCTGCTATCGAATGATACGCCAGGCTCAATGCACCTGAACTTGAAGCGGTTCTCGCTTCGAAGTCCCAAAGCGACTTCAGGAGGTGCGCCTTGACAACTTCGCCCCTGATGGACCTTGTTTGATGCCCCTGCATAGTAATGTATGTCTGATAAAAACTGGATAGCCAACCAAGGTCGCGGGGAATTAGCCGCAAGACTGACCTGTCCGTCATTCGACGCCACGTCTGGGGCGTTGTTTCGTCATAAACTGATCGAATAGGGTAACACGACATCCTTCGCAAGTGTTAAAAATGCAGCGAAAACTATGACCAACAAAGGTGGGGGTGTGAATGTGTTCCGATCGAAGATTGTTATGTTGAAAACGCACTCGACAGACGTCACAGCCTGTAGCATTATAAAAGTGCTAGCGTTGTTACTATTTTAGGCGGGGCCACTGGGAGATCTCTCACGTATGAAGAGGTAACGGGGAGAGTGCCACGCCTAATTTTTCCTAATATCAGGATACTCGCCATGAGAACTTCTCGGCACACCCTCCCGAGAACAGAGTCGCGCAGGTTAGCACGTCTGCCAGGCAGTTTTCTTGACTGCTGCTGGTGGCCCGACCCATAAGGTGTATTCTGTATCTTTCTTTCCGGCCGAATGCCACTGGTTGGCCGTAGTGGTCTCGCCCGTGGCATGGGGGCCATGCCGTTTCTCTTGGTCGAGCACCACCTGTCTTCTGCGATTCTTGCGTTTACCGTTAGCAGCCAAGATGGTTGTGACGGCAGTACTCTCGCCTCGAGTGGTGCACTGGACGCTTCGTTATTGTCAACTTCTATGTCTTGTCGAAACTGGTCGTCAAATTGGCTATACGACACAGAAGATCAACTCAGAGTCGCTCTTAGGACCTAAGCCTTCTGCAGAGTTCTCCGACGACATTCGAAGACCATCGAGCTAATTTATGAGTTCAGCTGGGATCAAGTCGGCGAAGAGGGTATATCAGGCGAGTGTTTTCAAGACACCGAAAGTCTTTCCGAGCAAAGTCGGCTAAACATTCAAAGACAGCCCCGTACATGTCCGGTTCGTAACGCGTCGCCTCTAGAAGACCTGTCTTCTCCGCCAATGGGTCTAGATGCCCTTTCCATTTGCTTCCGACGAATCTGCAACTAAGGGCACAGCCATGATCAAGTCGTCAACGTCGGGGTGAGAATATCCTTTCGAAGCTTCTTCTTTCTTTGTGACCAATATCCAGGTTGGCCGAAGGTGCAATGTTCGAGATATGAAAACTAAAGGAGGGGCTTCGTTGTCGCCACATACATCGAACATCGAGAAGCACCTAACCTTGGTGAACAGCTTCGCATCCAATTCGTCTGCGTCAGTCCGTCTTTTGCCCTGGATCATTGACTGAGTAGTGTCGCTGGATGACATCGAGACTAGACCATATACAGCGGGAACTTGACCGCCATCCATGGATAACCCGGATGAGAGAGGCTGTTGATGTAGCACATAGTAGTCGGATCATGAGCCATGAGACACGTCCATAGAGGCGAATGAGGTATAGGCCACTAACCGGCCTGCAGCTTCTACGGAAGTTCGTCTGGACATGCTCTTCAATCTCTTGTTTGCAGGTAGACCTGATACTGTTCGGATTGAATTACTGATCAACGAACGAGCTTCGTCTTTTGTGTGTTGAAGTTACTTGCTCGCAGGGTATTGGATTGCAGGTGTCGTCTCAACTGGTGGAGGCCCTGGCATTCACCCGTGCGCCTGCCGGCTTGGCATTGCTCCCTACGAGTGGGTACCCGTAAAATAAAGTGGTGTCAACTGGCGCCCTGTGAGATCCACTGTTTTGCTTGACGCGACTCGACGCGCTACACGGCTGCAGTGCATTGGATATTGAATGTGTATGCCGTTGTCGTGAATATAGTGCTCAATATTTTGCTTCGCCCCATAGCAATGTCTCGTTGCTTCCAAGACTGATGTATACTTGACCATGGAGTCATTCCCCAAACCAGACGGCCCTGAGGCCTTTGACGCGGCGCTGCCCTTCAAGGCCGTCGTCATTTGCTGCACCAGCGTTGCGGCTGATCTTCGAGTAAGTTGCAGCCACGATGGACTCGATCCCGCCAGTCCACAGCTACTATACCTCGATCATCGGGATCCTGAAGATTAACTAAACCCTCTTGCAACTCAGACCGAACTAGACCACCAGGCTGGCCAAATGGGTGGCACCCACAAATATGACCTTACTCCAGACGTCACGCATCTGATCGTGGGAGAGTACAATACCCCCAAATACCGTCACGTCGCCAGAGAACGGCCCGATGTCAAGCCAATGGCTGCTGGATGGATCCAAGCCGTCCGAGACTTGTGGGTAAACGACAAAGAGATTGACTTCCACAAGTTGGAGGCCGAGTGGACCCTCAAGCCTTTCGAAACCAGCGGCGGCCTGGCACAAGAAGACCGTGGCAGACTGCTCTGCTGCCTTACTGGCTTTCTTGATAGCGAGCAGCGCCAGTCTATCGAGGACACAGTTAGGGCAAATGGTGGCAACTACACGGGCGATTTGTCCAAAGCTGTCAGCCATCTCATTGTGTACCAGCCCGAGGGAAAGAAGTACAAAGCAGCTAAGAACTGGGGCATCCCGACCGTCTGCATAGAGTGGCTCCAAGACAGTGTGGAGAGAGGCATGATACTGGACGAAAAGTGCTACGACCCAGCTTTGCCAAAGGGAGAGAGAGGAAAGGGAGCCTGGATGCCCAAGGAGGCCAAACGCATTTTGTCGGGAAAGCGGCCGAGAGAAGGCCCTCCTGCAGCCCCCGACGATGGACGGAGAAAGTTGCGCAAGACGGCCAGCATGAAACTCGACAAACAAAGCGCCAACCTGTGGGATGACATTCTCTTTAAGCAGCCATCTGCAAACCCTCAGGCAACCCAACAGCGAGCCGGACTGGAGCAGAGAGCGGTAACCATGCCCGTTACCGCCCCCGCTGGCAGCTCCCTTGCATCTTTCACCGTCAACCATCCTCTGTCGCTGCCTCAAGCTGGAGCCGGCCAGAGCCAGCCAGACGGTCGCATCTTTTCCGGTTGTCGGTTTTTCGTGCACGGCTTCTCTCGACAGCAATCACAAGTCGTCTACGAACACTTGGAATCTCACGGCGCCCAGATCTCTTCGTCGCTCGCTGACGCCGCATCTCCTGTGCATCCCGAAGAGCAGCGCTTCCTCCTTGTTCCCCAAAGCTCTCAACCCAACACACACCCGCTCTTGCCCGACGGTGTGCACATCGTGACCGAGTTCTACATCGAGCGATGTATTTATTACAAGCGGCTGTTTGATCCGAACGAGCACGTGTTTGGGCGCCCATTTCCGCAGTTCCCGATTGAAGGATTCCAGAAATTGACTATAAGTACCGCTGGCTTTAAAGACGTGCAGACGCATCAGGTTTCCAAAACCGTCACACAACTGGGCGCAGAGTACCGAGCAAGCCTCAATCGTCAGAGCTCGTTGCTGATATGTCCCTCGATAGATGAAGTCTCCAAGCAAAAGTTGGACTTTTGCTTACTGACCAAAATACCCGTCGTCAATATGGAGTGGCTATACCAGTGTATTACAACTGGTTTTCTCGTTCCTTGGGACAAATTTTTGTTTCCGGAGCTGAAGCAGCGGCTTTCTATCGACGTGGATCCCGCTTTGGAGAAGGAAAGACAGAAACTCAAGAGATCGCGGTCGGAGCCTGCTGCGAAGCAGAAGGCCGACTTTCGTGCTCCGCCCTCCAAGGCGACAGTGGACCGGACAGCATTCGAAAACAATACCCCTCTCGCACAGGCACGAGAGGGCTCTGCGTCCGAGGGAAAGGACCCAAATGAGTCGTACTACGAAACCGCAAGAAGTAATCTAGCCGATAGTGTAGATGGGGAACAGGTGGCTGCACCCTTAACGGAAGTGTCAGAAAATGTGCTGAATAAGTCACCATCGGCGAAGCTGGACCAGCTGGACCAGCCTCCCCGAATGCCATTGCAGCGATTTCCAACGGGGGGCACGATCGCTGACTCGGAAGGCGGAGATGAATCAGATGCTGCATCTATACGGACAGACAAGGCGCCATCCGTCCCAGACGTTGAGGCGGCACGGAACCGCAAAGCAGAGGATGCCGAAATGACACAAAAACGGTTGGCAGACGAAGCCGAGGCCGCACGAAAGCGCAAGGTAGAAGAAGAGAAAACAGCTGAACGCCTAGCCCTTGCAAAGAACTTGATGTCTCTTGTCGACGCCACTGCTGAAGCGGCTGCTTCGGAGGGCAACGAGTCGTTCAACCAAGCCTCAGCAGTAGGACCCAAACGTCGCAAGCGAGAGATACTGGGCCGAGCAGTCAGCAATGTATCCGCCACTTCTTCGGCAAGCGCTGAATCATCCATGACCGCCACTGCAACAAAGGTTCCCCAACAGCCAACGGCCAGACGAGTGGACTCGAACAAGAGCGCGCCCGGTGCATTGGGGCTCCTTGAGGGTATGCTTGATGGGCGGGACATGAGTGCGGAGACGGAAGGGGAGAAACCACCTGCGGCAACGCAGTTGGACTACGATAACCCAGAGGCGCGGAAACACCGCGCTGCGGTGGTGGACCGCATGATGGGGAACAAGAAGGCGGCGCCTAGGAAGAGCTTGGAGAAACCCACGCTGGAGGGATTGAAGGGTGATGATCCTACGAGTACGAGGAGGAGCAGACGGCGTTGAGGCGGTTGGTACAGGTCCAAGTACAGGAAAAGTAGACTGAGGTTGGATTATGTCTGCTCTATGAATTTCACGGGATATGAGGAGCATTGAGTAGGCGCAGGGTAGGATACCAATCATGAGAATAACAAGCATTATATAAAGCATTTGAGTAACCCGGTCGTCAGTATTACATCCTCACCAGTGTTGCCATCACAGGCGTGGCGCTGATACGATTGAATTGTCCTCATGGAATGAACTTGCCCCCAACATGGCGGATACGGCTACTTTCGACATCGCTAGGGTGGTCTCACTTGTCATTGCCTTGAGCATCCACGATAAATATCAAGCACGCCGTTTTCTGATCTTATAATACAGAAGAATTCAACTAAGCAAGATCTCAACCGTTGGGCTGGAGTCAGGGTCCCAATCCCGTCTGCTATAAATAACCTACTACGCTGCGCCCCGCTGGCGGTGGCATGAAGCCAGCCCTAGACCAACACGCCCGTCAAGGATACTCGACACCGCCATGGCGTTGAGGGCTCTCTCTCATCTACTATGTCGCATCCAATTGAAACCAGAGATTGTTGACGGCACAGTATCACTGTCGGCTACTTTTCGAGGTAATGGAAGTCTGACATCATGGACTTTCCACTTTCACCAACCGAAGCCACGTACTTTGAACATTCTTTCATTAGACCAGTCCAACTACGCCTGTTGTATAAAATTTCCTCTCCCGTGTGGTGAATGTAGGGTTATCAGGAACCAATGGCCGAGCCCCCAACCAACTAACACCCAATTTCTCCGCATGTGCTAATGTGAACACCTACCTACTGAACAGGGGAGCCATTGAGCACTCACTCAGTACAGAAACAGCAACGATAGTGGAGCTCCACGTACGCCCTTCATACCTAGGTTGGATGCCTTCAGCCTCCAGCATAAATCGCAACATAAACCATCTTCCTGAACTCGAATCTCTTCACCTCGGCAATAAAGATAACAAGTTGGCCGCAGACGAGCCGAGGTCCAAAATCGAAAGGAGTACAAACTCAGGTTTGA
This sequence comes from Pseudomassariella vexata, assembly GCF_002105095.1. Classification (NCBI taxonomy): domain Eukaryota; kingdom Fungi; phylum Ascomycota; class Sordariomycetes; order Amphisphaeriales; family Pseudomassariaceae; genus Pseudomassariella; species Pseudomassariella vexata. The sequence continues at coordinate 1,863,354 of NW_024467963.1, forward strand.
CAGTACGGCATCGCCACGATCAGGTGGGGGGGGCTCGTCCTCCACAATCCCATAGCAAACACGGGCCCAAAACGGGAAGATCTGTTCCTGGAAAGCTTCAAAGTTGTGGAGTTGGATTGGGTTTCGTCTGTAGCATAGTTTAGGTAATGCTAGGGGGTTAGCCCCATGGTTTCCGTGATAATGTTGGGCATGCATTAATGAATCACTACCTAGAGTTATGCCTTTATTGAATTATGAGTGCTGAATGTCCTACATACTCCCAGTGACGATGTCACGACTGTGGTTGTGTCGCCGGGAGAGGGAGAACTGGGGAAAAAAGAGTTCTTGGTAAGTTGGTATCCTCAGTAGCAAACTGGTTCCAAGGAGGCTTCTGTTCGCCCCACGTTCGCCCCACGGGCACACTTGCTGCCGCTTCAAATTCACGACCGGAATGACGAGGGTCGACAGCCCTCATGAAGAGTTGTCACCATCACAGCAATTTTCATACTCTTCCGCATGAGATACGAATATGATTCAATTCTTTCTCCTCGAGCTTATCAAATCTTGCCTCCGTTGGGTATCATCATCATTATCATCATACCTGTCCGTCGCAGCCCTTCGTCATCTGTCCCAAAGCCTGCGTTCATGTTTAAACCTTTACCCTCCCGAGATTAATAAAACAAAGAAGATATCCAACTTGAATGTCCACGATGTCATCAACAGTAGTTAAAGCCCGAACCTAGAACGTTGACTACTGCTTTCCGCAGTCTGAGGAACGATATGAACCATCATCTCATGCATCTCAACTTTTGCATCTTCTGTTTTCCAGCTGACTTGGCAAAATCTTGCGGGCAGATACCCAGCCCAGGCCAACCCCGTCACGCACAGAGCTTGAACCAGGTAGATATCCCGATATATTACATCTGCGACGAGCAAAGTTCGTACAATCAGTCAATATACTGGCCAACTACAACCCCGCAGCAGCCTCGGTGAGAACGCTCAGCAAGCTAGCGGCGGCACCACCAATGCCGACAGCCCTCAAAGTCTCACCCCTCGCCTTCTTCCTCGCAGCGCGATCTTCGCTCGTCTCAATGCGATCTTTGTCTCTGTACCGGTCCCTGTCGTCCCTCCTCCTCCGCCTGCCGTACTCATCACGCTCCTTCTCTCGTCTGCTACCGCCGGTGCTTCCTCCGTGGTGACGTCGATGGTGGCGGTGAGGGTACTCGTCATCACGACCCCGGTCACGGTCCCGATCTCGATCTCGGTCGTCGTATGACCCAGACACGTAACGGTCGCGCTCTGGCCCACGTTCGGACCGCTCCCGGTGGCGACGCTCTGGCCTATGAAGGTCTCGATCCGAATGCCGTGGGTTGGAGCGTGGGAAAGAGCCATCGAGTACTTTCGGTTCCGGGTCGAAACGCACGTGAGGATCGTCATTCTTGTTCTTGAGAATAGGCTTGGGCGTCACCGTCGCAGCGGGACTGTGCCCGTTTTCTCGTTCTTTCTCAGGGGGTGAAACAATGAAAGGATACGCCTTTGTACCCTTTTCTTCATCGTGCTTTTCGTCCTTGTCGCTTTCGGCATGGTTACCTCTACGAGGGCGGTATCGAGGCAGTTCCTCGTCAGATTCGGAAGAGTCGGACGAATCATATAAATCAGATGACGATGATAACTGGCTGTCTTGCTTCTGTTGGGCCTCGACATCCCAGTTCTTGTACTTTTCGGGATAGTACCGGTCTTTCTCATTGCGTGGTTCTCTCTTGCGCGCTTCCATTCTTCGTCTCCGCACCTCGGCGCTCTGCCTAGCAAACCCGGCAATTTCCGCCTTCGTGAAAACACCGAGAACAGCTACAAAGTCGGGCCGGGCTTCATAACGCACCCGTGCTCGGTCAAGAACCTCTGGTGAGATGAGAGATCGCTTGATGCGGGTCCATTGGGCATCAAGCGGTATGTCATGGCCGTGCTGGTCCGGAGCTAGGCGGGCATACCGCTGGGCTTGCTGTACAAATGGCGCACCAGGAATAGCGGGCGCAGAGGTAGAGTTGGGGTGAAGCGTAGGTGGTGGGCTGCCGCCGTACGGTGGAGGAGCCAAGGGCGGGACAAAGCGTGGGGACAGCCCAAACTGGTCTCCTACACTTGGGTTGAATGATGAAGGGAACAGACTCGCATTCGAACTTGACGGTAAGTTGTATGTCTGAGGCGAGGAGCCGGGGCTAGCAGCATGGGTATAGTTTGATGTGGCGTAGGGTGGACCTCGAGGTTGCAGGTGCATATTGCCCATGGCTATGGCGAGATCCGCCTCTCGTCTGTCCAGAGCCATAAGGTCGCGAGTGGATATGACCAGTGCCATCGAGTTGTCAGAAGCACCGTCATCAACATCTCCTTCCTCAGAGTGGCGATCGTACGAGAGGTCTGTGGCGTGCGTAGGCAAATTTGACGGATATGGCGGGTATTTGTCTGGTTGAAGACGTTCCATTTTCATCGATGGAAAAAACTTCTCGTTGGTGGCCGAAGGATACATCTCTTTAGGACTGAGATTCTCCATGGGGACCGGGGACATTGAATCTGGTGCGCCGTGCAGAGCACCCAAGGGAGATTGGTAGCCCTCGAGGAATCCGCGAACTGTTGGAATGGCGCCGCCAGGCATGCTCTGCTCATCAAGTTGGCGAATGTAGGCCCGGAGAACATCCTGCTGACGGTTAGCACCCCTATGCTCACAGATGTCGTTTGCCAGATGAGGCAACATACCTGATTTTTACGCAGAACGTCTCTCGAGAAGCCCTCCTTTTCCAATTCGTCCCGAAACTGTAGCCATAGCCCGTTGTCGTCTGACGCCTCACTCGACTGCGAATTCTTGCGCTGGCATATCCTCGAGGCAATTACGTCCACCTTGTCTTTGATCGAGTCCAGATTCGCGTTGTTCGTGTCGACAACCTTGCGCGATTTTGACGGATTGTGCAACTGCACTGTGTCGAGGAAAATGTCGATATTCAGTTTCTGGTTTGCCAATTTGGTTCGGATCAGACCGATCCTGTCGTGCTCTCGGCCACCCAGCGAACTGTTACCGGCTGCACTATGGCCCTCTCCGTCGCTTCCGCTGCCGTTGCCACCATACCTCTCGAGAATGGTGTCAAGTTGCTTGAGCGCGAACTCGGAGTCCTCGACAATGGGTGTTAATTGTCGGACGTACACCGGGCTTTGCTCCGAGTTGAGGAGAGAACCAGGGTCTTCTGCCTCGACTTTCAGGTGTTTGAGTACCGTGTGCAGGCCCCGCACGACAATCGCGACATCTGAAAAGTCGGACCCAGCTTGGCGGGCTCGTCGATACAGCTGTCGTGAGAAGACATCAACTCTGTCGATATCGGCCGATGTGCGCGCCGCGGTAGGTGCACCGGTGTTAGTGGACATGGCGACAATGGTGGTTGGGAGCTACGTCCCGTGAGTCGTAAGGCTCGGTCAGTACTTTTTGTGTAGTTGGGTAACCTAGTTGGTTTGGTGTTGAGTGGGTACGGCAAATATGAAGCAAGCTGCAAGGTGTGGAGAATTGGAAGCGACGGGAAGCTGCTGCGAGGTGGTGGAGCCTCTATATGAATTCGGAATTTAGTCGACAAGGTCTAGTCAGCCGGCCGTACGTAGTGCACGAACTCGTGGTATGTGCCTTGGGAAGCCAAGAAAGATAACCGCGTCGAAGTTCGTCGCTTCGCTCCGCTTCGCTTCGAGGCTGGCACGAGATCTAGTTACGTAGTGAGTGAGTGGGTGTATCGTGTGTTATGGAGGACGGGACGAGAGAAACAGGAAACTGGTGCGACAGGGTCAAAGTTGCTTAAATCCACCCCTGCTCACCAAAGACTCGGACTTGGAAGGTTGACAAGGGCTAGCTGGCGACTTTAAACAGCAGCTTGAAATCCACCAACCGCACAGAATGACGGATTGAGAAGTACGTAAAGTACCCGTGTCTACTTCGTATTCTTGTATCTATCTGCAGACAATTGTAGTACGCAGGATGGCTGGACATTGGCATGGACAAGCACGGTCCCAGCCTAGAGAGATGTGTTCACCTCTCCGTGGAACAACACAGGTCCAGAAATGGATCACAGGCTGCTTCTGTCACCATAATGGAAATAGTTATGGGCACAGTCGCATCGAATGCAGCTTCAGAGCTTAAAAGCGTCGCTGCAGAGGGGTCGACGGTTACGAACTTCAGACCGTGGGATCCTGCGCTGGTGAGTGTCTGGAGCTTCCGTCGCTGGGATCAACAATTGAACTGCGAAGGAAATCTACGTGACGTATTTGCTCGACTCGCATGTCATCATAGCTGGTCCATGCTGGCAAGAAGGCGCTGTGGCTATTGGCTGTAAGTGACCCTAACTTCTTCCCTAATCGTTGGTACGCAGGGATTAAGTTGCGACCCGACGAACGACATCTGAGTCTTGACGACCCTGGCCTTCTGCAGTTGTCGACACACCACAATCGATGCGAAGGAAGCCATTAACATTGGCAACCATTTGGCAAGACAACCTTTCAGTTTAGTAAACAAGCACAAAGTTGACATCCATGATGGCTAAGGAATCTACCTTGGCGCGGTGTTCGCCTCGGATTCGCGCCACGGCTCATGTTTTCACTGCGCCACTCTGTGGTCGCCTTTGTGCATCCCCCGCTTCAAATCACTAGTGGAGTGGTTTCCAATCACACGACAAACAACGAACAACGGCGCAAGCTACCAACTCCCAGACCCAAATTACTGGATCAGACACACAAATAAGGTACTGTGTGTCAGGCAAAAAGCTTGACTACCAAGCGGACTCTTTTCTCCCAACGCAAATGGACGTGAAATCGTTGCCGGAAGAATCAAACGAACAAGGTCGCCCAACAGATCTCTGCTACTCTGTTGACGATCTGACGGCCTGCTAGAAGATCCCTCTGCTCCCAAACACGAACGGCCTCGGCGACATTCATATTGCCTTGATGACAGCTCATGGCTTACACGTGCAGCCTAGGCCCAGCGGCAACTGCAAGCGTATGTCACGGATTACGGTAGCTGAGGCTATGGGACAGGTGTAGGCTTGCCTCCCATGCTCATACCGTCCATGGCTGCAGCTTGCCCAACGCAGCTGCGGGCTATGCCTTGCATGCAAGTTCTGGATTACGCGAATTTAAGTGCGTTTGCCTCGCGGGGCATACTGATGCCAGACAACGTGGGTTTCAAGGCATTGCTGCCAGCCATGAGGGAGCCGACTGTGATTATGCGGATAGATATCTATCGAACGACGACTCGCAGAGGCATATGGGTATTCAATGTAGGCTTCCAATATAGCTTGAAAAACGATGAAATCATCTGGCAATTGGTCTACGTACAGTCTGGTCTATCTGACGCTAGTGATTGTGGCTGTTGTGGCTGCGGCTCTATCTAACAGGCAGCAACGCCATGCCTTCGTCGTCTACACACCCTAGAAGCAACTAGTGAAGCTTCTAGAGATGGGGCGATCGTGAAAGTGCCCGAAGATGGAGGACCCATTAGAGTGATTCGTCTCCAAGGCGGTGCCGTAACTTTTCTCCAACATCGCCATTCGGCTGTCTGCATATTATCTGTATCACGCACGAGTACTCCGAACGCTCTCCCAGTCTGACTAAACCATCGTCCGGCCTCCAACAGTTATGCGCTTCTACAAGCAGAGCTGATACCAGGATGAGGCTGCATGGCCGTTGCAGCGTTATTTTAAAGCTGGAGAATGGGTTTATCAGACCGGGAGGCCGCTCCAAGGGCGGGTACGGTGTCCGACACGCAGTTTCGGGGCCTCAATGCACTTTTCCGCCGGGCACCAATCGATTGTATCAGCGTGGGGCAGTCACATTAACGCCATAATAGACATACTCGCGTCCGAGAAGCGCGTCAATGAATTCCCTCTTTACCAACTATGGTGATCGGTCCAATGCGAATAGGCTGACCAAAGATAGTCGCCCCATACCTTCACCGCACTTCTGCTTGCTTAAGAAGTTGCCATCCGTCGAAGGTAGCTGCGACGAGTACATAGGTAAATTGCTATAAGCTCTTATGTCGTGATACCCGGAACGGACGTAGGCTTCAAGCCGGACGACTCATCAGTGACATCTTCCTGGATGACGACTTAATAATGCTGCAGTGGACTCACATGCAAAGCATTTTCAGTATTCCACGACAGATCCCAACATGGCCATTCCGCGGTCAACGTTACCCTTGCATCCCATGGGCCATGGGGGCGCCGTATGTAACCGTGTTACAATACCAAAATTCTGGCCGGAATGAATCTTGATGGCTAAGCCGGGCCGCGTGCTGGGGGAAAGTAAGATGTGGGAGATGTGGGAGATGTGGGGGAATCTAGGGAGGGATCAGTGAGGCTCTGACCCAGACATGCTGACCGCACGCCAAGCGACCACCGAACGGTCATGGGGTGCCCCGTCGGTCAAGGTCTCATCGTCTTATCGCTAATTCACTAGTTAACGCCCAAGTTTACATCGCCTCCGTCACTGCCGGATATCGTTGTCGTCTGGTGGGGCATTATTCGTGGTCGATAGCCACTGCCGGTATTTGATACTTTTTTAGAAGGATTGTATGTTTCAACGGGTAAACTTGGAGACATTCTTGGCAGAATTCTAGCCAATCTGCATGACAAGGATGTCGTCGTCAAAAAGCCCTGAAGATTTCCTTCACCCAGTGAGGACGTGACATGTTTCTGTTAGTGGAAATCCCCAGCATTTTGCTACAACTCCAGGACCATCTTAAGGGCCAATATCTCCAGTGCTGTTCGTCGCCACTCCTAAAATTTATAGGCGAGCCACCGGACGACAGTGATGAAAGGTTCATATGCAGACGAGTTCAATCTTGACGGGGATATCAGGAACGATACGAGGACCAAGCACTCGCACGGCAGATGTTAGAGGCTTTCCAGTGGAGGGATGCCTGCATTTTTGCGATACATCGCCTATACCTGCACTTGTGATTTCTTGCTCAACTACCAGGTCATGTGCACATAATGCCTGTCTGCCGGGGCCACCCGCGAGGCAGGCAAACACTACTCATTCTGTTCTCCGGAGTCGTGGGCGCGGCCTTTCGCCTTGGAATATTATCTGCCCTTGGCATCTGTAAATACATCTCGGTACCCTGGATATGTTCAGCACATGTACGTCAATGTATACCCATTTCGTTCGAACTCTATCCAGGCAAAATCGGGCGTCATAGGGCTGAATAATCCGAACTCACTCACTCATAGACTCAACACCGGCGGTTTGTTTGTCAGGGAGTTGCCTCTTCTTATGAACGAGATGCGTCACGCGGTGGCAGTTAATGGCCTAGGCAGACCTTGCGAGTGATATTGCTTCTGCGCTCAACATGATAGCACCACTGGCATGCAGTATCCATGCCTCTGAAAAAAAAACCCCCGCGTCCACCACCCCTCGCGTCGCCACTCTACCAACCATCACACAGTGGTTTCCTCGGTCTGTCAGTCACTCAATGGACAGGCGAACGAACAGAGGTACACAAGCGGAACTTTTCGAATCCGCAGGGCTGATAACTAACTAATATTGCCGGTTCCGGCTTCCTTGCTCACCCGCGTTCTGCGGAGAGAAAAGACGTCCCACGAAGGACCTGCGGTCAGCTAGTCCATCCGTATGCCGTTTGCCTCGTCACATGCGTGTTGATGCGACGATGCTAGTAACCTCCAAACGCGGTCATCTCGTCCACGGCCCGTCCGTCAGGCTCCCTAGACTTCCCGCGGGATCAGACGCTGAGGATGCTTGCCTGCGACGATCTGATCGTGACATAGTTGATTCTCATTTGTCATTGTGAGTCACAGACCTTGGGAGAGTAACTGGTGCCGGCGTTGAACAGGGATGGGCTCATCGCAGAGCGCCCATAGAACTTATCAGTCAGCTTGGGACTTACCGCACGAAATGTGGAGGAAGGGTATGATGTGCCGGTGTTTGCCACAGTTGCTTACGCATAACACGGCTGGCCAAGTAGTTGAATTGTATTGTAGAACATAAATTGACCATATTGGGACTCACCGACAAGTGACGAGGTTCATGTGGTCAGGATACTGTAGTATCGATCGAATACCCTGGGTACTAGCTGGGCTGACATGAAAGGACCTTTTGTTCAGCTCAAGCATGTATATAGATGCGTAACAATGTACTACGTAAAGCTGAGCTAGCAAGTCAAGATAGATGGGAATTCTCCATCACGAGCTTGAAATATGATAATCGCTTTGTTACTGGCACCAACGAGGCTCAATCATGGCTAGATATCAGCGCTTGGCAGAGCCTGCCTTCATGAAGTGCAAGAGCTGAACTGTAGCTTGGCCCAGTACTTAAAAACCTGGATATGGGTGACTCAAGCGGCTGACACTAAAGGCTGATTACCGCCCACAATGGCGCTTTTCATGCGGCTCAAGTATTATCTTGCCGAGTATCTATCTCCATTGGTTCGTCAGACTACTTGCCTAGTCACGACACACTTTTCACTGCTTATCAACCCTTACAACTTATCAAAAGTCCTTCTTGAGGCGTACATCAAACAATGGTTTCAAAAACCATGACACATACATCTTAATGCTGGGTCTTTCTAGATAGCAATTCGCTCAAGCGAATATGGACCAACCTGCTGACTTCTCAAATGTCCTGTCTCCCGTGCTGTTCTCCGCACGACCTCACCTCCAGAAACGACCTTCGTTTTCTCAATGACCGTCTTGGTCTTCAAGCCAAGCGGCAGCGCCTCAGCGCCCGGCTCACGTACGTACAACGGCATGGGCTTGGTGACGTCAAGCATGGCGTTGGCCTGGGCCTCGGCCTTCTGGGCAGCCTCGCAGTACTTGACGGCTTCCCCAACGATACCACGCAGATATACTGCTTCTTGAAGCCCTTCCAGAGCAGCGCTGACCTCAAGCTTCAGCGACGCCACGAAGTCGCCCGAGTCGTCAATGTTGTTGCTTCCTAGGAGCGCGTCGTTGAGCAGCCAGCCGCCGGGACCAATAGCATCGATGCAGCGGCCCAGCAGATCAGATATCAGTGTGATGATGCCATCTGGCGGGGCGTCAAGTTCGGCATCTTCTTCGAATTCCGTGTTGTCCAGGTACCGTGACGTCCAAGCGCCCTTGACTAGCTCGACTCGCAATAGATACACAAGTGACAGGATTTCTTCGGGCTTGAACGTAGAACGTAGTGCCTTAATCGTGGAGACGGCGGGGCAATTGGCTAATTTGGCAAATGCCACACTCAACCCAGTGCCACGGATACCGGTGTTTCCGTTGAGGTAGGATTCCGTTTTTTGGATCTCCTCCTCGAGATTGTCGAGTTCCATTCCAAACTCTGCATTTTCTGTCTCTGCTTCCTCTGAAGATACGTTTGTGAGCAGCTTTGGCGGGCTTTGCTTGGGATCTTGGATGAGCTCGAGACTTTGCATAATAGCACGAACGGCCAAGAGCAACTCTGTGGACCCAAGTGTCGTCGCGGAGATGTAGCAGGTCAAAAGCTCCAGCGTAGGGTCAAGTTCAGCTAGTCGCGAAATCAACAGTCGAGCAAGGACTGAGTCCACGTTATCAACGTCACGCAATTGATCTCGCAACGCAGATTTCAGATTTGACACCGTCAGATGTCCCGCATCCACTAGATAGGTGACGATGTTGGTGTAGGGTAGCGAGCATATAAGACGGGGTGGTTTTGCGTCGTCACCATGTTCGCGGTGCCATCGAAACGCCTTGCTGATGCCATAGAGGATCCACCTTCGGTCGACTCGAGGGTACTCAGACCTAGACTTGGGCCATTTCCATTCAGGGAGTGGCTGGGCCTCTTCGCCGTCCTCCATGACACGACTCGTCAGTTTTTTCTTGCTGATTCGCAGTCCGACCTTCTCAGCGAGTAATGCCTCAAATTCTTCAAGCTGATCAGACTCAAGTAGTGCATCTGCCTTTTCCAGACCTTGTGTCCACGTCTCCCAGTAATCACCCCTGACCGAGCCAGGCAAATAATTTGAAAAGGCGGAATTGGTGGAGACGTTCGCGGTAGTGCTTGTGTCTGTCCTAATTGGCTGTTGCACACCGCGTCCAATTGAGTCAATCAAAAGACCCTCTGCCCGCCGCTTCTTGGTTCGAGTTTTGGGTGCTTCGAGCTGAATAGCCACCATGTGGCCGTTGGTGATGCCAATGGCCAGCTCCAGTTTCGAAAAGTATGCAACCAGTTCACAGCTGTCCGCGCCACTTAAGTCGTGGGAACTCTGCGTTTGCCCCTCAAGATCGATGGATGTTGAGCTTTGGATAGATCGAAACTGAGGATTGTAGACGTTCAGCTGAGAAGCCGTGCATGATAGAACAGACGTTTTCGACATCTTTAGGAATGAAGAAGCATCACCAAGATCCATGATGTGGGTGACCTTGGGAATGCTCTCGGTCAGGTCGTAGACTGTCAATGTTCCATCACTAAGCTCTAGAAAGCTTCCCGAACGGACGTCCAACTGGTAAGCCGACGGATTGTCCGCCTGCCTCGGTGGCGAGACCATGGGCGCTACGTAGAGCTGTAAAAGGCCTCCACTTGAGTACGCCAGAGTTTGCGAGAGCGGCATTTGGCTGAGGATATGGAGATGAAGGACATTCTGTCCGTCCATGGGCAGGCTGGAAACCACAATGAGTAGCTCAGGGTCTGAATTGTCATGGGATGCGCTTGCCAGGCCACTCAGCGAGTCTCGGCTACCCTTGAACATGCCTTGGATGACATCTGAAGTGGAGGCAGAGATACAGTGTTCCACATGGAAGTCCTTCTTGGAGCCACGCGCAAAGTCTTGGTACAGGACAGCCGGGTTTGTGATCCATTTTTGTTGCAAACTCTCGGCATCGAGGCCGATTATCTCTCCATTGCGCCGAATGACCAAGAGCTCATCGCCAGTTGAAGGCGAGAGTGTGTCATTGGACTTGGCGCCTGGTGGGGACCTAGTTGTCAGGTGAACCACGGGGTTCTGAGAAGCTAAGGCGAGCGAATTGGTGGATGATGTCGTCTTTCCAGATGGGTCGACATGATCCTTGAATAAGGTGACCCTCTGGGAGGGGTCACGAGTGGCAATATAGGTATACCGAATAACTTCCTTGTTTCCGGGTATCCTTCGCCGGAGCGAGCAAGACGCGCAGGTAAAGGACGACTGGGGAGGAATTGGGTACGACGTAACGAGTCTCGCTGAAGATATCTGGGTTGAGGTCAGTCACTGAGAAACCCCAGGAGCAAATGACAGCCTTACATCATAAATATTGAGTGCTTCTCCGTCAATTCCAACTGTCAGCTCAGACCGCTTCCGTTTCCTTGAACCCTCGGCGGTTCCATAAACCTCGCCGACCACATATCGGCCAGTAGCTGGATCTAGGGGCCGGGGTAGTGCATTGAGCACATAGGGCTTTTGGATATGAAAGTTTGAGGCCATTGCCAGCGTCCTGCTCTTTGCGTGAATGGAAGCTGTTGCTGTTTGTGAAGCTTGTCACTGCGCCGTCGCTTCCAATTTGAAGCTGTTGCGAGAACTTTTTGGTGGAGATCATGGGCAGAAAAAGTTATCGGTCGGACTTTGGAAGATGCCAGCTAGTGGGGTCTTGATGCATGATTGGTTGAATATGCTTACAGGATCTGCTCCAACGAAGGATACATGGCCCGTGCATCCAATTGAGCTAAAGTGGGCAGTCACGGTCCAGCGCGTCTATCACTGGCATAGGACGCGACTTCGAAATGGAACTTCGAGACGCGATGTCATCCACCCAACATTCATACTAAGTTTCTTACAATTCCGGGTATCTTGTCGCGGCACTATTACTATGGCTGGGAAAGATGGCATTGAGACCAAGAAAATCCATCCGTTCTTCTCAGCTCCAAAGAATCGCCCAGAAGCACCTACAATCAGCCTAGCACGACCCATGACCCCAGATCTCTCGGGTAGTTCCAATCCCGACAAAACTTGTGAATCTGCAGATGCAGACGGCGAAGACGATGGCGAACCGGAGGACTGCAGGAGGAAGCGACGCAGGACGAACCCGAAGCCAATTCATGCTGCAGAAGCTGCCCAGCCGGCCACAAAAAGACAGGCTCGACCCAAGCGACAATCGAGAATAGGAGGTGATGGGAGCATCGCAAGGCATTTTGGACAAAGCAGAGATGATGAGGATGTCGAAGTCGTTCAGGAGGATGCCGAAGTGGAGAACAAGGAAGCGGGAGCAGACTCCATTCTGGAACCCCAAACCAGGTCATCGCTTCCTCTTGCTCAAACCCCTGAATCGACTCTTAATACCGAACATACACACGATGTGGACGTGGACTCAAGGAAGAAGATGAATTCAACAGCACGGCCACAAATTTTGGTGAAGTTCAACCCAAAGACGGGGACATTTGGCTCTCCACCAAAACCAAAGCCGCAGACAGCGGATAAACCAGGCCTTGCGCCATCGAAGCCAACCGGCAAATCATGCCAAAGTAGACAGATGGTAAGTCTAATAGTCCACATCGACTATGGGACAGACGAGGAGACGAGGCTTCGTATCGGCGAGAAGATTGAGGACGTTATGAGTGGTGTCCGCCTCAGTCCTAGTCATGGGAACATCACAACAGCCGGAGAACCCCGGGAATCTACGTCTGCCAGACGTAACCGGGATTCGGAAACCGTGCAAAAAACTTCGAGGAAGAATGCGCCAAGACGCGGCAAGCCAAGGCGGTTAACTTCTGACGAAGATGACCAATATCCAGAAACCCTACAGCAGATGCCGAAGAAGACTATGCCCAGTGGAAAACAAACTCCGAAAAAGGCCACGCACCCATTTTTCACTGGGAAGCTGAAAGACACCAACACAGTTGCTACCTCAGAGCTCAAAGAAAAACCGAAATCACCCGCGAAGACACACTCTATCTTCACATCAACTCCCTGCTCTCCGCGGCACGCTCGCCAAGTACCCCCAGCAAAATTCAACTTGCCTCAATTTGGCATGAAGACTGGAGGAATCAAAGTTCCTGGAGCACAACACCCATCTTGGCCTTGCCAGGAGATGGTTCATGTTTACGGTGACGACCGTGACGTGAAACCACGAAGGATCAATAGTCAGCTTCTGACAGGCGTGGCTGGAAGGAAACTCAAAGGCCAGGAAAGTCACATCCCGGCCGAAGATTCAATGGTTTACCATGTTATGTCTGGGCTGGAATTAGACCGCCTGGCTGCGGAGTTGAGGGTTCTCAGCACTGAAGACTTCCAATCCCCGCCGCAGGAATTGCGCATCCCAGAAAGATGTTTTGAGAGTGGAAAAAAACTTCGTATCAGGATAGACCCAGAGCTTCGAACCTGCAGGAGTCCACAGGGAACCACGACACATCCTGCCGTCGCTCATGCATACAACTCAGTCCTAACCTCATCATCAGCCTTTGATCAGTCAAAATGCGAAAATAGAATTTGGGCGTCCAAATACGCCCCGACTTCGGCAGATCGAGTACTCCAAAGCGGGAAAGAAGCCGAACTTCTGAGAGACTGGCTTTTGACTCTTAAAGTCCAGGCAGTGCACACCGGCACGCCAGAAATCCTACCCTCCAAGTTGAAACAAGCAGCAGCTCCAAAGAAAAAACGAAAACGGAAGAAGCTCGATGGTTTCATTGTGTCGAGCGACGAGGAGGGGAATGTAATGGATGAGATATCCGAGTCTGAAGCAGACTGGGCACCCAATGGAAGTCAGGGTGGTGTCAAGAAGACTGTCGTCAGAGCCAGAGATATTCGAGGTTCAAAGGACAATACTCGCCTCACGAATGCTGTAGTGCTCAGCGGTCCACATGGATGTGGCAAGACTGCCGCTGTCTATGCTATTGCGAAAGAGCTTGACTTCGAGGTCTTTGAAATCAGCTCCAGTTCTCGAAGGAGCGGCAAGGATATTCTCGAAAGGATTGGAGACATGACACGAAACCACCTGGTCCAGCATCATCAGAATGACCTTGCAGCTGACGAGGTTGAAGGCGTTAGTGACGATGAGGTAGCCCGAGACATCAAGTCGGGGAAGCAGGGCATGATGACAGCATTTTTCAAGCCAAAAACCAGCAGCCAACCAAAAAAGAAGAAGCCAGCTCAGATAATCTTGAATTCAGCCACGGAGAATGAGACTAAGAAGCTGCCAGGAACGAAGCAGAAACAGTCACTGATTCTGCTTGAAGAGGTTGACATACTCTATGAAGAAGACAAGCAGTTCTGGACGACTGTGATAGCCCTCATGTCCCAGTCCAAGCGCCCATTCATCATGACTTGCAATGATGAAAGCCTGGTTCCTTTGCATAGTCTGAATCTCTATGGGATTTTTAGATTCGGCATACCACCCAAGGACGCGGCTGTCGACCTTCTCTTGCTGATTGCTGCGAATGAGGGGCATGCTCTACAGAGAGAGACCGTTGAAAGCCTCTTCGAATCACGCAGTCATGATATGCGTGCTTCGATCATGGAATTGAATTACTGGTGCCAGATTGGTGTGGGTGATCTCAAAGGTGGATTTGGGTGGATCTATCGCAGATGGCCGGCCGGCACCGATGTTGATCAGCATGGCGACAAAATACGCGTCGTCAGCGCAGGCACATATCGAACCGGCATGGGTTGGCTTGGCCGAGATGCAGCGCTCGTCCCTTCCGCATATCGGTCTGTCCAGGAAGAACTCCAACAGCAACTATGGGAGAACTGGGGTTTGGAAGATCTCGAAAGTTCAACAAGTCAGACTTCCTGGGCGCTCAAGGCGAGCAAACCGGATGCTACCCGAAGCACACGGCTTGAAGCTCTGGCACTGTCGGACTCCTTCGCCGAGTCCATGAGTGCGGCAGATATCTGCTCAATGGGGTCGTTCACAAAGCTCCACGAAATAACCATGGATCCTACCCAGCCGGGCCTCTCAAGCAAGGCAAGAGACGACTTCATCATCGGCTGCCAATTCATAGACGCGCCACCGTTGGCTAGTTACAGCAATACTAGCCTTCACATCGCCTCGACCATGAAAAACCTCAGTCGAAGTCTCCTGGCCACCTCGAACAATCTGTCAAATCCCCAATCTTATTACGTTGCCGCCACGAATCAGATCCGCGACAGCTTTAGTAATCCCCTTTACACTGGCCCAGTCGTCAACCGCTATGACTACAGCATCGCCTTTGACCCAATTGCTGCGTCGGAGAAGCCATTGAGCTCGGGGAACTTGGATGCCTCTGTGTTTGATCGCAACATGAAACTTCTCATTCTTGACGTAGCGCCATACGTCCGCAGCATAGTAGCCTACGACCAGCGGCTCCAGCAAGAACGATTACATCGAAGCAACCTTGTTAGCAAGGGCGGCAAGCCTCAGAAGCGAATCAGAACGACAAGAAGTGCTTATTCGGCCCTCGAAGGAGCTTCAAGGGCGAGCATAAGAAGGGAACAATACTTCGCCGCGGACATCAATCCCCACCTGGTCATACGCACTGGTGGTGAAGGGTGGGACGCTCTAGCTGCTGAGGCAACAAGGGGGCAACGCAGTTTACAGAGCTGTGCAAGCGCTCCGCAAAGTAGTGACGGCGAGATGGATACTTCGGGGGATTGATCGAAGACGCCCTGGCAATGGGATTGAAAATTGGTTGGTGTATGTGATTAGGTGTTGTCATTACTCGGAGTAAGGAGTTGCGAATGACTGGCTTGGCGTAGCGGAACATACCGTATGTTCATGAGGATTGAAGGATTATAGGCATTGGTGTAGCTCAGTGCATCAGTTTTCCTTTCTTGACCGTCCGGGTTATCGTTCGTCTCATAGATCTGCTCGCTCTCATCCCTGAGTGGTGTACCCTGACACAAAAGAGAAGCCCACGAGTATCACAATTTGATACAGCCATGATGAAAGATCACCATACGATAGCCCACTCACAGCCTGCTCCTTTACTGAATTTCGTGTAGTATGGCGAATGGTTTCCCTTCAAGCGGGCTTATAGACCTAAAGGCTCCAGGTCGAGGTCCAAGCTTTGAGTGATTCTGGTTCCTACGATGTCGTCTCTTTCCACGTCTCTCTGCCTCCCTCATAGTTATATTGTTGACTTTTTGTCTTTCAGGTGTATACCCTTTGAACTGCAGAATGACCCAATCCTTGCGCCTTGATCGCGCTGTCGATTCGCTTTATGGGAAGACTTGTTCCGGTTTAATGTTGAATTGTTCATGTAGCTACTGGGGACGGCTTGCACTTTATGTGTAGGTAAGGTTAATGTTCCCGCGATATAACCATCTGTATCACCGGTTGTGTTCTTTGTTTGCATTTCATTCATACGTGATATAGTAACTACCCCTAGGAGATAGCGAACAGTGAGCCCTTGTATGTTTTTCGCCTTGGCTAGGTCAGTTGATGAGCTGTGATACTTGGGAAAAGGGGTAGGTGACAAAGATGACAATACATGTTGGTTCGGATTCGTGTCGAATTCGTATCGATGCCTGGTTTGGGACCACATTAGAGGACATATATCAGTAAGATGTGAAACCTCGGCGAAGGGGCTGAAGTTAATACCTTGGGAATCCATAACAGGCAAGGGTTCGTAGTCGGAATCGGAAAGAAGCAGACTTCAGGATTTGACATTAATCAGGCGAAACGGAATTTGACTCCTTTATCACTGCTTGCATCTACACCGTGCTACCCGTTGTTTTCTTTTATACTGCAACTACGTATATGGTCACCGTGGCTGAGACGAAGCCCACGACATCTTGCTTCGTCCTGTCTTTCACTGCCTGGCGAACGTGGAAAAACTATGATAATACACAATTTTCTATACTCGACTACATAAGAGCTGAATAACCTCAGAATAGGACGCCAGATATTATTACACTTGAGGCATATTGTGTTAAATGTGAAGATCAGACTAGACTTCAAAAGTTCAACGAACGTGATCAACAAGGTATTCTTCCTCCCTCTCTGAGAATTCACAAAACCATCCGACCTCTTCAAATATATCCTTAATACTGTCTTCCAAATGTTTGGCCATTGATCAAGGTTCGGGATGCTCAACACGCATTGATCGCCAGAAGGTGATTTAGCAAGTGTGAAAAGGGATACAGCTTGACCCAGGCTTTTACAGCAGTTGCATCTCTTTACCACGACTATAACCCCAATTTTCCCAAGAAATTATACCAAGTTGACAATGAAAAGTTGCCAAACAAGGGACTATGGGACCGCGCCAACTCATATATGATCGTTGGTTATTTGGCAGTCCTCCCAATAGGACTAACATGTTTGGAAGAGGTACTCACATACCAAAGCCCATGCTCCAACCAACAAGCCATGATATGAGAAGGGCATTTGATAAAAGAGCACCCTTCGTCTGTGTGCAGCGCTATAAGTAACTAGCTGAGCAAGTCGGTTGGAGCTGGACAGACTCGCAAAAGGGGCAAATCTTCGAGTTGAACTGCCAAGCGATACGTCGGCATCATACAAATAAAAATGTCGGAAGCTCAACAGTAGAACTGGCCATCTTTCCCAATGTCATATACGGATTCCTTCTTGTGGTTGAGCTGGAGTATGGGGGTGGCTGTTGGTTAACTCACTCAATTCGCACACGAAGATTCTCGTGACAGTCAGTCCTGTTAGCCACTCCATTCATAAAATATTGCAAGTCCGGTTATCTTCAACCAATCAAGTCAAAGCATCTTGGCGCAGCGGAAGCGCGTAAGCATAGCATAAATTCAACTTGGTAAAATATGTTGTACTAACGTTAATACAGGCCGGGCTCATAACCCGGAGGACCCTTGATCGAAACGAGGAGATGCTAGAGTTACTATTTTTTGAGTGACCACCCAAACCACCTATATCTGGTGGATGGTGGTATTGTCGTTCATTTATTTATTTAAATTTTCTGTCTTTTGTACCACCTCATCGTATTTTCTATTGAATATTTCCACGTCACAGAGCATTTCCTTTCAGGGACCGCCACCCGAATACGTAGCGGGGCCGTATGTGGTATTGGGGTTACTCTCATCTGCGGATCAATATGAGAAGAATTAAGAGAATTAAGAATATTCAACTTTCGCCGGCCGGAAGCGATGCGGTGGCGGTTGTTCGCTGGAAGTGACGCGGACGGTGATGGGTCCCTCAGCTTTAGTACGAAATAATGCACAGAAGATAGAGGGTTGTTGACTCGCGACCTGGTCACATTCCTCGTTTACCGCTGTCTCGACTCAATTCGGTGGTCAATCTCGTAACCAGTGGCAAGTATATCACAGAGGGAACCGAACAAGTTTTCGTTATCCTACGACGGTTCTGTTCGTAGTGCAGCGCTATCATATGAAGGAGCTCTACATGCGACATGCTGCAGACTCGCGGAGCAATAGTGCGAATAAGTCGAACCGAAATGGAAGTATTCAGGTGTACTACGATTCCTCCCAAGCCGCCCTCGCTTCTCTGGACCGTGGACAAGTTTACTCACATCACGAAATTGCCGCAACGCATCCTGTTCTTATGCGAGCGGCTGTTAAGTACTCTAACCCACCGTAAGACGGCGCAGCCATGCAACATTGAGCTAGAATTGCAAACTGAGGAGCGTCGGGGAGTGCAGCTTGGCAATGCCAGATCACGGCCAAGATATGACGCATCGACACAAGAACATTCGGTCAAAGGCGAAGAAACATACAGATGTTGAAGGAAACAACGAGGGTATCCATCGCGACAAGACATGGCGGTCGGCGCAGAAGCACAGTCATGGCAAAGGTAAACCAATGGGAACACAAATGATGACGGTCTGTCTGATGCAAGTGGTTGTTATGAATGTTGCCGCACAGCCCGTCAAGAAACGCAATGCGGCGATTGAAGCACTAGAAGCGCATCGCAGCGCCGGCTGAATATCTGCCTCATGGCTGCAGCCGCTTAGTCTAGGGATTGGTTAGTAGATGGCCGCAGAGGCTTTGCTCGTAGCATGCGTGGAATTCGCGCAGGGCAGGTCGTCGTACGCGCGGGACCGGAAAGATCGAAGGGAGCTATCTGTGGTTTGCGCTTGAGAAAAGACGTTTACAAGGCTCGGCTTAAGGTAAGAAAGGTATTTTTGGTTTGCGTGTACAGCAATGCCGCACGTCGTCGGGTCGGGCTGGCGTCGTTTCAACGCACGTCGCCTATGTTTCTCCCTGGAGAACTTTGCTCTTCTGAGTTTTGCCGTTCCCTCGGCAGATCGCTTTCGCATCGCTTTCGCGTCAAGTTTGGTGTGCGTGTGTGTGTATGTGTGTGTGTGTGTCGGTCTGAGAATTCAGAGTAAGTGCGGATCAGGCGGCCCCTAAAAGCGTTGCATTTGTCGAGATGATATCGGCGCTAGAAAAAATTCGGGATGGGGGGAAACAGTCCAAAGGGGGCAATACTCGCGCGTCGTTTGTGCTTGTTGGAAATGATCTCACCATATGGTGGGATGGAACGAGCGAGATGTGTATTGCATGGATCCACGCAACACGACGACACGGGTTGACGGGGTTCAAATGGAGGGCGAAACCAAGCGGCATATTGTGACATTATTACGGTTGAGCAGAGCAAAAGCCTTGTTGGATACGAAACTGTGCGTGTGCAGGAACGGAGATTTGGGTGAGCGTAAGCGGGCCTCCGCTTCCTGGATACGACGGTATCCGAGAAGCAAACGTATCAGCTACATAGTACACAACACATCGCTGGGATCTGTGTAGCTGGGACCATGGAGCCGTGGGAGCACACAGTGTCGCCAAACCTGGCCGCGCTGCCTCCGTGCTAATTGGAGATAACGGGTCATGAGCTTTTTGCTGCAGTTTCGCATGGGACTGGCATCCGCCAATGAACTGGGTGCCTTCTGATTTCACTCTGCTCACTCCGGAGCGTAAGTCTAATTGAAATGGAGAACAGAGCCACCAGAGTTAGGCCTTTCGCAGCGAAATTCCTAGCCTGGTTGAATGCCAGATATGTGATTGGTTCCGTTGACGGGCTTGTGCCACTTCTAGAAGGACATGCCTCATTATTATCGTGATACGCATATTGGGACGTACCTTTGATAATCAGAGTGATGATAATATCTTACAGTCAAATGACGATAATTCACAAGCCGACGAAGCCTTATAGCGGATGCTCCGAAGCAAAAACTAGACATCCTCATACCAGTCGGGCGCTCGAGTTGATGCTGGCCATGTGGATAATGCCTTAAAGCCCAGAGGTTCGTCAGACGCCAACTCTGCTGTCGAGTCTCGAAGCCCCACTGGCTAGAGTTCGATATCATGATCGGGTGCGCAGCAAGATCGTCAGTCTCGGTAAGCGGCTGATTTGGCCACAGGTCTCCCTGACGGGCTGGAGAGAAATAATCAGCCCAATTTCATTAGGCGTGACTCCTGCAGTGGTGTACTATTAGATCTAATGTTCCTGCTGCAGTGCGCAATTGCGTAGACAGAGGCAGGCTATGCTACAGATCGGTACGGGCGTCGGCCGATGACAGGCCTGTGGAGATGACGGGGGTGGTATCTGGTGAGACTTTGCCCATCGTCAAGTTATGAAAATACAGTGTCGACCCCACCAACTTCCAAAGCGTTCTGCCGCTAGTCGTTTGTCGTTGATGTTACATACCTTGCCGGCAGACCATCCAACATGCCAAGCCTTGTGACATCTCGCATGAAGTTTAGGGGGAGAGCAGGAATTTGGTGCATCTATCATTAAGCTCGGCGGAATAATGATGGTGTTGATAGATTTCAGAGTCGTGGATCACCGATTACCGTAATGCCGCCGTGGTCTCATAGAAGTCGACTTGTAGTTTGTACGAAATTAGCAATTCGTGTCGTGAAGAATGCAACGCTAGAGCTGACGCGAAATATATGTGGTGACAAGACACAACCTTGAAAGTGATAAAATACCTACTCCTTCATTTGTGTCTAGTTGGGACTGGGATCATCGTTTGGTTGCCCTGCGCGCCTCACTATGCGCCGATTATGGACCAGCCCAGTGGTGCTTGATTTTACCCAGCTTCGTGATCCAAGTTTGTCTCCCTGTCTCTGTTGCTATTCAAACCTTGCAAACTGGCCGTAATGCTTCGTGTTCCAGATGCGTCCGTTAAGACAAGTGGCTCGACCTTTTACATTTTCTTTAACAAGATTTCTTTAACAAGAAACAAAACCCTGTCATCGTGATTGCATCCCGGTGGACAGGGTTATGGCAGATCCTGCAGCGCTTGATGGGATGGACAAAACATCTGTCCGGCGGGTATAACAATTTGTAGGGTTGATAGCTGCAGACGCCGGAATTGACTCGACTGACACCGAAGCGGGTTGAAAAACTTCGGACCTGGTGGACCTCAAGTAGAAGGGCCGTTGGTAAGGTTCTTGTCGTGGATACTTTGTATCGATCTTGGCCAAGAAGTTTTCAAGTGGTGGACTCTGCTGCTGAGTGGAATGCATCTTGCTTAATATTAGTCGACAAAGGGGCGTCTTGTCCGCTTGTTCAGCTACAGGTGCTACAGCTGATAGCGTGGTCTTACGGATGAATGACCTGGAAACCTTCACGTTGTTGTTGGATGGTGATTGGCAAAACTGGAACCCCCAACTCCTTCGCAGTCATTACTGCCTAGTGCTGCGCGAGCTGGCAACATCACAGAACCCTGCGCAATTTTCGGGTCCTAGAATGGCCGATTGACAGCACGTTGAGGGGTAATCAGGTTGGAATAGATGACGGCAAGACGGCTAGTGATGAGGGGGAAACTCGCAAATACGCGATGCGTGAGTCGGGATATTCATGCAAGATTTAAAGTAGACCTGAAAAGCACGGCCGTCGAGCCTTCGAAACGCCCCATTTGCTCAGATTGATTGACTGGATGTAAGATCACCTCCTAGGCACTGAGACATCGCCCAGCCGCAGTTCAAGGAACCAACTACGTTCGAAGTCCATTGTTACCAACTGCGGAGGAGACAGCCGGGGAAAGAAGAATGAGACACGAAACATCGAGTTTGACGCTGGGTTGTTCTTGAGCCAATGAACATTACTTCACATGTAGTAGTATTTGATCCATCTGATTGATGTGCAACAAACAAGGCTAGTGAGGGTGAGAAAACTAGACCATTTCCCAACACGATGACCATTGGCAAGCTCCGCACGAATAAATCTGCCTTCGCCAGGACATGACACTCATGAGCCGTCAGATGAACGATCCACCATTGAGGTACAAGTTGCCTTCTGATGGTGACAAAAACCTTCAAAACCTTGACTGGTGGAGGACAAGGGCAGCCTGGGTAAAACAAAATAGTGCTGAATGCGTTGGAGTTGTGAAAACCCAACTCTCATCAGTGTGAAGTTACAAAGCTTTCTCAACGCCGTCATAAATCCCAATTGAACAAGGAGCATGCGCCCCTCTCCGGCGCTCCTTCCCCGCCATTACCGGCCGGTCCAAGCCCAGCAACCCTCCGGGCGCCACAAATCCCTTCGCTGGCAACTTTTTACAAGTCGAAAAATAGTCATTACCCTGTTCAATGTTCACCGTCAAACTGACCTGCCGTCTATCTAGGATCCTCAATCATGATCCTCCATAATACTCTGCTCCAACGCAGGCATGCCACCCTGCTAACCTCAGTCCACAGCCTTAATCTCCAACAGAACAGCCGGCATTCCCTTAGGTCTATCCACGTGCAATGTTCCCAGCAATGATGATCGTGAGTTGGTTTCATTCTTCAAACCATCCTTGCTGCGTGTCTCCCACTGTCGGTGCTCCCAGGTGTCCATGTGGCTTGAGTGGTCCGCGCCAAACGAGGGAGTGTATGTATCGGCTGAAGATGGAAACCTAAACGCAGAAACATGGCGGACAAGGATGGCACTTATTCTAGACCACTCACTGTAGGTGGGACAGTGCGAGCTGCCGCTTGCCTGTCCTGTTTCTTTTCTGCGGCATTCGCTGCACCGCATGATTCAACCACATCCCAAACCGGAACCGTATAGCGACCCTTCCAGCACACCGTGTCTTAGGGGTCTTGGACCAATAGCGTTCAGCTTGTAGGCGGGAGGACACTACGAGTGTCAGCGGTTGGTTAGCGTGCAGTTTATTGGACCAACCGATCGGTCGGTCTTCCACACTGGGTTCTGGTCTGCCTGTGGCCTGCCTGCTCTGTTACGCAAGAAGCATCGATATCCGGCCGACCTCTCCTTGGATCCTGTGCTGACAAATTATGTCTCTGGGGCTAACACACAACCTGGAAAGGGGACGACAGCCCAGTGACACCCACAGGCGGAGTTACACAGCTGATAAAGCGCGTCAAATTGGGCGATCACCGCAAATAATACAGTGATACGTCTTGCTGGCCGGCTCACTCATAATCTATTCCAGCCATCCCTCCGCAACCTGGTCCACCCGGGCCCCCCATACATGAGTCGAGGCACAGACAACCTCTTGCAACCATCGGGGCGGAGAACCTTCGGACCGTGAGGCATCGTGATGAGGAGTTGCTGTTACCGCCTCGCGAAACGCAAAGTTCGGTGAAGCTATCGGCAGGTCGTGCTACGATTCGCCGGGCTTGCTTGAAAGTACCCGCGGCACAGAATGGTTAGTCAGGGAAGTGCTGCCACTTTCGACGCGCCGCCTCATCACAATCAGCAGCAAAAACACAGACACCGAATGCATATCACGTCATGGGAAGATAGGGAAATATCCAGTTGTCAATTTCGACGACTTTTGCCACTCCTAACATGGATCATCGCAATGGGGGGCCGCAGTAAGAAAGTCCTCTCGAGACTAAACAGGTACTTGTCTATTATCGTCTGGAGGCGGTGGCCTGTAAGCCGCATAATGACACGGTGCGGTACGGTGTCCCAAGAGCCAGGGCGCCCCTTGAAAGAGTGTTCTATTCTCAACCCAACTTGATTGGATGGGCACCTAGCCTTCTTGCGCATTCAACATCGGTAACATATTGAGCCGCTTTAGGCGGTAAGACGACAATCTCCAGCATTAAGTTGTTTCATTTGCAGTACCATCGCGAGACTTCCTCGTAGCGGCAGGCAGAAATCTGGTCAACTATGCTTCGATAATAGACGTTGGTGGTTATGTCACGACATAATGGCCCCCCTCCGCAGATGTTTGTGCATGTGTCTGGGCAGGAACACGGAGCTGTTGCTTGTGACCGACTGGCATTTGTGACACTCCTCGTTTCTTGTGGTTTCTTGATAGAGCAGACTGCCTGACTGAATGAACGCCTTGTGATTCAGCCGTCCCGGTCCAGGTGCTTTGGAAACGAGTAGTCGCTTCCGCCTTGACAACATCTTTTGGATGGTCTGAAGCAACATACTGCTCGTCATCTCAGCTTGTAGACCCTGATTGGATCCAGGTCTTGTCAGCCTGATTACCTAGGTGCTGCTCTAGGGTACAGTCGTGACACACTGGGCTTGGAAATTTACTCAAGAGACGGCGTTGAATAAGATCGTCAGCCGAGCAAGCATGACTATTGAACTCCGCAGCCTTGTATGCCAAGGTTGCCCGGATGTACCTGACAACCTGCGCCTCGTTACCTTGCGCCGTTGCACACATATGCACCGACATATTGATACGGGCATTCGTACCTCATTCGACGATCAGCACTTACGAGCGGGGTGTTTGACACACATGGGCCGGGGCTAAACAGACAACACTTGCCATTTTTCCAACAAAATACCTGGTTGACGGGGCGGTTTCATAGGGCCGTGGAAGAGCGAGGCTTGGCATCGGTGCATTTCGAGATTCAGCTTCCATCGACATGCCCCGGTTTGGTTGGTCACATCAGGAGGACTATCAAAGGGCAAACATTTAGTTACATATCCAAGCGAGTGCTTGGAGCAGGCCAGCGAAGCCTGGATCCGGCTTTTCCTTCCGCCAACTGTGGTGTTCGGCCACCTGATCCCCAAACCTTTTTTTTTATAAAATTTTTTTTAAAATAGCCCTATCGCATGATTCGCATTCCCCCAAGCTATGATAACACCCTACAACCAAATAGACACAAATATGTAACTCCTCCTTCCGGCGCTGGCGCTGCATCTGTCATATTACATGTATCAATAATTGACCTTGAGTGCGTGCATGTGCTTGTAACATGTAGGAATCCAGGAGGCACAGGGCCCTCTTCACACACAGGCAGCGTTGTCTCAAGCTTGGCATTAGGGATGGGATGTCGAATGACTGAATATGATTGAATCCCGTTCAAAGAAACGCCGCTATGGGGGATGCCCCGTCTCTCGCACTTCGCGTATCGCCGTCGTACGCCCTGCCCGATACATGCGCCAGTGCTGGCATCCTGCCCACTGCCCAGTCTTATCTATCGTTAGGGTTCTACTTGAGTACTTGAGTACTTTTTCCATTCACCTCTTAATATCTAGGTTGTCAGATGGGATCGATCGCCCACAGTATGGATCTGGATACAGGACTGTAATTTTGCCCTTTACGTTATTTCCGAGGCACTGGAACCAAACGCCATCTTCCAATAGAAAACCTGAGATGTTTCTCTAGGCTTGCCTTTCTGGTCTTAGTTCCGACATGAATGTCTATGACACGAAGTCTCCATTACGGCTTTTACTACATTCACACTGTCGGAGGTTCAGACCATGGTCCGACCTGAAAATTTGAGTGAGAAAGTGTTTTCCTTAGAAGACTGACTGCGTCTGGCTTTGATAACACGATAGCTTGCTTCTCTGTTGCTGATCAAATCTCGACAATGACATTCATCTCCGTTCCTCTGGCACTTCAGCACATCTTATAAAGATATAGATAGTGACTCCGAAGCTATTGAATCTTCTGCCCACCCAATTTGTGAGCCGAAACGGTTTCTATGTCCGAAACACCCTGTATTCTCCCGCCGACAATGTGAGAAATGGAATCCCGATGTGTATCCTTTCATTTGCCGTTTTCACGTAATATAGGCAATAATTACTCAAGGACGTACTGTATATCTGGCATTTGGTCCCAGACGGCTTGGTGTTTCCAAGATTGGACGGTCTCTGAGATAGTCGGAATGAATCATTGGCCTCAGACTACTCTATTTGCAGCTAGGTCCGTTCAAGTCTCCTTCAATTTTCCCTTTACGATGTTATGTTAAAATTGTCCAATGTCGTATGTTCCCCTAAAGCGGGCGTGAAAACCCCCCGATCGGCTTTCAGGCCAAGTTTTTTGCGTTTTGCCTGAGGGGCATTGGATTGAAGGAGGTATCTGACGATGAAAGTTTCTGCCCAGTTCTCCAGGTTCCAGACGCAGGCTGCTGCTTGAAGGCTTTCCGCAGCAGCGAAAAAGCCGATCGGTGCGTACGTCCCCACTCCAAAACTTGACCAACTGTGGGACACGTGCATCATCTTGCTCAAACTGTGTGCGGCAGCATTTGAGTCTAGGGCCACTTGTCTACATAGTAGCCACCATTTTTAAAATAATAAGTTGAACCGCGGACCATACTGCCCAGCTGAGGTGTAGTGTATCCATAGGAGCTCTGAGCCACAAACCAAAGATGGATGATGGACCAGGCCTCTAATACCCTCACGTGCTCCACAGTTACAATGGCACAGTGGTGCTCAGGCGACGCAACACCACCACCACCACCAGCAGTGCCTGGGCCTTGCTGCTTGGTGGCATTCAAGATTTTTGGCTGTGAGAGAGAAAGAGAGCGAGATTCAGAGAGAGAGAGAGGACAAATAACGGACTAGGGATTAGGTAGTGAGGTAGGGGCGCTTTTCTAGTTTAGCTTGACGAGTTGGGTTTGACTGCTGCGCCAGCCCAGCATATCGATAACATGACGGAATAAATAGCCCAGTACGTCTCTGAAGGGGTTAAGCGAGTAATCAAAGGAAGGACGTACTGCGGTGCGTCACAAGCACCCAAAGCAACCAAAGTGGTTGTTGCTCCTCCGTCACGCAACCGCACGCAACCTCAACCATTTAACGACGGACGGCAGGGAGACTACGAAGACGATCTACTCAAACCGCCGACGGCTGCACCAAAAATGACTGGCCAACCACATCATTCCCCCAGTGCAGTGCGCCCATCCGCGTCGTCCGTCCGATGCATCCTACCAATGCCTGGTGGCTGGTTGCCTTCTTCCTTTCGTTCCTGCCTGATGTTGTTGCTGCTGCTTGCGGATGAGTGAGCGTGTCCATTCGTTCGTGTGCATTCATCATTCAAGGACCGCCAAACTATCAATTCCGCAATGGCTACCACGGCACCACATTAGGCAAGCGGTGATCCATTAGCATCATCATCATCCATCCATCCATGGCCCACGAGAGCATCCATCAACGCCGCAGTGGTGTACAAAGTCTAGTATTCGTACCCCATGTTGCCATTTTCACTCTCCCTGACCAGCCAACTAAAGAACCTAGCTGCAAAGCAAAGACTGGCCAACCCAGCCGAGTACTTGTGAGTGTGTTAGTTCACAGGGTACATTGTAGTCACCACGAAACGGTTAGTCTCACCCCGGCCCACTCTTTAGCTTCAGGACCACACCCATTTTCTTCTGCCACGGAAACGAAAAGCATGCGCAAGGTGCCATGCCACCACCGTGGGTGCGCGGTTTCGTGGTGCGTGGGCTGCGTGTGCAATTTTTTTGGGGCTTTCACATTCACAATTCTGAGGCCAGCCGGTAACCCTGCTCCACACTTATTTTCCGTCACGCACCCCTCTCCCTTCGGGCTTGCTGGCCACACCCCCTTTTTTTTGGGGTCCTTTCTTCCCATGCCTGTCCATGCATTGTACCTCCGTACTGGCCAAAGCCCATAACGCCGCATCAGACACCGTCAACCACCATTCTCAATTTGGCCGGTACCTTGAACCTACATAGCGTAATGATCGTATATTACTCGATGGACGCCCAAGTCCCAATTGATTCTGGTTGCTGTCCCAGCAATTCCAGGGACGACAGAAACTTGATACACCGGCTTTGGATTACCAATATTGAACAGTTTGAACGTGGAAGGGAGCCGAGCTTCCATTCTTGTTTCCCACTGTGTCTTGTGTTGGCATCTCGAAACGTGCAGCTGCAACTCAACCACCGGCCGCCGCGATATATCACCAGCAACGTCTGAACTGAGTTCCTCAACCAACGCCCAAGAGTTTGGTTCCACACGACATGGCTCACATATGAATGTTTGACGAGAAAGGACTCTGCAGTCTTGCAACTATAATACCCACGCCGCGGGAAGCTGAAGTTGGTTGGAAGCAAGTGAAGAACGGTTGCTAGCGAATGGAGAAGATTTCGGAGACGACTTCACCTCGCACCTTCGCTTCGGTCACACATCCTTCACTACCCAACAATCTCGAACAACAGGAACAGCCTTGCCATCTGCCGTCCCTAACCCGCCTTCCTCTCTCACAATTTGCACGATCACCCTCCGAATTCTAATAATTACCCCCAATGTCTTCGGCAGTCTCGACCGTCCGCTCGGCTCTACATCCGCACCTCCCATCTCCGGCACATTCCTTATTGCATCAGTCACGAAGAGGTGCCCCTCCACCCTTAAGTCTGCAGAAGGTGCAAGAAGCCTCTCTGGCTGACGAAGCTGCCCTTCACACGGGCGGGCTTCGAACGCCGCCGGCAGAGGACAGCATGAGTACGGCGTACCATCATGCCAACCATGTGCTTGCGTCAACCTACAACAGCCTTGGGAGACAACCACAAAGTCGGACGGGGGGAGCGCCTTGTGAGGCCGTCCTGAACCCAAGGAATCCACCGCAACACCAGCAACATCAATTCCAGCACCAACCTCAGCTTCAATCTCAACCACCCTCAGCGCAGCAGATTTACTATGCATCCACAATAGTGGCCAATCCCCACCCGCACTCGGCTTCTTCCCGACACTCGACTCGACCATCGACGCCCTCGTCGACCGCAACATCGCACGTACACTCGGAAGGAGGAACAGTCTCAAGGAGGGACTCGACCATGGTCATGCACAGTCTACAGCTCCCCAGCTGTATAAGTCCCAATGGTGGTAATCTGGATGACTTTGCTGCCTTGGTAAGTTGCCTTCTGCGCCGCCTCCTCACTGGCAATGGCTACAATTATTCCACCAAATACCTTCTCACCTCAGTCGGATGAACCGGTGCTTTAGAGAGTTCCTCAAAAGATCCTGGAGACGAAGGATGTGTGGGATAATTGCTGCCGTCACCTCGTCCGCTCACTCGAATATCCCGACTGACATATATTAGATGACCTGCTTCTTCTGGTTTGAGAACATCGAAACGATTCAAGCAGCGGAACAGATCAAGGTTCGACAAGCAAACTTGACAATCCCTCCCCTGGCGAAGCACACTCGGCCATGTGCGGACTACAAGAAGTGGGTTAACAGTATTCTCACAACTACTCAAGTCACGCAGAACGTCGTACTTTTGGCCCTGCTTTTCGTCTACCGGTTAAAGTGCACGAATCCCAAGGTCAATGGTAGCCCCGGCAGTGAGTACAGACTTTTGACGGTGGCCTTGATGCTGGGCAACAAATGTGAGTTAGCAAGCACCTGTCTCCCGCCCCTCTTGACTCCATTGAATTGAAACCAACCAACTTCGCAGTCCTCGATGACAATACCTACACCAACAAGACCTGGGCCGAAGTGTCTGGTATTGCCGTGAAGGAGATCCATGTTATGGAAGTTGAGTTCCTGAGCAACATGCGATACGGGCTGTTGACGTCCAAGGAACAATGGGCTGAGTGGCTGCAAAAGCTGTCGTGTTTCCACGAGTACTGCGAGAGGGCCGAGATGAGCGAGCAAGCCGAGCTGCGACGCCGACAGGCTCCCATGGCACCTCTCAATATGTCACCTACCCATCGATTCAGCTCACCTATTCCATCGCCGACCGGCATTTTGCCTGCTGCCTTGCAAGGAACATCATCGTCACTCACGGTATACTCACCTAATACCGTGACATACAACGGGCATCAGAACTGGCACGGACAGTATCAGCCGACCCCCTCGGTGTCCCCACTGGCCGCCAAACCTAATCTTGGACTCGGTGGACATAGGAAGAGGAGCTTGGAACGTCCAGAGCTTGTTGAACCTGCACCAAAACGCATTAATCGCCAAGTTGCTGCTACTTTATCTGCCACAGGCCGGCAGCCTGCCGAGTCGGTGCGGCTGCCCATTCCTCAGCTCACTTTGGATATCGGCCAGGCCGCCACGTCGCAAGCTGGCGCTTACCCACCACCATCGAGCCATACTCAGGGCCAAGTTCCTGCATCGGTATCCTTGCCTCCAATTGGGTCAGGTATTCGAGCCATGACCTCGGCGTATCAGAATGCGACAACCTGGGCACCACAGATGGCAGTCCTCGCCACTTGCGGTCCCCAAACTCCATCTTACACAGCACCGTCCAGTTTCGGTACGCCTACTAAGCGACAAAGTCCAAGCGGCTTGACTGTATACGGCTCGTCGCCTCTAACGGAACCTTTCAACACGCATACGCCAATTTCGAACTCGCCTTCCGTGTACCTGCAGCAGCGAAATAGCCCGTACAAGCCGGTGCGGCCTGTTAATACCCTCAACTATCCCCCTCCCTCGATTCCCCTCTCCGAATACCATTTAGGGTCTGCCCAAATGCATTATCAACCACTTGGGCGCCGGAATGTACGAACCGGAATCGTTCCTGACTTTTTGCCCGGTTACAGTGGTCGGCCGACGGGCGCCGGTCATTACTATCCCTGAACTCACACTGCCATCTCGGGACATCACAAAAATCCGCCCCTTTGGAGGACTCCAAGTGTTCAATGGGCATTATCCACCAGCGCGACAGATGTCGATTTGTCTTCCTACCAGTTCTTCTTACTGCGATTTTATTTTTTCTGCTTTTGCTTCGCATTTTGCATGGCCCATGGCGTTTATAGGAAGGGGAACACAGGTGGCAAAACATATCTGCCGATACCAAGGAATTTGCAGATTCACATCACCCGCAGCATCATTCACAGGAGTTGAGGGGCTGGGGCCAATGCTCGGGCTGGCCATACCACACATCAAGCGATCGGAATCTTACTTTGATTTTTGCGGTTCGGATCAAAAAGGGAAGGATGAAACACGTCTGGGTCAGGGAAGGATGAAGAGTGAATAAGTGTGTACGATGGCTTTTGTCCCGATTGATGGCTTGAACGGGACAGGGAAGGGACGGAAGATAGGCCAGAATCCACTTCCGCATTGGACTGAATTCCTAGATAGATAGGCTTGTCAGCGATGACAATTAGCACATGCAAAATGAACAAGCATTTGATACTCACCTTTGTGCCTCTGATGCTTCGTGAACTAATGTGCCTAGCATTGCTTGAACTTCTCTGGACTCAACGCTCTGGATTCCGGAGCAGACGGAATGATGTCATCAAGACCTTATCACTACGTAGAGTCTTATCGGAGTCTTATCGGAGCCTTCTCGTGTTATCAAAATCCTATCAGCAACATGTCTTGGCTGATGAATAAGTCCGATAATTGGCCGGTTGTCGCTCTAGAGATAAGAGCAGTTCGGGTTGTTGCTGGCAGCAAGACTTCAAAACGCAAAGTCATTTCGATTCCGGGTCAAATCAAGCTGTGTAGAGATGGAGCCGAGGAAATTGAAGCCACTTGAAGACTTCAACTCTGGACTTGCATGCTATGCACTTGTATAGGTGTCCTTCGGTCCAGTGGAAACAAAGCCAGCTAACTCAAATTCCACGTATTTACACTACAGCGTAGAATCTTTGAGATCACTTGACTGTCAAGTTTCTGCCGGCTTCGAAGCCGGAGAGATAAAGGTACCTGGTGGCTTATCTTGTCAATGGGTGGATGCTCCGCCCCATGCTCGTAATGAGAGCATTAGTTGCCCATCGTCGAAGCTGTTCAAGAACAAAATGCCAGCCAGGTTTCACAGCCAGCCTTTGATAAGGTTCCGGGCCTGCAGGACGGGTCGCGTCCACGTGTTTTTATGCGGATTGTTTTTCGGTTTTGCTACTAAAGTACAGATTCGGGGCCGCCTTTGTATAACTCTACTACTTTGGTAGCGTGTTCAGGGGTTCCATGCTTGGCTGAACCCTAGGCGGGGAGAATCGCTTCGCTCGTGCGGTCTGGAGTGAAGTTATGAGTTCACTTGACTTGCGCCTGACGAGGCGGACGTCGTACCCCTGCAGTACGAGGACAGATGCTCGATCGAAGCGGTGCTAGAGGCTGATTGTATTGTCTCGACTCGTGTTGCATGACGGGCTTGCGTATGGATATATATATATATATATATATGTGTATGTATGTATGCACGCATGCGCTCGTAAGTGCAGTGAGGGGCACATCGCATCTACAGTAGTCTTTGCGCTTGTTTCTGCAGGGACGCGGTCGATCTATCTGTCTTTCTCTCATCAACTCATTGCGTTGCGTGGCATCGTGGCGAGATGAGTGCCTACCTGTCTTCTACAAAGCCATGGCAAAGCTTCCCCGTGGACGCCACTGAGGCTTGGGTTTGCTGAGTCCCATTGCCAGGCGATGGTCATGGTTATTTAGTACTAGGTCTGCTTGGAACAGCAATTAGCTCTCACTGGCCGTATATGCGGCGGCTTGAGCTTGTCAATGCTGAACAATAGTGACATGCTGTTTATTTGGGGGTATCCTAAGCGCGTGTGCTTCCCAGGTAAGCAATGTGCCTGGCCGCGACAACGAGCAGATTCTTAATTTCTGTGGTGTTTCTTTTCTTTTCTTTTTCCTCAACCACGGAATGTCGGATGAACCTTGGCAATTTATGGGATATGAATAGGTGAGGAAACTTTCCTGATTGAACATGATATGGTCCATTCTGTCCCTTCAGCTTGCCACATGGTTCAGATTGGTTCATGGAGAAAACGTCCATTCAAGTTGCTGGCGATGTATACGCAGCGTCTCTCTGGAATATCTGGTTGACAAGGACATACTGTGACGTAGAAGAAGCTTCTTACTATCTACGGCTCAAACTCATTTAGGCTGAACTTGTTCGCGGCTGTCTATTCGGAACCCCAACAGGGTCATGAATTCAACGTGTTTGTCACTAGAGTATTGCGAGTTGATCTCAATCATCGCATTGAGTAAGGCATTGGCAGAACTTCACGCTCAGTTATCTAAGGGTCAATTATGTGTACTTGAGCGTGACTTCGTCACGTCACTGCAAAATCAGGCGTAATAAAGGAGACACAAATGACCTCGATATTGCCAGTATCAACTTTAAGTTATTTCGTGCTCCGTTGATTCCTATCCAACGACCACTTTCACTGGAAGGACTGGGGTATCTGCGAGTCAAACTACACCTCCGAAGGCAGAAACATGGCCATGGACTTCGTGATAAGGAAAAGGTTCACAATATCTTTGGTGGAATGGAGAATCATGAGGATCAGATTCTGATGTGGCTATTGAACTCTGGGCTAAATAGGGTGCAAAAGGGGAAAGTGACTGGTATCAGCTTCAGAGACTACGTAAAACCAGAATCATGACCACAAGCACCAGGAGATACACCACCGCCTCAAGTTGGAAACAAATAAAGCGTTCAGCCTTTGACCTTTAACCCAGTAACAGGCACATGGGGCCCATCAAGAGGCTGCTATAACCGCAGACCTGAGCTATAATGAAAGAGGAGGTCAAACAGTCTACGAACTTCAGGATAATAGTAGAGTCCAAGATTTACCTGGAAATTACTTTAGGAAAGAAAACACATAATTCAAACAGCAGTGAAAATCCGGCGACGAATAAACCTTTGATCTTGATATTCTCAAGCAGAAAGTAGCTATGAGATGTGTCTAAGATTATGGCAGTGGCATCAAAGGGCACATCGACAATGCCACCAGATTTGGCCCTCGGTCTAAAATCGACAAGTGAGTGCATATCCATATTCTCGGCAGTTCATCATTAGTATGTGCTCTGAACTATTTAAGAGCTGGAAACGGCCATCATTCATTTCATTTAGGTCTCAAAATATCAAATCGTATCGTACATACCCCCTCAGACTCAAGTCACAAGCCCCCTAAATAAGGCAAGGGGCCTTCGACATACATCGAGACTATTATTGCCTGAGACAAAATCCAATTCTTCGTTCGTCAACTCAGGCTATCTTTCTACAGGTCACCCCTGTTCACCTGATATTTAATGAGATGGAAGGCAATAAAAATTTTCGCTGAGGCTTTGCCTTGTACATCCGTCCACCTCACCAAGTTCACGATAGTGGCGGCACCACTGGTTTCCCTAGACAAGCCTTTCCCGGATTTGGAAAGCATGGAGAGGTATTCCTTTTGTTCATGTTCCATGAGATAGATTATTATTCAATAGATAGCCTTAAACTTTTCCGCGGTCTATTGGGCCGCTGCCCTGACAGGTAAAGACGCGCCTTCGTATCTGGAGAACCAAAGAGGCTGTCACGAACCATGGTATGAAACCTGACACTTCCGCGATTCTGAAATCTGAGTAAATTAAAAATCACAAAGATTAATTTACGAGGCATCGCCAATTATTTTGCTACCTTTCAGCGGTTCAACGCTACACCTTTGCCTGATCTCACCAACCCCCTTTTCCTCCAGCCCAGAGCTCCACCACTCGACATCACCTCGACCTCACCATCGGGATTCACGCAACCATCGCGCTGCGAGAAAACAACAAAATCTGCACAGGAATAAAGGCCCGCACAATTAGTGGTCTTCTGCCGACTAATAATCTTGCCGCGACCACCCATCGTCGCCAACCCTCAAGCCTCGCGCAGTCACGAATCTTGACGTACCTACTAACTTTCCCTCAATCGCTAAGCATTGATCCTACCATTTCACTTGCAATACCGTCGATAAATCAGGGCCCTCACTTCCATCATGGCGCCCAGGGACGCTATCCAGGTCAGAGTATGGCACAACGGCGTATGGCTCGAGTGGGACGAGCATATCGAGTACGACCCATCCGGGCAGAAGCGGCGATTGCCTTGTTCACGAAAGCGTGGTAGCCTGGGGCATGATTTGGGGCTCCCACTGATTAAGGAAGCCGAGTACAGAACAATCACCTTCCGACCCGCAGGATGTCAGAGAGCAGACGGTGACATCCTCCTGCCTGGTACCAACAACAGCGACGAGAACGGCAAGACCTTTCGCCTGAAGGTCGACCAGCTTGGCACCTTTTTTACTCTCTTCTACGAACCTTTCAGCAACACCAGGACCCTTGCGGCATCGGGCCGCGCTATCAACTGCCACGACGGAACAGTCGAGCTCCTAACCGTGGCCCTGCAGACCGGAATTGGAACTTACGTCGTCGTCACCACCTTGATGAAAAAGGACGAGAAGAACGTCCTACTTGAGAAGTATCACAAACTCTTCCAGAGGCAGCTGCGACTGGAAATCACCAAACTTACGACGCAGAGCAATCAAGATATGGTCCACTCTATTCCCCAACAACCGGAGGGCGTCAGCGGTGACTATCTGGTCCTGAAGCACGCACGAACGCGTCTTGGAAGTGGCTCCTTCGGCACTGTTCATCGTGGTGTCAACCAGCGCGGATCGCAGGTCGTCGCGGTCAAGTTTCACAATCCTGGCGTCTCTAGTTTGGATGAAGTCCGTACTGAGTGGAAGATCTTGAAGAGGGTACATCACGTAAGTGAAGTCACCAGTTCTGTCCCAATTGTTGTCTCTAACCCCTAAGTCTTCAAGCTGACCACACATCAATAGGAGCACATCGTCGACTGTATCGACTTCTGCAGCAAGGAAGTCGCACTCGTACTGGAGTATTGCCCTGGAGGAGATATCCTGAAGCATCATGCGCCTGCCCAATGGCCCGCATCGGATGTCTGGACCCTGGCAAAACAGATGTGCGACGCTCTGGATTACATACACTCGAACTTCAACGTGGCACACTACGACATCAAACCCGCCAACATTTTGCTCTCCTATTCTTCATCCACCTCTCCCTTCAACACCAGCGCCAGTACCAGGACCAAGACTACTCCTTCCTTCAAACTTACAGACTTTGGTCTCGCATCAGCCGCACCCACCGATTCAGAAATCGGCGAATCGTCGCACACCAAAGTTGACATCTGGATGCTAGGCATAACACTCGCAGATCTTGCTTGGGACTTTTCATACTATTATCAAGCGCCCAAGGAATGCATTCGCCAAGCCAACATATTACTGCGCCGGTTCGAATCAGATTCTGAGTGGGAAGATGTCGCCGGGTTATTAAAGGGCATGTTGAGAACCAATCCTGAGAAGCGCTGGAGCGCCGCGCAGTGCCGGAAGCATATTTACAATGTTAAGAAGAAGAAGAAGAAGAAGAGGAAGGAGATGAGTGCTACGGAAAAGACTAGGAAGAGAGTCAGAGAGGAGGAGTTCGAGAAAGGCGACTTCCAGCTTCGCGCGGAGAAGCACAAAAAGAGATTACGCTAGAGTGGGATCTACTTGAACACAATGACGAGGCTATCTCATGAAAGCGATGAAGGGAGCATGCCAGAGCGAAATGGGGATGATTTTGAGTTTTTCAGCTAGATATTCTCGAGGAGGAACAATGGCTGATATCAAGACTGCATGGATAGATGGAGTGGGGTTTGTATTTATAGATTGTATAGAAAGAGCTATACCGGATGGTATAGCGAGATAGCCTTCGATTATTATTATTTTGACTACTATGATAAATATCAGAATCAAAGTATCTGCATCAAATTTGAGACCCTGATCATTCCCAGTGAAATATGTTGTTGACAATATAGTTCCTGACGAGTATTCCCCAGGAAAGGGTTCTCCTTGGTCTCCTATTGACACCGTGTCCGTGTTGATAATTCTCCTGAGAATAAGACTCACTAAACAAGCGACTGACTGTCATAGATGCAATCCATTCATTTAAACGCCATGGCATGTATACATCAGCTCATTCGCAGCCTTTAACGAGCCTAAAAGAGCACCTGGCTGCTCGACTACTGACTTCGAACGTCAGTCTTGCAGGGAATATTTCCGTTTCAAGGCTCTACTACAGGCACGTTAGCTTCATCTGAGTGATAGGAAAGTTTACTCAATAAGGCTATTCTGCCGATGATTCAAGTCCTCCTCAGATGGTGAGGCTCACCACCACCCCATCTTCCTTCCCGGGATATCGATCAAATAGTGACTCGCACCTCTATACGACTCTCGTCATGAGTCAGTGATTTCATCCTATGGTAGAGAGATACTTTGTTAACGTGACTGAGCTGTGAGAATTGCGAGAGTAAATTACTCCAAAATATTTGCGCTGAAGGGCTCATCTATCCTAGTTTGATCCAATCCTGACCTCCCGAGTTGGGAAATTTCGAAAACCGCCATAGCCTCCCCATACGTCCCCGAATTTGTCAGATCTCGGAATCACTATACAGATCCTTAAAATTATTGATTCTGAATCTTCACCCAGTTCATATATGTGCCTTTTGAATCCTTTCTGTTCTGCCCCTCCTAATCCAGAGTCCCGACAACACCAGCCGCATTGACTGCCGCCAATGTGACACAGCATCCATACCCAGCACCTCGGAAATCCCGAAAACCAGTGATAAACTCCACTTCCGGCCATACATTAGTCTGACCCTTCCTCATTGGCTCCAGTTCTCATCGTGACCCGAATACCTGCCCCGGACATCGGCATGCGGGCCTTGGCATGCGGAGAACGACATCCTCTTGGTGATATTTCGTCCTGAAAGAACTGGAGTGAAGATGGAGGTCGGGTTTGGGGAACTTGCATACATTTGCGGGGGTTGCAGCACTCTAGATCCCTCGGCAGTACGATTTCGTTGCTCTTTGAAGAAAACAAGAAGGGAGTCGGCATTGTGAACGTCATATGCACTACTAGACGGACCCTCGATGCTGCTCCCCCGCAACTAGATGGGTGCCTTGCAAAATCAACAGGCTTGAGAGGATCGCGACCGGCAACATACACCCACCCTAAGTGCTGATTTGACGACGGGGTCGTGATCTGCATAGGGTCCATCATTTCGTTCGGTGTTTTCCTGACCGACCAACCCTGAGAAAAATGAAAAAGGGAAAGTCTGTGAGATCACTAGCCTGAATAAATGGTCGTGGTTTATACCATGACTCGCAAGGAAGAAAATGGCGGTAGTGGTTCTGTATTCAGCAGGACCGCAGACCAGATCCAGACACCCGAATCTGAGCCACCTGAACCTGCAATGGCAGTATCAGTCTCTCACGTCTCGTTCGAACACCATGCTAGCGCCCTGGGAATAGGGGAGACCGAGCCTCGAATCTCATGGCGATTTGACGGTAATGCGCCCAACTGGACCCAGAGCGGGTATAGCATCGAGGTATCCCGGGGCGCAAAAGCCGAGCCAGAGCTATTCGACTTCAACTCATCCGACTCGGTTCTTGTGCCTTGGCCGACCGTCTCTCTAGCATCTGCCGAAGCAGCCACTATCAGGATCCGGGCGTATGGCGCGGGCGATTCACCGCCTACAGATTGGTCCGATGCTTTCACCGTAGAAACCGGCCTGCTAAACGAGGAGGTGTGGGAAGGAGCCATGATGATAGCCGCCGACAAGGAGACGGAAAAGGATGCCCCTCATCAGCCGGTACTGCTCCGAAAGGAGTTCCCTGTTGAGGAAGGTATCGGATCCGTGCGGCTTTACATCACTTCCTACGGCTTGTACGAGGCGTACATCAACGGCAAAAGGGTTGGCAACGCAGTCCTGGCTCCAGGCTGGCAGTCATATGATCATCGGCTTGTGTATGATACCTACGATGTCACTCATCTCCTTGACACTGGGACGAACGCGATTGGCATCCAAGTTGGCGAGGGTTGGTACTCTTCGCGCCTGGGATGGAATGGGGGCGATAGAAATATCTGGGGAGATACGCTTGGTGCGATGGCATTGCTGGTCATCAAGAGCGCCGACGGGACGAAGCAGACTGTGTCTACCGATTTGAGCTGGCAATCTGGGATAGGAGCGATCCTCACGTCTGAGATCTATGATGGTGAAAATTATGACGCAAGACTTGAGCAGCCAGGCTGGGCTACCACTGAATTTGACCCTTCAGATTGGATTGGGGTCAAGAAACTCGAAGCGCCATACAAACGACTTGTTGCTCCAGATGGCCCCCCTATTCGTCGAATGGAAGAAGTCGAATTGCAAGAGATATTCACGAGCGCTTCCGGGAAGACGATTCTGGATTTTGGACAGAATTTGG
Organism: Pseudomassariella vexata; assembly: GCF_002105095.1. NCBI lineage: Eukaryota > Fungi > Ascomycota > Sordariomycetes > Amphisphaeriales > Pseudomassariaceae > Pseudomassariella > Pseudomassariella vexata. Next base: position 1,902,397 of record NW_024467963.1, read on the forward strand.
TTGGTTGGCTTCGATTGAAAGTGGATGGACCGGAAGGACAGTCAATCCGTATGGTACACACTGAAGGTAAGTGTGATTCATCGTCAATACTGATGGAGAAGGCTAATGTGACCGTCAGTCCTCGAGAACGGCGAAGTGGCCACTCGGCCCCTGAGAAACGCCACGCAGACAGACACCCTGACCCTCGCGGGCAAAGGGGTCCAGACCTGGGAGCCTGCCTTCACATATCACGGGTTCAGATACGTCCAGGTCGACGGGTGGCCCACGGACAGCACACCACTAGACAATAATGCTGTCACTGCCATTGTGGTACATTCCGACATGCAAGAAACTGGCTCCTTCGAGTGCTCCAATGCATTGCTGAACAAGCTGCATCAGAACGTGAGATGGTCGATGAAGGGGAACTTCATGAGCATCCCGACCGACTGTCCCCAGCGAGACGAAAGACTTGGCTGGACCGGAGATGCGCATGCCTTTTCCCCGACCGCGAATTTCCTCTATGACACATCAGGCTTCTGGAGGGGTTGGATGAAAGATGTTTCATCGGAGCAAATGGCGAACCAAAGTCAGCCCCCCCAAACCCCCCATAAGCAAGTCTTGTAATCTGCTAACAATAACCAGGCATACCGCCGGTAATCGTTCCAGTGATCCCCGTCGTCTCATCCGGAGGGACAACGCCAACGGCAGTCTGGGGTGACGTCGTAGTCGCCAACCCCTGGAACGCCTACATCGCCTCGGGCGACCTCATCGTTTTGCGTGAACAGTACAAGGGTGCCAAAGCATGGCTAGACACTGGAATTCCACGGAGCGAAGTCGGGTTGTGGAATCACTCGTACTACCAGTACGGTGACTGGCTTGACCCCCTTTCACCACCTGATGATCCCGGTAATGCAACCACGAGCAGCTCCCTGGTGTCTGATGCCTACCTCGTCTACGTGACCAACCTCGTCGCGAAGATGGCGTCCGCTCTGGGCCTCAAGGACGATGCAGTGTACTATAGCGACTGGGCGGCGAAGATCAAAACCGCGTTCGGCAATGCCTGGATCAGCGCAGATGGCATGGTAGCCAACGAGACACAAACAGGCCTCACACTCCCATTATTCTTCGATCTCTTTGCCAACGATGATCATTCTGCCGCAGCAGCCGAGCGGCTCCAGAAAATCATCGCGGATAATGAATACCTTGTCGGCACAGGGTTCGCCGGTACCCATCTCCTCGGACTTACACTAACCAATTACAACCTAACCTCAACCTTCTACCGCATGATCCTGCAAACGACCGTCCCATCATGGTTATACCAAGTCGTCATGAACGGCACGACGACATGGGAGCGCTGGGACAGTATGCTTGCCAACGGGACCGTGAATCCGGGTTCGATGACGTCGTTTAATCATTATGCCTTTGGTTCTGTCGCAAATTGGATTCATCAGGTTGTGGGAGGACTGGCGCCGGCTGAGCCGGGGTGGAAGACGGCCAAGGTAAATGTAGTGCCGGGTGGGAATATCACCGAGGCGAAGGCGAGTTATTTGAGTCCGTACGGGACGGTGTCGACGGATTGGAAGGTGGATCGGCATGGATTTCAGTTGAAACTAGTAGTGCCGCCAAATATGCATGCTGATGTCACGCTGCCGGGGAGTGAGAAAGTGAAGAGGGTTGGGAGTGGGAGGCATGAGTTTAGTATCCCGGGGTACAGAATGGAGGGCTGAGAAACAATGCCTATAGTGGGGTTGGAGGCATCGAACCCCCTGAGCCTCCGGTCTACATGTACTTGGAAAAGCACCTACCATCTTGAGCCTCTCTGCTGGGTATTTATCCTGATTATCTTAGCTTCCCAGCATCTTGATTCTCGACGAAGATTTGGGAAGCAGTCCTGCACTCTTGGATTATCAGATATTCGAAACGATCCTGGGGCAAATCATAGTGATATTAGCGAGCGTTGACTTTCAAGACCGAGAAGTGGTTGAGGTATTTGAAAGTTTCAAGGTTGAGATGTCTGAAGGGGAAGTAGTCCAGGTGAAGGGGACCAAGGGGAATTACAACATTTCAAGGGTCATGAGGATGGCCAGAGGTCATACTATGAGATGGAAGGACTAATCGAAGGTCCAAGCCATGGAGACTAACCACCATGATGTTGTTGATGAGCAGAGATGTTAGACTTCCAGAGTAGTCCTGCTATGCAGTTCTACGCGCTATCAGATACCGAATCCATGAAGGACGATTTACACCTAAAAAGGGGCAGGCTGTCAGAAACGCAGCGTTCATTCAGGCTTAATAGGAACTACAAGGTGCGCGATCAAGAGACGGAAAAGGATTCGGATGGAGAAATTCATGTAAATAAGACGATACTTCTCGCACCATATCTAGAAGATGACCCAACAATACGTTATACGAACCAAAGTCAGACCCTCAAGTAGCCATTTTCAAGTGAATCGAATCGTTAGGCATGTGTCCGGACAAATATGGTGATTAGGTAATAGTTAGAGTTGTTGTTAGACCAGCGGGATCGTGGTGCGAACCGCAGCAACGACGATTCGAGTAATCAACGCAATGTTAGCTCATCTTTGAATTGACGCCTCTGCAAGATTAAACCTAACAGAGGGACACAAGTGGTTTCCAGGCAATTCAACCCCAGAGCTTCCATCTACGTGCACTAGTTCTCCTCCTCGCAGTGGTAGGAGCTAATCCGGTTACTTAGCTCCTTGGGAAGCTCGGTCATTGTTTGCTCCTCGCTGATGATTTGCTTGCAGCCTAGATCACTGTTTTTTGGAAAAACAAAAGTGGTTAACACGCAAACTACATATAAAACCATAGCGAAAGCATGCAAAGAAAAGGGAACCCGGGACAGGAGGGGGGAGGAGCTCAGAAGGGTCTTAGGGGGAAGAAGGAAAAGGCACATACTCGTAGAAAACGCAGTACCAACCCTCGCTGACCTTCCACGACGTGGCAAGGTTCATGAACGTGTGTACCAGCGAGTCTACGGGGATCACATCAGTTGTCAGCTTACACTGTGTTTGGCTGGCCAAGTGAGCCAGTGTTATGGGATCACATACCGCAGCGGGTGGCCACTTCAATATTGTAAGAAGAACCTTGGAACTGAGAGGCATCCCACACTGTGATGACGAGCAATAGTGAGTAAAAGGTTCGTTCTTGGATTCGTGAAACGTTTTGTTCAGATTCATCATGGGCTTGGACTTACAGGTGGCGATGCGGGTCTCTCTGGTGTTGTTGGCGGGAACACTGGCGTTATTGGCGGGAATACTGGCGTAGGGAGCAGCGCTGGTGAGGGCGGCGAAGCCCAGCATAGTGGAGAGGAACTTCATCTTAGGTGATATGATAACGATGTGGTGGTTTGACTTGGCGTGGTTTTTGATATTTAAGGATTGGGATGGAGAAGATGATCGCTGTAAGGAAATAGAGTGGGTTTTATACACAGAAGGGTATCTCGTCAAAGATATTGATTTCGATAACGTTGAGAGGGAATGGTGTCTGCAGGGTCATCAAGGTCGTGATGCATGACATAGTAAGTTTAAGAAAAGCAAGAGGTATATTTGATAATTGCTTCACCTCTGCGACGATGCAGGCTGGTTACATCATAACTCTCATGGCAGACCTGGCCATATTGGCTACTGAGATGCAAGAAAACCACAAATACCTCACATGCTCGACACAAAATGACGGAATCAATTTGGAAAGTATAGCAAGCCGAGTTTACCATTGCCTAATTTCTTCCTGACTCCTTGTCATATTGCCTCTTTATGGGCAATTGCATGTACGTCTTTGCGTTTCGGTCAGGGAGTCGTCAATTCGCATCGTACTTTTCACATGATACAGTAGACCCCAGGCATGAACAGTTAACATCTCGGTTTAATCAGTTTCAATCATGAACCATTGAGGAGGCTAAACCGCCTTCAACCAAACTACTTGCAGTAATTCTGAAGAAATATCGGCCCGCAAAGTGAATAATCGCACTTCAGCATGAACGTTGTTGGAAAAAGAAAAGGGCGGTACGACGTTCAAATATATACATGTCTTGATGCCTAGCAGCCACTTATTTGCTTCTCTTCTTCTAGAAGCAGAAAATTTCGGCTTGCAAGTGTACCGCAAAGTCGTGAAGTTTGTGTGGACTACATACCTTAATCCGTTGTTCTTATCTCACTTATTCTGAAGCTTGACGTAACTCTGCCCCGTGTCTCTTGGTACGGCTTATCATCCAGGAAGCTTGTTCGGCACGTAAATGCGTACTATCTTCAAATGGGAAACCGCTCAAGAATGCGAGAAGGTTTCAACTGGTAACCGTCATTTGAACAAGAAGAGGCCCGAGTTAGGGGGCACAATGTATTCTAGTGACATGTTCAACCAGCGATTTCGCCACTCTATCATGATTAGATTCGCGGCAACGGCAATCTCGTCCCTGAATTTGAATATAACTGATCAAATATAATAACACTCTTCGTAGCATTACACGCGATGCTTGTCTACAGAGTAAACCTATAATCCGGATGACAGTGCCACCTCTCCGCTAACATCTTCGTCCGACTCCCCGCCGCCGTCCCCTCGATGTTCAGATCCTCCTCTGCCGCCCTGTCCAACTTCCCATTCCTCCACTTCAAATAGAATTTCAAAACAGTCGCAACGAAAACACACGCCCCGCAAAACGCCACATTCGCCACGTTCGCCTGCCAGTACCTAGGCCCCTGACGCTTCGGATAAAAATAACTCGCATATATGCTCGCGAAATTCGAGAACGCATTAACCACCGCATACGAAACGGCCCTCTTAGACGACGGGCGGGACAGTGTGGTCGAGACCCAGGATAAGATACACCCGAAGGACCCGTACACCGACATCATGAGGAAAGTAGAGATGTACCGGGCCGCAGCGTTCATGGTGGAGGCTGATACGACGAAGCCCACGCTGCAGAATATTTGAGGCCAGACGACATGCAGCCAGCGCTCGCGGGTGCGGTCGCTGTGCCACGAGTTGGTTATGCCGAGGATGGCGGCGAATACGAATGGTGGGGCGGAGAGGAGCAGAGTTTCGCGCTGGGAGTAGCCGAGTGTCGCTACGATGGTGGGGAAGAAGTTTATGAAGGAGGCGGCGGTGTTGAGGCCGAGTTGCATGAACCTGTATAAATTTTATTGGTATAGCTCTACTCCTTTAACAAACTCCTTCGACGAATAACTATGTTTGGGGGTAAGTCACTCCTTGTAGAACTGGCCAGTCCAAAAGCACGACACGGAAGAAGATTCAGGGGTGCACGTACCAGATCAAGTAAAGGGCCGGATCAGTAAAAGCCATTTTAAGGCCGACCATGGCCGGTGTCTCGGCTCGATCATCTTCTTCGTTAGCTTCTTCGGCGATACGGAGGATGGCAAGGATGCGTTCTTCAGGGCTGAGGAAGGACGTGGTGGATGGATAGTCAGGGATGACGAAGCTAGTCAGGATGGCCACCGGTATTGTGGCTGCACCTTCGATGATGACTACCCGAAAGTTTGGAATTAGTTAATCTGAGCCCATGGATCAGTGTCATTTGGTTTTTCCAGATAAGAAAGACTTACACAGCCATCGCCAAGCGGCAAGACCGGCCTTTCCTTCCATGCCCCCCATGATGGCACTACCCAGGAGCCCGCCAAAGGCCCCTGACATTTGACCTGCGGCGTAGAGAACCGAGATACGCGCGGCAAGTTCCTTTTTTGTGTACCAAGAGCTGAAGAGGAAGAGGGCACCAGCTAGGATATCTGTGAATAGACTAATAGAGACTCAGCGGATATGGCGAAGTGCTTACGGAAGAAGGGAGCCTCGACGAAACCCAATACGAAACGAAGGGCTACCAATCCACCATAACTTTGCACTCCTCCGGTAGAAGCGCTTACAACGGCCCAGCAGCACATGACGGTGGGCTAGTACGGTGACAGCTGGTCAATACGGAGTGGTATGTCAGCATCTTGAAAGTCTACTGACCAGGAATATGGATGGTCGCATTTTGTTGAGAATCATATTGGTCGGAATCTGAGTGAGAATATATCCCACGAAGAATATGCTAATGACAGTGTTGTCTGTCAAACACTCGTTATCAGTGGTCGCGCGAGGGTCGGGCAAGTTTCATGTTTCCACTCGAAATTTCCAAGATACATAGACAAAACGCCAAGAATATTCAACAGTTGCTCACATTGTGTGTCGACTAGCCCAATGTCCTCTTCGAGACTGCCGAGCCGTGCGGTGGCAATGTTGTTTCTGTCGAGGTAGTTCAAGACATCTGAGTAGAGTCAGCACAGCAGGTCTGAGGAGTTCTAGGTAGAGGCAGTCATGCAAATTAACATCATGAGAGGCATCATGCGAATGTCGATCTTGCGCAAGAGTGCCTTCTCTTTGTGTACCCGGTCCTCGATAACCACAGCGCCATTCACAACTTTGAGGTCTGCACCGGCTGTCTCAAGATGCAGATGCTGCACCTCGTCCATTCTGGAAGGCGTGGCCACCTTCACTGTCGTCATTCTTAAGATGTTAATCAACTCAGATCTAGGAGAACAGGGTGTGGAAGAATTTCTTGAAGAGGTGGTGGTGGTGGTGTGGTGGTGACAGTGTCGCACAAGCTGCGGCGGCATATATAGCCTCTTATATGAGTTTCCTTATTTATGGCGCAGTTCTGTTTATTACGATGAACATGTAAATGTAAGCACCCAAATACACCGGAGAACTGGGGTAATACCCCAGGTTTTCCAAGCTGATGTGTTAGGGCAGGTCCTAAAACAGAGTTGATCGACATCGTAATCCGGGGTGGCATCCTCTCACGATTATACGTCGGACTTCGTCCCGGGACTTTTCAAGCAACCAGTAGCCGATCCGACGAGCGGTAATCAGTGTCCCTGACACTGCATTGCCGATCGAGACGGTCGGAAAAGAGGCACTAGCTTGCTCTCTACCAGGTTCTTCGAATCTCGGGGTGCGGGGATAACCATCGTGAGGGGAACTCGACAAATTACTTTAACTTATGGCATATAATATGGTTCTAGTGGCCAAGGTTCATGCGGCGCCGGCATACCGCTTTTGTATGACGCGCGACTAAATAGCTGGGCGTCGGGTCATAGTCGGAGTCTATGCCGGCATGTACAGTTGAAATATCGACATATAGACAACCCATATAGAAAACCCATACCAGAACTGATGACCCCAATCCAAGAGCAACCATTCCATAATCGTTTTACTATACACCATGCCATCAGCCACAAAACCTACAGTCCTCCACATTGGGGACCCCATCAAACACAACCATGAGATATACAGGCGCTTCTCTTCAGAATTCACCGTCATTCGTCCCTCAGTCGAGGAACGGCAAAGAGTAGCTTTTCTACGAGCCTTGAAGGAAAATAAATGGGGCAACTTCGATGCAGTCTTTCGCCCCTTCTGGAACACAGGTGGTGAAATGGGACGCTGGGATCAGGAACTGATCCCACTTCTGCCCCCATCTGTCAAAATCTACGCCAGCGCCGGCGCCGGATACGACTGGGCAGATGTTGATATCATGGCGGAGCATGGTGAGCTTTCCCACCCGTCCCAATATTCCAGAGTTCAACAGTCTCAAGCTGTTGAACGAGGCATTGATATGAAGCCAGGAATCCTCTACTGCAACGGCGCCGCGGCCTCCTCCGAAGCCGTAGCCGACATGGCCCTTTTCCACATCCTCTCAGTCTTCCGGAATCTAACATGGTCCCATCTCGCCGCCCGCTCCGGAGATCCGGCCCAGTGGACCGACGCCCACAAGCACGCCACCATGACCGCGCACAATCCGCGGGGCCACACCCTGGGCGTCATCGGTTTGGGAAATATTGGCCTCACCATCGCCCAAAAGGCCCGTGCTGCTTTCGGCATGGAGATTTTGTATCATGACGTCGTGCGGAAACCTGCTGCTGAGCTAGACGAGGGGAAGAACGGAGCTGGTGGTGGAGTAGGCGCCGTCTACATCCCCACCCTCGATGAACTGCTCAGCAAGGCAGACTGCGTAGTCCTCGCCACGCCATTCGGGGGCAAGGTGTTGATCGACCGGGAACGACTAATGAAATTCAAGAAAGGGGCTCGATTCGTGAACATAGCCCGGGGCGCGCTGGTAGACGAGGATGCGCTGGTGGAAGTATTGCAGAGCGGGCATATTTTCGCCGCGGGGTTGGATGTGTTTCAGCATGAGCCGAGGGTGCATCCGGAGTTGTGCAAAATGCGGAATGTCACGCTGACAAGCCATAATGCGGGAGGGGCCATCGAGACGAATTGGGGGTTTGAGAGGTTGGCTATGGAGAATATTGAGGGATTATTGTTGAAGGGGCAGGCATTGACGCCAGTTAATGCGCATTTGATGCAGAGTGGTCGGGGTGGGAAGTGAGACGGTAGTATGTATGACTCTTGGTTGTGCTGTGAGGTTCTGATTTGCAAAGCGGGATGACAGACACCTTCTAGAGGTGAGCTCTATATCCTGTAAAAGCAACTCCAGATAAAAAGTAATGGGAGATGTACCTTAACATAAGGGACAAGGCATAGGCAGCCGATCTCTTTCCTAAAAGCACGCTCGAAATGTGTTGTCAGTCCGAGAAAAGGGGTCGTCGTAACACATTTTACCTGCCTTTAGCTATTCTGTTCACTCAGCCGCGCGCAGCGGAATTAGCAGTGTTTACATTCCGTAAATATTTATGGATTGCAATCACGTAGATTAACTAAGTGATTCTATCATTAAGTCGTGATATAGGACGAAATCTACGTCGGTAGTTAGTATGGATTCTCTACGGCGCTAAGAGATTGAGGATCCTCATTGCTTATTTGTTATTATGAAAAGTTATTATTTCAAGTATGCAAAACAATTAAGCCTTGTATTCTAAATTAATGCTGTTTCGTAGGTAGAGAAATAATGGGTTCAATATCTCCTTCTGGAGGTTTTTCACAACGATATAAGCAGCATCGGAAGGGCAAGAACATCACCCAGATCTTGAATTACAGCAGGGAACTACTGTCACAACTTTCTAAGCTCTATGAAACTATACTCAGAGATCCCAGAAGAACTAATTCAATCACTCAAGTTATAGTGATGGGCTTGCTTTTCGCGCACTCCCTTGCCGCTACCCTGGTTAAGGCTCTTGATGAGCATAAATCCTGAAAATCAATCACATTGGCTCGAGGAGCTCGAAAGTTACCCTGATTTTATTGAGTATGATTTTCAAATGGAGAGGCTGGTATGATCACTCTAGAGGTTTTGCTGAACTCAGATTCGCTCATAAGGATTATCCTCCCGCAAACCCCGATACGTCATACACGAGTCCAAGTTCCTCTTCAGACAATGGAGCAGAAGACAAGCTACGCCAAGCATCGTATTTCTCCAAGATTTTGGATTTTGGTTGGTTCACAGCAACCTACAAAGGTCTCTTCCTGATCCATCAATATGTGAAGGACTACCTAGTGAGAGAGAGGTTTCAGGTCTTGTCTGGTGACTCGCGCAGGAGTAGAGGAAATGAAGGCACATGACTCAATACGGGCGATAGACTTAGATTTATGGGAAGATCACAATGGCCGAGCCATCTATTTCCACATAAAGGCTCCTCTGGATAGGAGAGAAGAGTCAGAATGGGTAGATGACGAAAATCTCACGGTATTGGCATCGGCAAGACCGAAGAAGCAGAGTGCTCCTTGATCAAGGTCCCGTCCTCAAGGAGAGAAAGGGGGCTGATAGACGGCACAAGTCGATCCCAACTCCAGAGACTACCCGGAAATAAGCAGCATGAACATTGGTTCCGATGAAACAGAAAAGGAGATGGTGGAGGTCTTCATTAAGTTGAGAACAAGCCATGGTATAAGTAATGTGGAGACGCAGAATGACTCTAGACGCACTCCTCCCCATCTCGCCAGCCAGCAAATAACATAGAGGTGTTTTGAGACTCACTATTTTCTGACCGCATAGAGCATGGTGTGCCTGATAAGAGAGTGGGAAGAGGGGAGGTCGCCAATATCTGCTGCCACCGAAGTAGGAAAGACCTCCGCCGCTGGGAGTGCTCGTCACAATCAGGAAAGTCGATGATCCATGTTTGCGCAGTGTCCATGGAAAGCTGTCTGTTTGTTACGCAGTTGATATCAAACAAGGCAGAGCGGCGGAGGCTGCGGCTAGGCCCAAGTGCTCAGGGGTTGGCGGGCGCACCTCAGAAAGCGAGTAAGGCCAGAAGCCGCGCATGTGGATGAAGAATCTCCCCAGAATCAGCACGGGCTAATTAATACCCCCTCACGACTCAGTTCCCGCCGAAGATTTGAGGATAAAACTTGACTTCAACGCTGAGACATAGAGCTTCGATGGCTTGCCCACGCCTGTTCGATGGGGAGGCTGGGTTTGCTTCTTCACGGGCAAATAACTCTATTCAAGAATATTATGTACCATTGATATGAACTCCTAAATGTATGTATGCAAACCCTACGTGTCCGACGAGGCAACATTACTTCGACATCATCCGTGCCGAACCTCATATACTCCCCCTTGCAGACCGGTTTGACATGTCCCACACCCATAGCTTCGCTTCCTGTTTCTCTCAACACTGACTGCAGCCTACAACAATTTCGCTTATATCTAGAAAGCGATTTCTGCCTTGATAGCCTTTTTCTCTAACGTACAGGCTCCCACCAGAAACGACGCTATGATGACTAGTAACGAGGTGGATGAGCACTGAATGCTTCAAGCCGGAATTTCCCTGAATTGGAGAGGTAATATGCGGATAAAAGAACGACGAGGAGGAATTTCATGAAGATCCAGGGGGGATATGTGGCTGAAACAATTGAATAAGAGGGGACGTATGCGTGGATTCATGTCTCGTTCTGGTGACATTCACCAAGTCTTCCAACCGTCTATGGGCTGGCCCATCCACCAGCTACGTCGACCCATTCGGCCAAGCAGGACCCTTCCTTGCCCTCGACATCTACAATGTCCGTGTCGCAGCGGCAGCGACACCCAACACCGTTCTCTTTTTCTGCATCCCACTGCTCCCAGTACTCATCTTCTTCCTGTCGCTTCTTTGGGTCGGTGGTTGTCTTCTCCAGGAAGGGTTCGCGGGGAAGCTGGCGGGCCGGCGCGTTGGCAGGGCAATGCTGAATGGTCGTGTGCCGGTAACCGAAATCTCGGAAGTAGTGAATATCGCGAGGTGCAAGGAGCGCACCGGCCGCGAGAGAGTGGATGGGAGCGTCACCCCACTAGCAGAAGATTAGTGATGAACTATACCGCAATAAAATTGGAGACTTACTCTTTCCATCCAAAACCCTCCACTTCGATCCATCATCTCAAAGAAGTCCTCATACTCCTTGCTGCGGAACCAGCTGAGTCGGGCAATCTCAAAGTTTGACCAGAAATGGCACATATTGTATGACTCGCCCTCCATGGCCTCGGGGTCAATCTCAGGCAGGCTGTTGCGACCGGGGTCGCTGCGCAAGATCTCCTCAGGCAAGGGCGGCTTGTAGTTGGGATCGTCTTCTGGCACCTCTTCCTTGGGCTTCTCGATGGGATCCACAAACATTTCCCACAATCCCTGCGAGGAGATGTTCTTCATACGCTTGTATGCAGAAGCATAGCGGAAAATGTTTGGAACAGTCTCGCGAAGTTCCTTGACGGCGATGGTGAAACCATAGGTCTTATTAGCCGCAATCATCTCGAGGAAGGGGTCGTACGTGATGTCACAGAAGTACTTGATCTCGGGCTCCAAGCGCCAGTACCACTCGTATTTGGCAAGGAGCGGGTGCTTGTAGAAGAATCCAGAGTAGAACCGGCACATGGCATGGTAGCTTTCGAGGCCACCATACATGACAGCCGCATCTCCCTGCTTCGCGATGCCTTCCTTGGCGACCTTGGGGTCAATCCACTCAGGGTAACCCCACATCTCTGGACCAACCGTGCCAAACTCGACGGGGGCCGAAGTGTAGTTGCGAATGACATCCTTGAAAGTTTGATTGAACTCGCCATCGTTCAAAAAGACGTACGGATAGTGGTACCAGCGGTTGAAGTGGCGTTCAATCGACTTGACCGACTGGATTACACCATCCAGCTCCTTGTTTCGCGCAAGTACCACGAAGGCAGCATTGGCCTTGGGCTTGGACGTGTCAGGCTCGAGGCAGCCCGTAAAGAACACCTTGTCGTGCTCTTCACTGATCTTTCGGATGGCCGGAGGAGCGCCAGCGGGCATCAGTATCCTGCCTGGCGAGCTTGGGTGTCTGACAAACAGTACCAGCATCAGGATAAGAACGATGCATGGAAACAGGACCACCACTCCCAGCGGCACAGATATGCTAGAGTTGCCCTTCAATCTGAGAGGTCGTCTGAAGAAAGCGAGGCGCGACAGAAACCTATTCGGTCGGGCAGGTCTCGCCTTTTCGTCATCGGTAGGTAGCTGGGGCGCTGAAGTTGGGACGCGCTTGTACGCCCGCCGGAAGAGATCCATATTGATGACAGGATCTCAATCTGTCTGCTCCAAGACGGAGAGAAGGGTGGTGGGTAAAGCAATCGGCAGTGGAGGATGTCGATACGGTAGGAGCAATATTGATGGAATTCGACCAAGATATTTTCCTCACAGCGTCTCGGTGTGTTCAATGTCGATCATGAACCCGACGCGAGGAAATAGGGGAGGGTCGATGAACTAGGTAAGCTGACGACTAATATAAATCACAGAGGTCATCAAAAGTCGACGTCGTAAGGCCCCTTTTTTTTCTCCAAATGTGTTCCACTCTCTACCCGGTTTATTGAGTTGGCAGAGTCGGCGGTCGAGCAGTAGCGAGCGGCAGGGGAAGTCGGGCCCCTTGAAAAGGTGGCAAAACCAGTAGGCTGCGATGGATAGATCGGTAATGGTAGGCACCTGCCGTGCTGAATGACCGATACGCGTTAGAATCTTGGCATTGGGAGGGCTAATGGGTCGGGATCTGATGGACTTTTGTTGATTGCCGGCCAAACAAAGGTTATTGACTGACAAGCGCCAGTGAACTGGATGCTCCGGTAAAAGATGAAGAAGCTACGGAGCTGCTAGTAATGCGTAGGGGAAAGGGCTGGGAGCGGAAAGGAAAATTATGGCTGCTCAGGAGCGAAGTTTGGGTGTTGGGTTTGCGGGTGATAGTGAAATTGGCCGTCAGCTTTCGCTAGCGACCTCGGGCCAATTGAACACCGCTGTCCTCTTGGTGGGCGAAACAGGAGGCAGGAACCTTGGAAGCGGCTGAGTCCCAGCCGGGTGGAGACTTTTCGCGAAAATGTTTTGCCGATCGAGGCTTGTGATGAGGCTAAAATTGGAAAAAGCTTCAATTGGGGCCTAGGGGAATTTTTGGGTTGGGACCTGTCTGGATAGAGATTGGATGACAGACAACAATCCGTTAAAGCACTTGCGCATTCGTCTGAACATCGCTCACTCTTCAATCAGATTGCCACGATGTTTCGTCTCAAACTTGCATCTAGATTTGGTGCCTTCTCAAACCTGCCTTTCACGAGAAACGCCGGGCTAGCGTCTGCTAACTACCGTTGTTGATCTTAACACATACTTAGTACTCCATATTCCCCGGACTGAGCTCTGCAACGTTTGGCCCCACTATCAACATGTCGTCGTTCCCTGGCCATATTAATTACGGCGGTTGCTGGCTGTCCGACAGTCGAACCACTGCTGAAAAATTGGCATGCACGACTATCAAAGCACGCGTTACCTCGGATCGGGTTGAACTTTGGTGGGTCATATTGGTGGGCAACGTGATGATGAAACAAATTACATGCTGAGATCAACTAGGTATCACTGGGTCATGATATTCCAAGTATGTAGGGCTCTGGTAGGCTTGCTGTGACTTTGATTCGCGGGCTCAAACCTCCTTCCTGCCTCGTTACATGTTGTAATGTGATGCAACGTCTTGATTAGCACCCGAGTCTTTTGACTGACATCATCCCTCGTCACACTCGATATAGAGGATGCTTTCGAGCCGGGAGCCCAACAGCTCCGTGATTTGCATTGTCCAAGGCAGAATGTTGTATCAGCCATCTATCTTCCAAGGTTATTCCTATTGGTTATTAGTCGAGTGTTCGAGCCCTTACCTTTTAAGTAACCTCACGTAGCGAACCGCGCAAACAACCTTACGGGCGGTGAATTGTGCAAACATTATTGAGGGCCAGCATTGACTTCGCTTTCTCTCATTTTGTGATTTGGTATTCGATGACGCGAGGGCAGTCGTAAAGTACTTGAGACTCGAATACACAACCCCGTACTCTTTCACCTCCCTTTCAATCCATGCTTCAGCTCAGCAAACTGCCTTCCAGGGAGCTGACACGTTATAAACTAACCTAGTTTATAACCAAACATGAATCCACTCGGTATCTTTGGCCTTCTCGCCTTGGCCTTCAGTAACGTGGTTGTCTGTTAGTTCTCCGCCACCTGCAAAGACCCAGGGCCCGGCATAAAGCAAATAAAGCAATCCGGTCCACGATTTTATTTGTATCAGTGCTACTCAGTAATACGAACGCAATTCCATCTCTATATTGAATTCTCTAAAATAAATTTAAAGTATTTGCTATACTACCCTGCATCTTCATCAGGATCAATAAATTGCAGCGTATCAGACTTCCTATCGTACTTCAAATCGTAATATGTCTATCAACTCTAACCCTTTAATCCGGCGAACTGCATTATATTTATGGAATCGCCTTAATTAGTAATAGATTGCGTATAGAATAAGGTGGTTTACAAGCGACTCTTGCTTCCTCAGCCGCTCCGGGCTTTTAGTTTTGAACCGATCTTTCCTGAACTTTGGCTGCTTCTGCAGCTTTTCTAACCATTTCTTTGGCTAGTTACTTGTATTTCTCGTCTTAAAAACCTTTATGATATTGGATTGCCCTTCCTAGGTGTGTGCGGAATAGGTTGGGTTCGACTACCCACTAGGAATCGTAGAGGGTGGTTTCTCGAATTTGCGCTCTTTCCGTACATCTCCTACCTACGTTAGGCTAAAATCTTTGAAATATATTCGCTTTACGCTGTCTTAGCTTGTCTTCGGGCAGCTCGCCGATAATTGCGTGTGGTCCAGCAACAGCTTTAAGAGGTAACTTGGTCACAGACGTGTATCGGCTGATTCTCGATGTACTCCAATACTTGTATGTAGTTTTCGATGCTGTCGATATGAAATGCCGGCATTGATAAATAACACTTACTGATAGCAGGGGTCACCTATTATCCGCAAGGGTCGGATTAACCTCACCAACCTTATCATCCCCCTTGGTTGGTTAGTGATCAAATTAGTAAGCAAAACGCTGGTGATGTTGACCAACCAGTGATCATGGTGAGGTTGGTGAATTTTTGGTTGGATTTACTGCTAAGAGATGAAGCTATCGTTAACCTCGCCGGCGCGGTTGGCTATAGCCTCCTCTGTAGACTCGTCTGGTTCATCCAGACAGTTATTTTCTTATAACTCTCTCAGCCGTCAGGGCCCTAAGCAGAGTATCTAGCTGCCTTATCAAGGGCGCTGGCTACCTTGGATAAGGACCGATGGGGATAGGTACTCACAGATTCACATCCTATACTTCCGTAGATGGCCTATTACCGTTAACAACCCCTCGGACAAGTAACTGATGGAAACGCGTGCGATCTAACGACGCGATAAGGCTATTCGAGATGGATTGATCTCACGGATTTAAAATAGCGAGCGAAAAATGGCTCTTAATCGATTCAAGCGTCACCTTCTTCCTAGCGATACGCTCTGACCGGGATATACCAACGCGAGTCTGTGCCCTGATGTTGTGCCTCTTTAACAGATAGTCTGTAGCGTTTTGGGTACTATTAACGTTGAAGTTAGCGGGACAGAGGTGCCGAATAGTAACACAACGTTTACGCACCTATCGCCGCTTATTATCCTTCTGGATATCATGGCCATAGGCCTACTCCCACGATGAGACGGCCTTACCACGTTCGGGGAAAGTGAAGCCACGGAAGTACTAGAAAAGGCGCTATTGAGCCTCCGGGAGTACCGGAGTAGCCTTAGCCTTGGCCTGGTGAGATGGCGATGCCACCGGAGTTGGCGTTATAGGTACAAGTAGACCCTCCATAGCATAAGGGCAGCGGTTAAGCGGTAGAGGAATACCAAGATAACAGAAAAGTTTCAAAGTACCAGATATTTTGCAGAGATTTGCAAGATAATACGTCTTACAGGGGATCCTATAGGGCTGGTAGGGACCTACAGCACCTTCAAATTACCCAAACATTCGGCTGTCAGGGACCCAGCACGGTTAAAAGGGCTACTTGAGCCTTGGCAACCGTAAGCCAACCAGGTTGCCTAACCAGGGCCTCTGGTGAGGTTATCATTGGCAAAAAGAGTCCGGAGAATGGTGAGGGTATTGGTGTATATCCACGCCAACCCTAGCTCACCAGGTTGGCATGGTAAGGTCGTTCCGACCCTTGGGTACTTTTGTTAACTTAATTAGGGTAAAGAAGGCTCTTAGTATGTTAGTCTTTCACCCTCCCGGATCGTAAGGTCTTGTGAAGGATCTTGTTGTCCGTTGCTATCATCTTCAACTTAAACCTGCGAGAATTTACTGTCCGTCGTCAATATCGAGGTGGATACCTAAGTTAAGGGCTACGACGGAGATCTGATTGTACGTCTATGTGACGTAGCCTACTACGAGGACATCGTATATAATCTAATATCCCTCCGTCGAAGGAAAGGCTACTAATATTACTACAGCTGCTAACTGTCCACTTTCAATCCGGATATACCAGCGCCAAATACCCTGAAAGGTTTGCCATGACTTCAATGCACCCAGCCGGCGATGTGCAAACAGCCATTTGAGAGAAAGGAATCAAGTAAGATGCCGCAACCAACTAGCTGGTCAGAACCGACTCCATGCTATGCACCCAGGACAGTAAACTGATGCCAACAATCTGACATTGTGAGAAGACGTCGTCAAGGCCGCAGTCTCTTCGATATACTTGTGAGCGCTCCTCAACTGTTTCGGTTCTTCGCTAACAGCAGCTACCCAGAGCATTCCCAGAGTATTCTCCGATTCCCACGTTACGAAGGTTCGATTCCGAGAACGCGGCGGTACCCTGGAACGATTCCTCCGAGGCGTCGACTTTCTTACAAACTTCAAGACAACGCCACCGAGAATAAGCAAGGAAAATGGGTGTTTCACGCTGGCAAGGTTAGGGAGTTTGCTACGATGCTTCTTCAAGGGTTCTAGGATGAAAACTGGGCACTCTTTGCGTGTGGGACGACACAGATATTATGTCGCACCCGAGACCCTCGACAGCAAAAATGACTGTGGTCCTTAAGCCGAAGTTTGGGCACTCGGCGTCACTATACTGTTTGTACTTGAGAGGAACAGTCTTGGTGGGGTCTCAAGATCAATCCCGCCTTACCGCCTGGCATTACTTCGTATTGGGGCATCCCTTTGGGAATCCCGTCACGATTGCCAAATTCCATTGCAACAACACAGTGGAGGGTGGGTGGCTTAGGGCTTGTGGTGCTACAGCCACCAAGACAATGAATAAAAGTGTCAGCCTCAAACTTTGTTGCGTCAGTGCCAATTGGCTACTGCTCGCAAGAATCAGTACGGGAAGAGCATAAAGTAATGGAACAACCGCGGCGTAGTCGAGCAGGCAGCATTGGCGGTGTAGCTTTGGTGGAATCTGACGGTGTGCCCAGTACATAGTTGTCTAGAAGCCAACCTTCGAGCCTGAAGATGACCTGGTCATATTTGACGATGGAAACAAATTGAACCGAGAAAGAAAGAGATTTACATGAAGGCCAAAAAAGATGTTTTATTTTCTTCTTCTATGATGGTTACTTCTGGTTTGAGGCGGGGTTTTGTAGCCCTGTACTTGGCCGTAACTTCCCATCTGAAAGCTTCTCCCAAATAGCAAACATAGCACAGTTGAACATATTACTTAATACAGAGAGCAGAGAGGAGAGGCTTGATGTGCAATTCTCTGTCTATCTATCGATCTTCCCAAATACCATGGCAGTAGTCCGATGAATCCACCGTCTGGCTCCTACATCGACCTGATCTGGTGATATATCCAGGCAAACAACTCGCCCCCAACGGCTACTAGATCCACCGCTGGCCTCCTGGACCCCAAAGCACCTCGTAGTTTCCAGTGCCGTACTCAGTATCCAGCTTCTGCTGGATATACTCCTTGACGTGCTGAAGCTCTGTGTAGTACACGAACTTACTGGCATCAAGGCCCGGGACGGGCGTCAGGACTTGGAGAGACACGTCAGAAATGCTGCTGTTAGGGGTAGTCGTGTGGTCAGAAGCAGGTTTAATACTGCCGCCGCCCCAAACTATGCCTTCAGCGTTGCGCTTAGCATCGAAAAGCAAAGCACCGGAATCACCAGGGCTTGCAAACATGCTAGGTTCCGAACCCCGGGGGACGATACACTTTTCGACAGTCTCGGTAATAAGACTGGTTCCCTGGTACAAAGCAACCATCACCGAGGTCGAGATCTTGGTTCCGACGGTAGCACCAGTTGCGGCGCCAGCCTTAGAGACAAAGTCGTTGCCCATGTAGGCTCCACCATACTCGTCCAGGCTGTTGGCCAGGAGCGTACATGGATCCTACGTAGATAAATTAGTCAGCGCTGGCTACTCTCGGTATTAGCAGAAATCTACATTGGTACTAATAGAACCACGGTTGTTATCCACATGGAAGACAGCGATGTCCAGACGGGACTTAGGGCTCGGACCCGGGGTTGTGTCACCCATGACGCAAGCATACAGCAGCTTGCCAACAGTGCGGGAGAAAGACTCTGTGGTCTGGCGTTCGTGGATGAACTGGGGATTCGTGCTGAGAAATTGATTCCATTGCTCGTGATGGAAGGCGGAGGGCATATCCATCGTGGTGCCAGCGAAACCGTTTTTGTACCAATCTGAATAGAGTATCAGGTATGCAAATGTAGTTATCAGGTACAAATATACTTACCGGGATTCCCTACGTGGCCACAGGTCACGCCGACCAGTTCAGTGACACCGTTGACGCGTACCTCGAGCACAAAGGAGAAAGACCCATACCCGTCGTCACCCTGCCGACCGAGAGAACAGCCCGGGAATAGCGCGCCGGTATTGTACGTATCCTCGAAAGAGAAGCCAGACAAGTTCATCTTGAGAAAGAGGTCGACCTGGTACTCGCTGACTTGAATCATCAAGTGGTCACCAGTGAGATTGCGTCTGCCGAACACGTCCCAAATACCATGGATGATGGCCGTAGGCTTGGTCGGTCTAACATTGCCGGGCAGCACACCTACGAAGCAAGCGACAGTGCTGCTATCATTGGCGATACCACACAGGGCTACCATGGTGAAGGCGACGTTTTCCTTCTTCAGCATGTCCACAACTTCTGCGCGCAGCCCATCCGCCTCCTAGGCAGTGGTATACTGGCTCGCATTGGGAGGGACATCTGCAGGTGTCAGCGTCGTAATACCGAAGGTTGACAGCTTGGGGGGGTTGCTGGCAGCTGATGCTGTCACAAGACAGGCCAGGAAGGTTGGAGTATCGGAACGAATGCGCTCCGTAGGCACAGGAGGAGACATCGTGGTAACTCTGTTAATGAGGACTTGGGGAGATGCAGTCGACAAAAACAAGGTATGAAAGGTTTGTGAAGCTTGGGAAGGTGAGATCAAAGGCTTGTCTAAGATGGAATTGATAACCTTCACTACAACAGGTTCGCGAAAACTTCGGAAGCGAGATTTGTGACGCTCGAGCCCATTTCTGCGCAGTGTGGTGGCGGTTGTGGCGTTAGCCATGATGCCTGGGGTGGTCAACTTGAATACAATTGTGAGGCATTCGTGGCAACAAAGGCAATCTTAATGAATATTGAGGGAGATGAATGAAGAATGTGAATTCCTATAAGGTCCAAATCTATATATGCACAATTTTCAAGTTTATAAGCTATGACCGCACTGCGACTTTGATATCTCGAATGCCCTATTCATGTGGCTGGCTCTTTACATAGTGCTGCCCTAGTATGAATTGTGTGGTTACAGCCCAGCCACATTCTGGGGAAAAAAGTTAATATACCCTGCACAATCCCTGTAAATATTCATTTGCCCCGCAATTTGTGAGACCTCTCACTTGCCTTCCCAATCCATCAGTCAAGCTATTCACGTGAGCGTCAGCACCTTCTCACATTATGTCCAGTCTCACCACAACTAGAGCATCACAATTGTAAGCTCTGTAGAGGGCGGCGGACATCCCCCTTTCTGATCCTCTCTTTGGCAGGGCGTCCTCGAGGGACTCTAGTAACTGGAGGGTTACAAGGGTCCTCTGACTCGGGCTTGAGCTCAGAGACTTTAATAGCTGGCATAGGGCTATCATAGGTAGCAGCCCAAACTATCGGAGAGACATTCTGGTAGATAAGGGGTTATAGCGCCCTCTTTTGCTAGTAATCCGGCAATAGCATGCCCGCAAGGTATTCCATTACTTTGATACCGGCGGCATGAACAAGTCCCTGCTGTCAAGTTCACAATGCAAATAACGCCGTCAGGCTGTACTACTCTTGCTTCCGTTGGTGACGAACACTGATCACGATTGTAGCGACAATACGGTCTAATCAATCTCACTTAGACATAGAGAACTTTTGCCTTGCAGCTCCGCTGCGACTATGCTCCTTATAGACAATGTGAATCTGCTAGGTATCCTCAAGAGGGGAATAGGTTGCCCGCCAGCGCCACACACAGCCGTCTGATTTAGACACCCAAGAGCCACGGGTCTTATCTAGCCGCTCAACCCGATCAGCGAATCTCTCGTTCGCCGCCTGGTTCATTCCCAAGCAGATGCGACTGCCCTTGCCAAAGGCCACGATGTATTTGTATAGCTTTTTTCCCTCGCCACCAAATCAGCATCCAGGTTAAAATTTGTTGCTATTAAGAAGATTGAGCTCTTTGTGATGTTACATCACGCTGGTCATGCCAACAGATGTCTTTGGCGGGACCAACCAACTTCTGCCTGTCGTTTGGTTGTCATAGGTCAAAGTTCCATTAGGGTTAACGCGGAATTGTGGATCGGAATTGCCGTAGACTAATCGAATACATTGTTTGATGACAGCCGTCAGGTAAGGAAGGCTTTCCAGCGTTGCAAGCGGGACCTTACTGACGTCGTCGACTGAGGTCATCACGCTATGCGGCTCTTCCTGGAGTCTTTGAAGCACATCCGGATTATCGACCATCCAGTAGATCAAATGCTCCAAGATTGATGCTGTGGTCAGTGTGCCAGCCATGAGTAACGTCGGGCGTCTTATCCCAGCCGCTCTACGGACTTCGGGTGAACATAACGGAGATGGGAAGGTACGGCCAAGCGTAGGGCTACAAAACCCCGCTTCAAACCAGAAGTAACCATCATAGAAAAAGAAAAAAAATCTTTTTTTTGGCCTTTATATAAATCTAGCGGCTTGTAAGATCGACACAATACTCTCTCCCGACCAACCAACCTCTGATATCATATCTCGGGTTATCCTCTTCTGATGCGTGCACAAGCCAAGTACAAGATTCAGGCGTTGTAAAAGCGACTTGGGTACTGCCACCAACGCGTTGTTGAACCAGAGAATGCGCTTCAAAATGTCGTAAACCATGGCGCCTGACAAAGAGGCATCGCATTCTGTTAAATCAAAGTTAGGAGTCTCTGAGTTTTCCCTGCGTTAGGTCATGTTTTCCAAGTTCTCTCTTGCTTGTCTCGATTGGAGCTGCTTACCAGTTTTGTAGGCATGTCGTCCGAAAGAGAGCGTTTGAATCGGCAAATTTAGTATATAAGTTTAGTAGCTTGGCAGGCAGCATTATGGATGAGTTGAGCAGCTTACACGTACACAGAATCGTGGGAATAACTTCAAGCCGCTTGCTAATGGAGAATCCCCACCTATAAATTGAAAATATATGGGAAGGTTGTAATGCAACGACTGATCACCACACATCATGCTAGATCAATCAAGGTTAGGCCACTGTGAAAAGCGGTGGGAAGGGTACACTTACAAAAGATGAAACCGCAGCATAACACGATAGTGCTATTCCTCAAGATCCTATAGACGACCAACGCTTGGTCTCCCTGGTACCACTCGTTAATGGCGAGTGCAACCGACGTAACAAACCAGCCCACCAGTATTCCGATGACGTGGACGAATTTCATGCCTTCGAGAGACCTCCCCACTGAATCACCAGAATGAAACAAACCAGCGAAGCAATCAGTAGCACAGTCCCCACGGGATCGAATTGCACAGCGATCTTTCCCCAAGACTACTTCCCATGCATGCCCTTAGAATGGATAGGAGTCCGGAAGAATAATATGAAGCAAGCAAACACCACGCCGCCAATGGGTAAGTTGATATAGAAACACCACCGCCCACTATAGCGCTGATGGCGGGCACTCTGGCAGGCGTGACTATGAAACTAACAATGGTGTAGCATCCTCCTGTTACCCCGGCGGCGCCCACGCCTTGGACCGCGCACACGACGATGAGGGCGAGGGAGCTGGGCGCGATGTCGCAGACGAGGGGTCCGATTTCCCAGATGGCTACGGAGCATAGGAACGACCATTTCAATGGGAAACAGACGTATGCTTTACCCCAATGAGTTTGAAAAGCGGTGAGGGTCAGCGCGAAGGAGGGTCCGTACCAACCGACGTCGGCAGTGGAGTAAAATTCGGTGGTTATGCTAAGGGCAGCTGTACCGATGATACTCTAGAAGAGAAGTATTAATGCGTTAGTCCAAAGCATTCCGAGACGCATCAATGGCTGTTTGGAAGAAGCCAGAAAAGATAGAAACACAAGGGACAAGATTATATCATGTCGAGGGCGCTCTGGGATGGAAGTCAGCAAGGGATTATGTCAATGACATCTACACGGGGTACGAGACATACCAAGAAGAATGAAAGTACTAGACCGACGAGGATGATGTTGAGCCTAAGATCTGTCAGTACTGGATTTTGGCGGGATCCTATTGCGCATCCGGTTTCTTTCCAAGGTCTGTCGCTTGTTTTTCCATTGTCGCAGTCTCTTGACTCGAATTAGGTTGACTGAATGGAGTAGGTTGGGAACCTATCTTTGCTCTCGGTAGTGATTGCCAAGGAAGGAATGCAAGTGTGGTTCTTCGGTGCAAATGACTCGTTCAATTGAAGACTGCCCAGCTGGTGTGTACATCTGGATGTTGAATGGACTTTTGAGAGGAGCTGCAGTGCTTCAAACGAATAAATGTTCCTAAATGAGGAATGCGAGCCCTTAGGATTGGTAATACACACCTCGAACTGTCGGGTATTTTCTGAGGAATGTAATGGTGATGTCGGTGCCAAACATGAAGCGTTTACAAATCCCGATTCATTTCATAGCAGAATGTCTAGTAGTTCGAGCTTTGTCCCGGAAAACTTCGAGTACTTCTCATACGAACAAAATGACCAAGGCGGTCGGGTAATTTTTACTCCGGCAAAATGCAAGCTACACTCTGCAGTCTCAGTCTCAAATAAGACCGTTGCCACACGCAAAGGAGGTACCCGGCGTGTGTACCTCAGGCGGTTGCCATTGACCAAAAGGAACCTCCGAGCCAGCCAATTGACCATTTCGAGGCTCCTGGTTGTCGGTGTCGAACTTCGCCATACCTCTTGTCTAAGCCGCTGCAGGTGATACATTAGTGCAAATGCGGGTTGAGTACTTTCAGATCAGCGCAGTCAGCTGGCACCAGCAAGAAAAGCGTAGATAAGTACGGAAGGTACCATAATAGTCACATGAATTTGCACGGGTCTGCCCAGAGCCAAACGCCGTCCAAATGCAATTTTCGATACGTTTCTTGATTCTTTGAAACCCCTTTGCCTCTGAAAACATGGTAAATACCGAATACCCTGATTCCCTTGACTGTCAGCCGTTGACCTATCATAACGAGGACATCTTCCAAGGCTTTGATGATTGGTCTATAGATGCGTTTCTCGAATCGCCTACAACTTCTCATAACTATGATCATTGTTTGGTAGATACCGAGTACATACACACAGAACTCCAAAAGTGTGTAGACCAGGTGGTGGCAAGAGTCTCGGGCTGTATACCACCACGGCTGGATCAGGTAAAAGAGCACAACCGTAAGGTCATCGACAAACTCACGGCTCTATATATTGCTTCACAGGGGATACGACAGCTGTTGTACTTGGTTCGGGGTCACGCCTGTGTCCATCTACGTCGACGCTCAATTTGGACCGGGGGTGCAGCGGTAGTAACAAGAGATGGTGTGTCTCGCAGTCCACACGCCCGAAACTGCGAGTGCATCAATCCCGAATACGTCAAGTGTGAGCCCACCGTATCCATGACAGAAATGCGAACATGTAGCTGCATGTAGCTGCATGTAGCCATACTCGACCAGTGTACTCACGACTACACAGGGAGCTCGATCTGGAAGTGACTGCCTTCGAACTCAATCCCATGGCCACGGAAGCCCTTCATCTGATGGGCTTAGAGGCGGTTCAAAGCTAGCTAAGAAGTTGCTGCTGATTGGCAACCAGGAAGCTAGAATACAAAGTCGCAGAGATTGCCGCACAACTGAAAGCTCCAGAATCTCATAATAACTTCAAAATTCCCACCAGTTTTCAAATGTGTCGCAGATCACCGACATTTTGGATTTCCTGCTGCTGATTCTGAACCTGGGCTTAGCGATTGAAAGCAGTGCGCTCCTGGAGTAAAACTTCAGGAGTAGGAAAATAATCGCCCTTGCATACTTTTATCACACTTGCATGCTTGCAAAGGACAACCCAGGGCTATTTCTTTCGTGTTATGACGAACAACCGATACAGGGCGGTCCGATGCTGCATCAAGGTGGCAACAAGTCAGCCGTGCAACATCGCTTTGCCGACTTGATCTTTTCTCGGGCCCAAAACCAGGGTGAAATGCTCTTGGCTCGTCCCTTCAACAAAGGCGATGATGTAAAGAGATGAATTGCAAACATATTGATGTGGAGGAAGATTGGCAAGAAATGGGCGCAGATGATCTAGCGCTTTGGCTGTACGATACTTCGGCTACTGCCTACCAGTTTCTCGGAGGAGTAAGTCTTTAGTAACCCAGTAGTTAGGGATCATATTTTAACATATGAAAAGCTAGCGAGTTGCCCATGACGAAGTCATTGCCTGTGGCTTGGACCTGATCTATGGTGGACTCAAGCTATATCGAGCTGATAGATAGAGTGCGAGATTACGGCAAGTTGACGGAGTTTATAGAACATCCCGTCTCATGTAATTTACACTGGATGAAGCATAGCCACTTCCCCGTTTCGCGTTCATGCCTTACTTCAAGCTGGGCCTGACATGGACCAATCCCCATCTAACAAGGTATACAAGGCTTAGCGCTTCGGCTGACGCCAAATCTCGTCCTAAATGGCATGGGGGCAGACTTTCAGCCTCACAGCCCGAGGTAAGATGGGAACAGAGGACGCATATCTGAAAGGCTATTTCAATACCTTGCCGGCATAATCCTTGGCAATCCGGCAAGAAGAATGAAGACATACGAGCGGACCAATAACGGTGGTAGAGGCGGTGCTGCGCTTACCACATAGTTGGAACGCGTAGCTCCAGGGCTTGTAGGATCTATGCACTTGTCGTCAATTAACTTGTCATCAATTAAGAAGAAAACCCATCAACGCATGAAAAGTTGAGGTTGCCTAAATACTCATGGTCTCCATTCATGCATACATACATATTTGACATTGCCAGCTTCTCAAATTCAAGCGGACAACTTCTCATGATATCTCGATTAATCAGTCTCTCAGCAACCCCAACTTCACCTACAAGGGCACGCCAAATACCTTCTTCGGAAACGGTGTCCTGTCACCATCCTCATTCTATTACGAGCTAGCTGCAAACTATTCGCCATGGTTTCTCAACTTTCCCCTGAAGTCTACCAATGGAATATTGGGTTTGGTCCCAATTCCAATTGTACAGTCGATATATGTCCACTGGAGATGAGCGTAACAGGTTACTACCCCAGTCTTCCCGTCAACATCATTTTCATCGCTCTCTACGCCATAGCTATGGTCATCCACCTCATTATTGGCTTTCGTTGGAAAACTTGGTGGTTCATGAGCTGTTGCACCCTCAGTACCATTAGCGCAATCGTCGGCTACGTTGGCCGAATCCTTATGCATTACGACCCCTTTGGCTTTTTCCCCTTTTTGATACAAGCTGGTGCGTTCAATCTTCCTCTGTATTGGTCCCCCAGCATAGTGAAGCTGAATAATGTCACAGTCTTCCTCACAATCGTGCCCGTCTTCTACTGCGCTGCGATCTATGTTACCCTTGCCCTGGCGTGAGTTTTATCTGCCGCATTAAAACATCTCGAAACCACTAACAAAAAACTGCCAGCATAAACAACCTCAACACAACCCTCTCACGCGTCCGACCTAGCCTTTTCTACTGGATTTTCCTCCCAAGCGACCTCATTGCCCTCCTGGCCCAGATCTCCGGTGCCGCCATCAGCGCTACATCCTCGAGCGGTTCCCTCGGCAGCACACTGTCCACCATCGGCTTGAGTCTCCAGCTGGGTACCGTCTTGCTCTTCAGTATCTGTTTCATCGACTTCGACATTCGTTACTTCCGCTCGCCCAGGGGCTGCACCGAGACCAGTGCCCACGATACCCGCCTGCGCTTCTTTTTTGGAGCTATCATTATCGCGCTGCTGCTCACGGTTGCGCGTTCGGGGTATAGACTTGCAGAGTTAAATCAGGGGTACTCTGGGGAGTTAATGAAGGAGGAGGCCTTGTTTATTATGTTGGAGGGATGGTAAGTCCATTGCTCTTAAATGCCGTGTTGATCTCGGACTGACTTCTTTTGTTATAATGCAGTGCTGTTGTCCTGTCGGTTTTTTTCCTAGGCATAGGCCACCCGGGCTTCGTCTTACGTCCCGAACAGAAGTCTTACAAGCGTATTGATGAGAAGACCAGTGAATTGGAGTTTCAGTCCCTAAGTTACGACCGGGCAACTACTGGCCGAAATCCCGTCTCACTGACACAAGAGCGTGGTGGTTTTGAAACAGTTGGGGTAACTAAGGCTTTCATACAAGGCCCTAACTATTATGAGCATTAGTTCGAATCAAACAGGTCATAGATATTAGTGGGTTTGCTTTTTACTACACTAAAATAGAGGACAGGGGGTTTCAAGGGTATTTTCGGATGAAAATGTGCAATAAGTCTGTTTCTAGAAGGTTCTGTTGCAGTCGAAGACACACTCTTGATAAGAAGAGGTGCAGAGAACAACAGCAGAGAACAAGAAATCAAGATAACTAGAGAGGGGGGAGTTCTTTTGGTTTTAAAGTTGTTCATGATTTGTGCTTGTTGAGGTACTTCTGTGATTCAAGTCGATCAATCCAAACCTATTGATGCTTTATCTATTCTTGATCCATGGAGATAATTCCGTTCAAGGACCTGTTGAGGCCCAGTCGATTATTCGAGCCTACTAAGGCCTTTCTATTGATCTGTTAAAGCGACAAGGCTCTTGATATTCCATGTTGTTATCCGCCCGGACAGCAGATCTTATTGAATATCGTGTTGTCGTCTCCATCTTCACCTTAACCTGAGGGCTTTCCTGCCCGTCGTCAATACATAGTGGGATTTTGTGTTGTTGGAGTTATTACCTCGGTCTATTAAGGAATATTGGGCTGTCATTTAGCTTTAATCTACGCAGGATATCTGCAGGGACTACGAACTACTACTTTCGAAAGACTTTGCCGGTTTAGGACTGCCATGGCCCCTGAATACGACTCCTTTCGAGTTCAAAAAACACAACTCATGTAAAAGCACGAAGTGGAAGCATGCCCTTCATTATAGATTTGGTCACTCGAGGGTTCAGCGTCATGATATTAGGGTGCGGGTTTGCCGTCCTTAACTACTTTCCTGTTAGGAGAAGAACATAATTCTGGAGGGTATATTGGGCTTGGAACATATACGAGCAGTCGTCCTTAGTCCTCCACTACCCTACAATGCTTTCGTGTGTTCTACGTCACTGATCACAGTGGGCTTCTGTAGACTTTCCTTTCGCAATTTCCATAATGATCTCTCACACCTCGCCGGCTGGTCCAGAAACGGGCTATGTCCCGAGTCCATCCTTTTGACCGGGAAGTGTAGACCAGGCGTTTTCACAATCATCTCTTGCGCCTTCGCTGACATGCCCAAGTCTTGCGTGCATATTATGTACGCCTTGGGGATAGTCACATCGGCCACAACAAAATCGAATGGCGTTTCCCAAGTATCTTGTGAACTAGGAACCATCATGTTGTAGTATATGTCCCGATCACCCTTGGGGACGTCGGTGTAAAAGAGGTCCTTGCATTCCTCTCTGGGAATCACCAATTGGTTCTATGAAGTTACTAATCTCCGGTCTGGTGGAAAGCTTTATGGATTGAGTATGACCGACCTTGGTGTAAGGCTTTGTAGTTTGAACGATGTCTGGCCATGCACCACGATACATCTCCAACAAATCCATGCCCCTCTGGGGCACTACAAAAGCAGCCAGAAGAATGAGTTGTGAGAAGCCCCCTTTTTCCTCGAGCAGCACGCTGCTCAGTGCCGTGATCCTTGGTAGCGACTGCTGCTATCACACCACCATAGGAATGACCAATCAAAATGATCTCCTTCCCTTGCTCGAAAAGGGGCATGGCGGTGTCATGGATGCACTTGACGTCGGCCTTCCAAGTGATGCCCGGTGAACCCTCGCCTAGAGTTGGAGGCAAGGGGCATACGTACTCGTACTTGAACTCAAGGGCCAACTTCTCGTAAAAGTTGGGCGGTTGAAATGCACCAGAGACAAGGAGAAGACAGGTTTGTTTGAGGTTTGTGCCATTGCGCACACTGGAAATTTAAATGATGGACTTTGCAACAGAGAGATGACAGAGACATAGAAAAGTGGGCAAGTTAGGTCGCGTCTGGGTATTAATGAGAGTTGGTGACTGGCAAGACCGGCCAATCTGTACCTTCAAGGGGAATCAACCAATGAGCTAAATCAACATGACACGGACAAAATCTAGCGTTCAAGCTGACATAGTAGTTTTAATGGTTCCATGTTCGACATGGAACATTATTGAGCCGTCTATTGGTATTGTCTGTGCCTGCTTGCCAACCATGCAGCCCTTGCCCCGTATCATATTAGGAGGCCTGCTCATGATTTCCGGAAAGATAAAAGACGGTCAAGATGACTTTGACACCATCAAAACAATCAGCCAAGTTTCTGTCCGACCGTCTTACCGGAAGAGGCTGAGTAGGATGAAAGGCGACAATGGTACTGGACTGTTCGGGCGTCTGAAAGACCGTGAACTTTCGAGGGCGATGGCCGGGGATTTGTGGCCCAATGAGGACCACAATGAGAGGAATTACAATGCTAGGGGGCAACATGCACCGAGTGAGCAGAGTGTTGAGGTCCCCCTTGAACCAATTTCAAGGAGGCACACAGCCACCAAATGACATTCTTTCATAGTTAATGTTCAATGGAGTTACAATTCGAGGACCGGAAAGGCAAGGGGGGCGCTTGCTTGTAAGAGAATGATCGTATACTTACAAAGTTTCTAGCCAATATCTTCAACTGCCTTGGAGAAACAACGAGTTTTGCGACCAAATCTGTATCTGCGATCTGTAACATCGGCAAGTGGCCGGTATTATCGACAACAAACAGAGTCTTCGCGTTCAAAAAGGCATGAGGGGCAAAAGATTTTACGGCTGAATCAGGCGATGGTGCCCTTCAGGTTCTTTGAGTGAAATTTATTAGCTACCGTAATACACGAATAAACTTCAATGTGCAATCCACAAATGAACTGTGGACTACTGAAACCGAAATGATACAGCCATCTGGTTCTCTCATAGTGCTCTGTCCCCTTTTCATCATGAGGTTTTGCCCGCATATTTTGCCCGCATGCACTCTATTGAGACGTGGAGTTGACATAGTAGGATGACTTGCCGCCCTCCAAGCCGTCTTCTTGTTCATCTTGGCGACTAAATCTGGTCTCAGCAAAACCATACTCTATTGCCACTTCCACTTCCTTTGTGACTTTAATTGCTCGACTGCTCCTTTTGACGATCACATCCTGACTGTCCGTGGACTCGTCGTCTCTATCGAAGCTGGCATACGGCCCCGTGGGCCTTGGCCCTCGATCGATGGACTGGAGCTCACTGGCGTGGGTCTCGTGAGTGCCGGTCGTCTTGGAACCTGTTCTGGACGTGCTGAAGTCCGGCGTACGTCCCAGCACCCGCACGCAGAAGGTATTCCATGCCTCTTCGCCGATTTTCAGAACCGTTGGTATGCAAGAAGCAATGGTCGCAAAGTCAACCTCGAGTTGGGACACAATTTGACCGGTGGATGTCGAGTCTGTTTTCACATTTATTAATACGTTGGGAGCTCGAACAAGGGGTAATGGTACGCTTACACGTGAGATCTGAAGGGCTCTTTGCAGCACGATACAGGCTCCACAGTCGCACTGCGCCCAATCCTGTCTCACTGCATTTTTGTCAACTTCTGGAATCAAACGGAAAGGGTCGTACTCACGCTAGAGCGAGAACAGTCATGACAGTCGCGATAGCATACTTCCGCTTGTAGGATATACTACCTTCATATTAGTTCAAGCTGACGTGAAGCAAAGGAGAGGACTGAATACTGAGCAAAAAGCCACCACGGCAAGATGGCCATGGCGAGTGTCGCCGAGACGTTGATGATGGCATGTGCGTACCAAAATGGCGGCAGGTAAAAACAGTGAGATTGGTCCACCGTCTTGTTCCAGTTGCTTTCCAGTTTGGTGCCGCATTGAAACACCGCCACGAGAGAACATGCCAAGCAGTATAGGCCCATGTATGTGGCAAAAGCCTTACAGACCAAGTTGAAGTTGGGCTTGTGGGGCGTCGATATGGCGAGGAACAGAAATACGGTGGCCATTTTGGCTATGGCCGAACAGAATTTGTACCTGTTCAAGCGTCAGTGAGTCGGTGGTAGGAAAAGCGTGGTGTGTCACTAACAGTACTTGATATATGAAAAACATTTTCAAAACAGCGTGTATCTGTACTATACTGAGTTGTCGGACGTGTAGGCCTTGACCCCATTGGACAGCTATGCATTGTGAGTCTCGTCCCGCAGGATTAGGTGTTCTAGGACTGACCATTCATCTGGACAGCCGTGAGAGCAACGGCGCTGATCTTTGACCACGATGGTTAGCGCACTCAGGTGGCGGGGGCAAGAGGGCAGTAATTACATAAGAGAGTATAATGGTGCCGTCAGACACCAACATCCAAAATCGTGGCTCTCGGAATGTAGCTTTGGTTGATTTGTCCGGTGCTTTGTACCTGTATCGACCCCAAAGTCTCATCGCAACAACCGCTGTCAGAATGACTAGCATCACAGCACCGACGACTTGAATGCCAAGCCCCACGGGGTTCCTCAGAGTCGGCGGGCTCGTCGAAGCGTTTACCATCATGGAGGTTTTCGAAGGATCAATGAGTGTTAGTGGATGAAGCAAGCATGGAGGGGATCGTCACTTCTCCATATATGGTGAATCTCGCCCAGGAAGACCGTTGCATTGCATCAAGGCATGTTCGTCCTCGCCACTTTGAACATGCATCAACCTGCGATGTGATACAATGGAATATGTGTCAAGAAAGGCACAATCGCTTCAGGGGAATTCGAGCGTAATTGCTTGACCAGCTACCAAGGAACTGACCCGGCTGCGTACCCGTTGGCTTGTGTGCGGTATTTTGCGACCGAGCCAGCCTTCCAACCCAGTCTATTACCACAGATCTGGACTTGTTATGGTGTGGCTGCACACTGGTGCTGCAGAAAAAGAATCCATGATAGATTACATGAGCGGCAATGTTCTGGAGTATGGGCAAGGGGCAGACTTCTCACGCTAATGTCGCCGCGCACCCTGCAACATATCTCTGCGGTTCAATTTGTCAAGTGCTATTTGTTTCACGACGTCCTTGGGGAAACCCACCCAAATCTTGGACTTGTCATCCCCCGCAGCGAGACTCGAACATTGCCTGGCTAATCTGAAACGATCGCATAAATGCACGATATACTCTGATTGATTGGTTAGCTGCCTGCCGCGTAACCGCTGACTTGGATGTGTTTTTCTGCTTCTCATTAAATCATAACAGCGACATGGTGCCATTGACAAGGTCATGAAATGGGACCGGGTACACGCCAGGACTGTGCCTCGTTCCACGGTAAATGATCCCGGATAGCGATATGTACCGGAGTGTCTGGCCGGACACGGAAATTAGTTCACGGTGCGGAATTCAGAATTCCCCGAATTGCGGCAGATATCACTGAGGACAACATTGCATCAAGAGTAAATTATCAAGGAATCAGGCTTGATTCAGTGTATATCGGAGATCCTAATCCTAATTCCATGGTTGCTAGATGGCTGAAGCGAATTCACCTGACGTTTACTAGATGGATGAGATATAAACATGGGGTCAGTCAAATGAGTTGTGCTGGTGCTCTGGAATTGGGACTGCTAGAAATATGCCCAATTTGATCCACGAATAAGAGTCTTGTTCTCATTACGAGTATGCTGGGTTACTGTGGAACATGCAACAGCCATGCTACTACATGGCCAGGACACTTGAAGGCGAGGTGGAAATTGCGCTACTCACCACCTGTAATATCGCTACCTGCATTTCTACCGCTTATAGTACCCTGTCCGTTGTCCTGCTGGGATTATTCCAACTTTTTGACCATTGCAAGTCACGAGTACAGGGGCTGGAAGCAAGTCCGCTGCACGGATCAGGCGATAGTCCTGCGGTTCGCACAAGTCTAGATCCGTTACGGACCGACATCGACTCCAGACTGTCGGGCCGCCAACGGCCTCAGATCCACCCCGGGGCCCAATGATGTGTGGGCTCCTGCTCATGCATTCCAATCGCGCGAATCATATCATAGTTATCTACCATATACTATGTAACCGAGCCTCTGATCTGGGCAGGATTAAGCAGGTGGTATGTAACAGATAGGCTAGCCAGACCAGAACCCCTAGCTATGCCTCGCTTCTTCAGTCCAGTAAAAGTTGCTCTAAGTAGATTGATGAATAATTTTTGCACCTAGGGTGTGTCCTGGGACCCTTTCCCCATTACCATGCCACTACCCTCTGTTCATCGCCGCATCCTGTCAACTCTCTAATCAACTTTATGAGCCTCTCTCTTCTTGGTCAGCTTGGCTTGTGTCCCAACCCCTCTGAGACGCCCCAACATCACCGCCTTGTCCAGTAGACTGTGTTCTCATCCAAATGTCCGTCAGTCCAACCCAAAAGCCGCTACCCGACCAAGTCGCCATGGCTCTCAACGACACGGAGACGACGAGCAGTGAGAAACCTGCCTCGTCGATACACCGCAGTCTCCCAATGGCAGCGTTCAATGCCAGACTGTGCTCGAAACTCGACCTGCGAATCCTCACCCCCATGTTCTTTTTGAACTTCCTCTCACTTATGGGCCGAACCAACATTGGCGCGGCGCTCATCCAACATCTCCCAAAGGACTTGAAGCTGGATGCGATGAAGATATTCCTCGTTGTCAGCATTCCCCTGGTGATGCTGATCCTCTTTGAAGTTCCGAGCAATCTCATCATGAAGTGGCTTGAGTCGCGATTCGGATTGTCATATATGCGCTACCTGAGTTTGATCACGGTTGGTCTGGGTGCGTCTTTGCACAATTATGCCCCCCTTCTACCAATGCCCAGGAGTCTTGGTTCAAGGGAAGCTGACTAATTCGATGGTCATAGGTCTCGTTACTCTGGGCCAAGCTTTCGATCAATCCTACGCCGCTTTGCTTGCGACCCGCTTTCTTGTGGGCATCTTTGACTCCGGGCTTATGCCAGGCTGCGTCTTCGTCCTGTCGCTATACTATCCGTCCGTCCATCTTCAGTGGCGCATGTCAATGCTCATGGTGGCCAATATCGTCAGCAATATCATTTCCAATATCCTGGCGTATGGTATTTCCAATATTCATGCCTCCAATGGCTATAGCGGCTGGCGCTGGATTTTCATGGTTGAAGGACTGCTGACGATTGCCATCGGGTGAGTAACTTCCGGAGCGCTGTGGTCTTTCTTTTTTCTTTCCCTTTTCCCTCCCTCTCTTCAACACGATGTCTATAACAGTCCAAAGACAGAAGGACTCATTGGTCGAATATATGACTTGGCAACATCGCTAATCACCCGCGCGGCCAGAGCAATTTGTGTTTGGTCTGACATCGGACGGCCCGAAAAGTCAACATTCCTGTCCCATGAGGAAAAGGACGTAATACATAGCTTGGTCGAGAGCCGTACGTCTACTATTGGCATCGCTGCAGAGCTGAAGGTGTTCTTCTCGAACCCTCTCAACTATGCGTGGGCGGCTCTATACGTGTTCACTTGCACCACGCTCTACTCGGTGGCCATCTTCGCACCATCCTTTGTTCAGGCTTTCCACCCAGATTGGAAAGTCCCGCAGGTCCAAGGGCAGGTCGTACCTATCTTCGTGGTTGACTGTGTCGTCTGTCTACTCGCTGGATGGGCGTCTGACCGGTTGAACCACCGATCTGGATTTGCACTGGCGGGTTATGTACTCACCGTAAGTGACCTCCTGGAATTCATCTTAGCCCCTAACTGCCGATTACTTACTTTTCGACAGATAATCGGCTATGCCATGCTTCGAGTCCCCAACCGATTCTCACCTGCAATCCAGATGCTCGCCCTCTACTTTGTTTCCATGGGCACTTATATCTCGTTGCCGATGATCTGGGCACTTACACAGTTGAACTCAGCAACGCCATTTCAGAAGGCGCTTGGTTCTGCTTTTGTCATCGGAGTTGGAAATGTGGGAGGGTTCGTTTCGGCCTGGATCTTTCGTAGCAGCGAGGCACCTCATTACTCGGCTGGTATGACGGATGGTTTGATATTGACTTGCGTCGCCACTGGGCTGATCATCGTGGCTTGGGTCTATATGAAAATGGCTAACAGGCGTATTTCCGAAACCAAAGATGAGAGCAACGAAGGTTTGGCCAGTGGAGTTGTTACCAAATTTAGATGTTAGACTACGCCGTTGCAAGTGGCATGTTAGAGCTGGGCACATATTGGTTCTTCGAGGCCTTAACTCCTGGACCGTTAGAATCTCTCTGTTAATGATAGGAGAGCATTAATTCGTCACTACAACATGAAGTAAATATCGCATCTGGCTCTCCTATGACCCTCTGGCACAAGTGATATGATGCTTGTGGAGACACCGAGCCGAAATTTACACTGTCTACTTGCAGGGGCGCCTCGAATATTCCGTGCCACTCAAACGGCATGCACGGAGTAGAAACGCCTGCTGCATGAACCATCCTAACTTGCAAGGGGTCGACGTTATTAGTGCGACAGAGTGTGCAGAAGACAGTCCGATCCCTGTCATGTTGTAGTGCTATTTTCGGACATGTCCAAATCAGGCGACATGCAGATGAGGCCAGCTATGGCAGGGGCATATATACACATGGGGGGAAAGGAATAAACAACATCGTTGGAATTATGCATCGCACGATATTGCTTTTAAAGCCCTTTTAGTTTCTTTGCCACACCATCAAGTCAAGAAGTCAACTATTGCCGCCAGACACATCTGACGCCAGTCGTATTACTTTTATACATTCGTTGATCAACATAATCCTTTAACCGCTTCATTGTCCCGCTTTTATACGCTATCAATAAGCCCAACTGTTGCCACTACCAGGAAATTCTGCCACAATGAACGGCAATTCGTCATCTCAAAGTAAATTCCGTATTGCCATCATCGGCTCGGGGCCAATTGGAAAGCTTCTTGCCTGCGCTGCACAACTGCCCCCTCGCATCGAACTGGTGCAGTACGAAGCAGATGTACTACCTCTTCGGCCCTCTTTCGGCTACGGAGTTGGTCCACAAGCGCTCAAAGCGTTCAACATCGCTAACGCCGAGCTGGGCCAGAAAGTACGGGACCAGTGCCTCCTGGGGCATTCATGGATGCGATGGTGGCACAGCGGCGAGTCTGACAGACAACTTGCCGATGTACAGATGCCTGAGGGGGAGGTGCATGGATGGATTGGACGCGATGAACTGCTCGAGCTTTTGGATGCAAGCATGCCACAGAGCACACTTCCGATTCAGTACGGAAAACGCTTGACGAGCGTGACGAAGGTGGGCGAGCAGTTGGAGCTCGAGTTTCAGGGCGGCTATAAGGATATAGTTGATGCTGTTTGGGCGTGCGAGGGCATCAACTCGCTGTGCCGGCAGGCGATCCAGGGTCCAGACCACAAGCCGCCTCTATACAGCGGCATGCTTTGCTTCCGAGGAAAGGTTCCCGCTGAATATGTTCGGGCATCTCTAGGCGATGAGTTTGCCACAGGCCAGTACATGTTGATCGGTACCCAGGGTTGGCATATTCTCACATTTCCCATCGCGGCGGGGGCGTTTATCAATATTGCTGCCTTCTGTGTCGAGCATGATTGGAAGCAGCTGCGACGGGACTACAAGCCGACCAAGGATGATATTTTGGCTTACTTCCAGAGGCGGAACAAAACGGCGGATGCAATACTGAATGTAATGACTTCCACCCTGACTCTGGCTGCCACATTGATGCTAACCCAGTTTAGATGTTGATCGATCTAACCCCTGGCGGCTGCCAGCGTCTCGAGTTAATGCACCTCGGCCAGTTGGGGCCATTCACCAATCCGGAACTCAACATCACCACATTCGGCGACTCGGCCAATGCCATGACACCACACATGGCCGGGTCCATGTCCACGGGAATCATCGGCGTTGCCACTTTCGTACAAGAGTGGAATAAACGCGCCCACGCTCTGAAATCGGAAGCATCGCATGCTGACATTGCGTTCGCCCTCGCCCAGGCATCACAGGCATACGAGGCGCGGCACAAGCCTCTCGCACAGAATATTGTTGATGCTTCTCTACGACAAGGCGAGTTTGGATGGAGTTCTGGTATCACTGATGCGGATACTTTGACGAGGCCGTTTCACTCCCTCTGGGCGGCTGCTGATAAGTTGGAGCTGTCGTAGTATAAAGCTTCTAGATACTTAGATATTTAGACGACAGACCGAGCATTTGTAGTATATTAACTAGATGAGGGTGACGGATATAGCACTCGGGAGATGGTGCGAAACAGTGCCTCTGGAATCCAGATTTGTCGACAAGATACATGATTGAATACTATTTGTCAGCAATATTTAGTATCTAGTACTGCACTCTCTTGGAGATATACAGGTGTCCGAAATGCACCTGAAACAGCGCTGGAGGTGGGGTAAACTCTATCTATGTATATAGTTCAGATTGTCCAGACAAGCAGCATATAGAGAATTGAACCTCACTTCCAACCCGAAATTCTACACTATTAATAGTATATTTATATGATAACAAAAAATTCGTGAAGGCACTTTTATTATAGATAAAGAAAAGTAGAGAATGTGGCCTTAGTAAAGGAACTAGTTTTTTAATGAAGAAATCTAGCTAACAAAGACCTTGCACCTGAACCTACCCAGTAGCGACCCCGTAGCTACCCAGCAATAGTCTATAAACATCCGCTGTATACTCATGGCCCTCGAATAAATTAATTCGATTCAATATACCAATCATAATATTACAAGACCAATCTTGCGTCTCATAACATCCACTGGTCATCTTACAGGTTAAAATAACAGAAGGGGTCAGAAGTGATACTCATGACCTCCCCAATTGTCGTCGATGGATTGGTATGTCACATGTCAATGACAACAAAAAGTGATGTGAGAACCGGTTCTGAATTATTGGCCCGTGTGATATGGGCCGTAGGTTCCTGTGTTGAAGTCTGTGTGTCGTTTCTTGGGATCAAGAGCTTGCCTGAATGAACCGATTGGATTGCGCATCATGGGATATGGTGTTGATGGAACTTACCAATACGTGTAGAGGCGATCCATCATGGAATGATGAACCCAGACAGCCAGATTGGCTGGCGAAGTGAATAAATCACCACCGGGGTCACCGCTAATGGATTAATCAGTCTTTGTTCCGACTCTTGTGCTAGTTGAGAAATTTTCGCTCACTTAATAGTGCAACGAATTCTGCCATGGGGTCCAATCTCGACAATGTTTGGAAAACGCTCAGGCAGAGTACGGTATGTCGTGATGTGCGATTTCAGAAGAAGATCTGTCATCATCAGTAAATGCTACTCGGTGTGTGTTGTATGAATCGACTTAAGCCGGTTGAGTAGTTGGCATATCTTATACGCAATGCCGGGCTGACATCTCGCTCCAAGCCACGGGAATTATAGCCTTGAACACCGTCCAGATGGTGACGGTTTGATTGATGTAAGTCACGACGAAGTCGTCGAATCGAGGCTTGGCACCAGCAGCCACGGTGTGCGCGTCGGTAAGTTCTGGAGACACTTGTTGGCGTTGAAATATTCCAGTATTTCCGACTTGGATAGCCAACCACTACTCATCATCAACTACATATCGTCTACCATGGACTAGAAGGTATACTTGTTATTCCTGGGGAAAGACAGAAAGACAAGATTCTTGGCTGTGGAATCGGATGTCACTCCCCGTTTCCACAACGCATCTTCAGTGGTATTCAGACTGGCAAGCTGATCCTGTGTGATGGAGACGATGAGCTGACTGACTTCATCTTTCGCAGCGTCAAATTCGGACAACGAGTTTATCGGAGATGGAGGAATTTACAATGTTGTTGAATAGTGAGACGACAATCAATCAGACCGTGATGGGATGTGGAATTCAGAAGATGAATAAAGCTTGAGCTGGTTTGCTGAATGATGCGGCGAGATATTTAGGCTGTGCTACAGACTACATAAAACATACATCATGCAGTACACATATATACAATGAGCGCGTTGTCTCATCGCCTGCCTCAGCCCCGATCCTAGAGCTCCTAGCTAAAGGCACTTGAGATCTCGCTATTCGACTTCACCTTGTTGTTTGCCCATCTGCTTCTCCGGAAGACCCTCCAGTACGACCAATTGCGGCTAGCTGCAGATGAAGGCCATGATGAGCACGAGGTTTCAAGAGACAAGAAAAGGCCATAAACCTGATGCCGGGGTGGATGGACCCTCATGTTGAAAGAACCACTCGACTCGGACGACCAGACTCAATGGCAACAACGCGCATAGGAAGATTCGCAGGGCTAAAATGTGGAGGATGAATATGGCCATAAGGTTGAGGACAGCCCTAGAAAACCTGCCATGCTGTCGCTCGCGAGTTCAGGCACAGGACTTCGTCTAAATCTTCCCAAAGTCTTCGCTGGATAGGCAAGGATTTTCTATTTTGTTTAGAGTTGATCGGGTGGAGAAAGGTATACGCAGATGCAAGACTACAAGCTATAGCAACTCTACCGGCTTCTCAAGCTAGGGCAGAGCCGAAACCCGACATTGATATTGAAGTAGTGGTTTGAAGGCGTTCCAGCATATTGTCACCATTAAATACCAATTTACGCCGACTTACAATCTCAAAGGGGAAAACAACATCACGAATATCCTGCAGGCCTTGTTGATATGAAGACTCTCAGTTCAATAGGTTCGTAAAATGAGTAACGTTGGTATCAAATAGCATCAGCAACTTAATATGATGAAGGCGCCATTTCTCATGAAATGTATGTCAATATAAGGGCAAAATCTGGAACAGTGTGTATGTACCGTCCGGAAATTGTACTAGCACCGTATTCCATCATCAGGTGACTTCGCTCCTCGGACGCAGTCCACGTTGAGACAACAACTCTGAAGCGCGTTTCGCGGGGCACTAGCACTATTAACCACCAAACTCAGCTCGTTGAATAAACCACCTCTGATTGACCAGCGACTTGTTCAATTGATCAAGCATTAATTGCACGATGCTCTCGAATGCATTGTTGACAATATGGCGCCAATACAGAAGACCTTTTCCTTGATCCCAGAGCTGCCATCATGTCTGGGCAATGGCAACAACGAAACCGCGTCGGCCGGTCGCCCCTCCAAGCCGCCCATGACGTCGAAGCAAGCCAAGAAGCTATACAAGGCCAAGTCCACGGGCCCGAAGCTCTCCAAGGCCGAACAGAGGCGCCAGGACCTGATGGAACAAGACCGGATACGAAGGGAAATTGAGAAGGAAAAGAACCAAGAAAGAGCGCGAAAGGCACGGGACAGGCGGAAAGAGAAAGAGGACAAGCAGAAGGCGGAGAAAAAGAAGAGGGGCTTGCCGCTTGTTGCTGTACATCCATCCCAAGATACCATCGCTCGCTTTATACAGCCGAAACCGAAAGCGGCCAAGACCGAGGAGCGATCAACACCGTTGTCGGCCATCACTGAGGATGATAGCGATTCGACGTTGTCGGCTGTGGACGGCGATCATGAGCCTCCACGCAAACGGCAACGTAGTAGTGGTTCTCTAAAATTCGTTGGAAATGGCCCTGCGATGCATCTCAATACACCTCCAGACGCCAAATCGAAGACGTCTGGCTCCCAAGCAAAGCCGTCCTCAAACCCAAGAGTCGAGCCGAAGGTAGCTGGATCTCAAGCAAAGCCATGCCTTGATCCAACTGATATGTTCCAAGCAAATGCATCCATTCCTAAACGCAGTTACGATCGGGATGCTCCATCGACCAAACAAGATTTCAATCAACAGTTGTTCAACGAGTCCCTCTCTGCAATTGAGTCTTTCTCTACAGAAGAGTTGTCCTTTCTCGAAGATTGTGTTCAAGATATCAACAATGCGGACGACCCTTCTCATAAAAACTCACATGTTCCTGCGAAACTTCCTTCCCCAAAAGCACCCGAAATTAGCAGGTCTCAGGGCACGAAGCCGAAGATGAATTCCATCCTAGGTACAGGATTGAAAGCGGCTGAGTCCACAGCTTCAACGCGAAAGGTGGCCCAGGAAATTCACGGGAGTACATCCTGTGTCACTAAGCTGCTGCAGAGGACTGCAGAGCCGGCAGATAACCCCAGGCATGTCCATCGAGATACAGTATCACATGCTCCAGCCCGTGTCGATGGTGACGACAAAATAATTGAACCCGTCCCTCCACTGTTGAAGAGCAATGCTAGAAATCCACCAAATTTTCCACGTGCAGCACATCCTCCGAAGCCGCCTCCAGCCAGATGTGGCCCTCAGGTTAGTTTCGAGCCTGAAAATCTAGCCGGATGCGCGAAATCTCGTGCCACTGCCAGTACTGCAACACGCAAACCGCTTGAGAAGTTGTCACTCAACCAAGCTGACACCACTGTTTCGAAAACTGCCGCTCCGCCTCTCAGGCGACCCTTTTCCATGGACGGCTCTAAGCCAGCAGCAAGGACACCACAACTCAATATGCCCGAGCCTCGAGCCCTCACCTCCGCCTCAACTTCATCAGGTCATCGAACAACATCGGTGGGCCCGCCTTCTTTTGTGCCGAATTTCAAAACGGCCCACCAGGAGGCGCTTGTTGCCAAAATGAATCCGCCGAAGTTCCTGCGTCAACCGAGTCACAGGTCACACTTCTCGCCTGCAGCAGTGCAATCTGGTGCGGCGTTTCTACCCCCACCTAGTACACAACAGCTCTTGATGGACTTTGATGACTTTTTCCCGAGCCCTTCACAGGAAGTCAGGGAACTCTTTGAAGACAAACATGAAGGTGCGCAGACATTGTCCTCGGTCCGGTCCCATGTGCCACCATTACGTGACCGACCTATACTACCTCCTCGAGTCAAAACGTCCCTCCTTTCTTCCAAGCCCCCAAGAAATCGTCTCATAACAGCAAACAGACCAGTCACCGCTCCTACTTGCGAAAACTTAGTGAAACCCACCACGGTTTACATTGACCATAGCGTTACGGGACTTTATGAAATGCCGTTTTTTGCAACGCAAGACCTTTTCTTATCCTCCCAGGACCTTATAGAACTTGAGGAACATCCGAAATCGCCTCCAAAGGCTCAGACGCCATACGTTGAATCAATCCCAGGGTCACTACCATCCAGCGGAATGCCGGAGACATCTTCAGGTCCACGTCTCAATCAAAGAGCCTTAGCGAGACCTTCGGAGATTTCTAACCTGCACTCCCGCGAAAAAAGAGAGCATCCGTCAGATCATAACTCTGCCGGTGCTAATAGTGCAGACTGTTCGGTCTCGAATGACGAAATGTTGCAAAAGCCCCCAGTCGCGCCCGCGTCAGTCCAGCAAGCGCCACGATATGCGGAAATTCAACCAACATTGGAAACTCCCCGGCGTTCCCCAGAACCATTCTTCACATCCAGTGGAACCAGAGCGATGAAGGCCTACGCCATCGAGAGAAGCAAGACGACGCCTTGGGAGGAAGCACGTGTACATCTTGAACCTCAGGAAGATCTGGATATGGATCAGGCTCAACGATTACAAGATGAGTGGTTGGAACAGCTGCTTCTGGATTCTGCAGTTGAAGAAGACGAAACACGACGTGCAGCGGTTACACAGAGTACGTGGCAAGTGGTGAAAGAGGTAGCGAGTCAGGGGTTGGAGGACCACAACCAGAAGAAACAAGAGTCACCGGGCGATGGTCAACCAGGGGGTGGGGGGGATGACTACAGCCAGAAGCGGCAGGAACTCCCAAGCGTCTGTCAATTGGGGAGCCAAAAAAGGAACAAAGATTCTCAAGTTGGCCATCCGAAGAGCTCATATGAGATGATGTTGAAGTTGTCTGGGCTATCGGGAAATGAATACGTCTCGTCTACGCCTACGACCCAGGAGGTGGCTGGTCCAGCAGGCCAACATTTTGACTACTGTGATGAGGAGTTGGAGGATGATGATTTGTGTAGCGTGTTGCTGGAATAATTGTCTTTAGCGGATGCAGACAATCGTGAAGACGACCTACATGTTTAGTTGGATATTGATAGCTTTGCCTGGAATGAATGATGAGAGGGCCGGAAGCAATGGGGATCATATACTCTACCTCTGCTGGCTTTTCTCGTCGGAGGCTTGCAGTTATGTCTCTAGTCGGCATTGCTATTGGTCTAGAGACTAAAACTCCGGTTCTTCGATGTAATACTAACCCCTTACATCTGATTCGTGAAACGTTTCCTGCTTTGTAGACACAAAACATGCTAGCACCTGATGTCGCTCATCAAGATCGCCAAGGCTGCGGCAGGGAGGACGGTCGCCACGTATTGATACGATCGTAACTGTTGGAAGAATCGTAAATTGGTCCTGTACGCGAGAAGAGATCAAAAGACGGCAAATCGCGGCACAGTATGGATACGTCCGCATTGGTGTTCAGAAACTTCAGCATAGGTAGAGACTTCGATTGACCTTGTCGCGGTTTATTTAATCTTGTAGAGATATGTAAAGTAGTCAATTGTATGAATTTAGGTAAAAGAGCTGATATCCCAGCTACCCGTCACCATCAGACAGATCAATAAGGACGTCCGCACGGATAATGCTATTGGTCTACACCATGCGAAGGTCAACAGAAAGTCATTTTTAAAGAATACAAGGAGGTCCTTCCCTATGGATGAGAATACAGCACTAACAACTCATCATAGCTCAATCAAAGATTGAAACAATTTATCCTAAATACTTCACTTTCACTAGACCGTATCTCCCAACCCCAGCGAAACCTTTCGCGAAGACTTCAAGATAACCAACGTCATGCACATCCACGGAGCATACGGTGCAGTACCGTTTATTTACAACCGGTGGCACCCTCTGCACTTCAGCGATTGTTAGGACCTTGGGTAGGACTAGTATGTGCACCTCCACAACCAGTTGGAGGAGACGACTCTGGCTTTTGGCACTGCCTGAATTAGAAGTAGCCAAGATCACCATAAGTACCGGCCTTGTTCTTTCCCAAGTCCTTCGCCTTGGCCTTTGTGGCTACCAGAGCCATCAGTTCCCCACCATGTGCCGCCAGTCAGGGGGTTTCTCTAAGGAGATGATACAACTTTCTTTCAGGGCGTCACGAAGAATAAGGATCTACACAGCAGACAATCATGACGCAATCTTGCCATTGCAATCGTTACAGGCCCGTTCCGTTCCGGATCTTCAGGAATCTTGCGTCTAGCAACAGTCTGGAAAGTTTGAAGACGCGAACTTTCCTTTCAATATATTCCGTCTTGCGGTATTTGTGCTCGCGCGAGATTCTCTTGCTGGGATCGGGGTATTCTAGCCGCAGTATCGGATTAATTTGATCAGGAGTCATGAATGGAGCTTCAAAGGTAGTGAGAGAGGCAGTGAGCGAGTCGGCCAAACCTTGTTCAGTATAGTGGATTTACCCATACCTATAGGTGCCGCAAGCCCACAATTTGAGATGACAACTCTTTTTAGTTTTTGTGTTATGATATTTTAAAACGACTCTGACGTTGCGGGGGCTCAAGGGATATTGGTCATAGCTAATGAGTTATGTAATAAAATCATTCAATGAAACTGAGAGAGGAGAGCATGTTTGACTGATTTCAAATGAATGCTTGGCTGGTCGTTCTCCCTCCGCCTATTTGCGCTTCATATGAGTTTGCCGGACGGTCACACCCGATAGGTTTAGCCTGCTCCACGAGGCTAATATATAGATATGATATATATTGCCAAAAGTGACAGGTATTTCCCGTCATCGAGGTGCATGTAGAATATGCACCTTGGCTCGTTCTAGGACTTCATCCTCGTCATGAGCAAATAAGGTTCCCTTTCCCGTATGCTTTTATAGTGGTAGTTGACATATCATTTGCAGTCCTTCTATAGTCTAGTCTAAACGAGTCAAGCCGAGGACATTTGAATACGAGTCATGATTAATATACTGACGCTAACCTTTGCACTCAGGGTTGTTATATGGTTTCGGTTAATCT
The DNA here is from genome assembly GCF_002105095.1 of Pseudomassariella vexata. NCBI lineage: Eukaryota > Fungi > Ascomycota > Sordariomycetes > Amphisphaeriales > Pseudomassariaceae > Pseudomassariella > Pseudomassariella vexata. The sequence continues at coordinate 1,947,130 of NW_024467963.1, forward strand.
GTCAGGATACGGCTAGGCCGAAGGCAATAGTACAGAGTGATGGGGAGTAACGGGCGTCCCTCCTACGTAGCACCGGGTGGTCACTGGCGGTCTCAGGTAGGGGTGCCCACGATGATGCATTGATCTCTACTCTCTCTATCTTCTTCCCGGGCCTCCGCCCCTTACATAGATAGCTAGAACCCGACGTCGGAGCCGCGGAGCACTAGTTTCTCCGATTGTTCCGCAAACCAAGACTTCCATATCGTGTCATGACTCGCACGTCCCTACACCAGAGCCCCACTGGTGTCCCACCGGTGCCTATGGCATTCTGTTCTCTGACATAATCCTAGTGTATTGGTTTCAACTTTAATTTCTAATTTCTAACTCCTCACTGCCGCTACGCATTTGACATCGTCGAAGTTAAATCTGAAGGAGCCCAAGTAAACTATTACCTAGGTCGTGGAATAGGATGGAATTAACTATTACCGTATTCGTTTATTAAGTAGAGTAAGGATTTCTCTTACACAAGTAAAGTCATAGTATACTTCGCCAATAAAGCTAGTCTCGAGAGATATAGTTACGAGTCTATTTTACTTCTTTCGGCGAGATACGTGAATTATCCGTTGCTATGAAATCTCTAATCATAAATTCAATTCGTATCAGATAGGAAAAACAAATCACTCATATATTAAAAGGGATACGAGTGCGTATGGGGTCAAATATTGTGTTTTGGGAGAGCTGGCTAGCCGAGGGCCCTTTTGGGCTACCTGTCTTATCTCAAATATAGCTACTGACGTGGGGTTAGGGTTTTTGGGTGCTCGTTTTCGTTTTTTCCGGTTTCAGACGAGTTATGCAAGCGCGTTCTTGAAGGGTATTTAAGACCTTATGTACATAGTCACTCTCTTGAGAAAAAGATAGGAATTCAAGCGGCCTTTTCCACAATAATCTGAACTAATTTCTCTTTACTTGGACAGGCATTCAATGTCTGACGTACCTGTTGAGGTACTTTCTGTTCCCCTATAGATCTGATTGTGCCTGCTGAGGCCATTGTTCCCACCTTTCACCTGTTGAGGTGATTGTTCAAGGACCTGTTGAGGCTCCTTTTCTTCCCCAGCCTGCTGAGGCTCCAGTTAGTACCTGTTGAGGTACTTGTCGTTCCGATCGGGGCAAAGAGCTCTTGATCTTATTATTTCTTTCCACCTCCCGGATAGTAAGGTCTTGTTGAGGATCTTGTTGTCCGTTGCCATCATCATAACACCTTGAACCTGCGGGTGGTTTCACTGCCCGTCGTCAATACATGATAACCTCACTTGGGGTCACTCATCAAAAAAATCAATAACATTGTTATAAGTAAGTGAGAAGGCTGAAGAGAAGGCTACACTGGAGACTAGTAGAGCATTTGAATAATGTAGTCGGTTTGTTTTCTCTAAACACTAATGATTAGTAATACTTAAACTAACGGGATCTTACGTTTTTTTTGAAGTTGCGCTGCTCCTACTTCTATTTGTTAGTTAGGTCGCCGCCCTATAGCTATAAGATAGTTCGAGATATAAATACTCACTCCTTTAACTATTAAGTATTCTAAGATATTTACGGATAGGCACATTGAAAGTAGCTAAAGGTGTTATATAATTAGAGAGCAGTACGACATGTTATTAAAATACTCGGAAATAGTATAATTATGTATAGCAGACTGGATAGTTTGTTTACCACAGGAAGATTAGCATAGCAGGTCAAGTAGTATGTGAAGGCGCGATGCCCTAAGTTACTCTTGTTTCGAAGAGCAGTATGTCCCACATTCGAATTTCTCTATGCCACATCTACCCCATTTGCGGTATTCCTGTGGTGGCGTAACACAACGGGCGCCCCTACAGCACTTCTCCCACTTCTACTCTGGTGTTGTCTGTCCACGGCGGCATCCTCTAAAATAAAGGCGAAGCCGAGTTGAAGACCTGCCCTAGTTTCTACAAGTCCCCGCACATTATCGACCATATTCCCTTCCTGTCAACACAACCACTTGGGGTGGTGGGAAAATAGCAGGCTCATATGAGGTCCAAGCAAGTAGTTCCGAACTGGTTCAGCTAGAAACGCCGATAACAACAGGTCTTTTCCTTACTGCATATACGGTAGTTGAGGTGCATCTGCAAAGGAGACAACCTGAGCATCCTGGATCTTGTATCATGAAATTAACAAAGGACCTGAAAAATTTAAGATCCAAATTGATTTTGAAATCGATTGTGTATTGCATATCATCTTTGGGGGCTGGTCGTTCAAGCTGATGTGATTTACTGAACAGCAATTGCTACAGTATCAGACCCGGTTCCGACAACTGTTGACGTGACCACCCGGATATCACAAAATTTGATATTTTCAGGGTGCTTGTGGGAAATTTGAAGCCAATGCTCAACAATATCGAATCTGGCATCGGTATTATCACGGCGTTCAATGCCTTTTGGGCAGTGTTTTCCAGATGGCCCATCAGGCTGCAACATAAATCGACGAGGATAAGTCTGGGTCTACTTTGTGCATTAGGTTCAGTATTGATTCCTCCACTGCGTCAGAATGGCTAAGGCTGGCACAAGTATAACCGTGGTTTGGTCGCCAGAAATCACCCTGCACACATGCCATGATCGAGTGAAAGATGCAGCACATCGTCCTGGAAGATTGCTGATAGGTGAGAAATATCGTCTCCGGAATATCAAAGCCAAGAGTAAGATCAGCAGGGCCATGTTGGTATCATAGGAAGTAGTGACATAGCCAAGGGATTTCATTTTCATATTTGATGCACAGAAACCAACACCCAAGTCGCCTTAGGCCATCAGTATTCCACAGTTTCTACTATTAATGAGTGCACCGGCAATCTAATGACACCGTATATCCTTGATTCCCAACTCCCATATATGGAAGCAGCGGGTAAGCGGGCAGGACAGGGTAGCAGCTTGGTATAAACTAGTGACGTCAAATATGTAGCCAACACCCTAGAGACGTCACATTATTAAATGATTTTTCCTACACGTAGATGCCCCTAACCCAGATCTCAAGTAACAACTACTTCCCTACAAATTATAAATATTATATCATTCAATTTTGTGAGCATCGTGTGCGTAGTTTTGTCAATCAGAAGCAACTTCTATGATGTTCTAAAGGTGTTCGATAAGTAGAAATAGACAGTAGGAAGTTGGTCTTGATGGGCCCCCACTCGAACAACGTGCTGATGGGGGAAGATACGGACAATCACATTCGGCCAGATTCTACGAAACACTTACCCACTTTCCATCATGACTCGAGCACACTCATACACCGGAAGAGTAGCAAAAATTGGCTATTGTCCGATCCAATAGTCTGGAAATCACCAAGCACTGTATTACATATTCACGTCCGACCGTGACAGAGGCCAAGGGCTTGAGATTGGAACGGTGTATCACGAGACTTTGATGCAGTTTGCTATTTAGCAGCACAGCCGTGCTACTTGAGGAATTCCCAGTGCGTCGGCAATGAGATGCCTGATAGTTGGCCGACTTACAAGCTCCCAAAGGATTCCATCTCAGATGTGTAGGGACTGTGAGCGAAGCTCTGGAGCATATAATGTTCCACCAAGTTGTTGGTAGCCTTCCCGAACTTCAAATAGTAATATTATGATCTTCGATTGTGTGAATATGAGAGACGTGGTACCGCTCCGACTGCGAATTCCGCGTGGCAGTATTGGACCTCGTTTAAATGATCATCGTATTGTGGCCGACATGCTTCATTCTGGTGAGATGCCAAAAGCATGCATTTATTCTTTTCCAATTCCTGGATAATCGAGATGTTTGCTCCACGAATGTTTGTACGTTTGTTTCGAAATCCTTTCGCTCATCCCTTTGCCGTGGGTTCTGTTCGAGAGTCCATTTTTAGAAGTCTTGGGCACCATCCGACCATTGAAGTCAACCCAATGGCCATATTTCCAGTCAGAACGCATGCTCAAGAAGCAATTTTAGTCCATGGTGGGTTTTCATCTTCCTCCATCTGACTTCAATAGTACTGCGACAGGTGACACGTCGTAAGTCTCACAGAAGCTAGTGGCGAGTGACCAACTGCATTTGTAAATATCCCTTTCGAGGCTGGATTGGATTTGTCGATGGTATGTAGCCGACGCTGAAAGGTACAACAGGAATCTTGACTCACTGACGCTGCTTCTGAAGGTAAATTGTGCCTGTCCCGAAGGATATAGGCTCTCAAACATAATGCTTAACTAACATTTGAGGGTATAAGATCGTCATGGCCATTCAAGTCCTATAGTGAATGACTCTCTTCCTCACCAAGATGTTGATGTTGGTCTTCCGCTGCACCATATTTGACGCCTTAGCTTTCATCTTGGCCGCTAAGGTTACGGGCTTGGCCACGATCGGCTACGTTGCTGCTGCAATTTTGATGGCGTTCCTCATTTGCCAACCCCTGATGGACACTGTGGCAACCAGGTGCTATCGCGTCTTATCACTGGCGTGTGGAATATAGTTATTGATGTTGCAGTCCTGATCTTGCCAGTTCGGTACCTAGGTCAGTCCCTCTGAGCCATGGATTATCCTATGAAGAGAAAGCTGAGTATCCCGAAACAGTAAAACTGAATCTGCCCTGATAATTTGGTTTCACTTGAACTTCCTCTTGTCATGAAGCCTCCAAAAATTTGATCGTCATGTTACATGTTCAAGAAGATGGTTATAATTGCAATATTCTAAGTCGCCCAGAGCCCAGTATCGGTGTTGCGATTGCTTCAGTCCGACTGCTTCGCCCACTGCTTAGCCGCTACGAATATTCCAAAACTGGCAACGTAATCCGTTGTGGTCAGACAAAGAAAGTCAATGAGGGGAGCATGGTCCGCAAATTCCGTGATGCCCCAATTGAGACAATCGATGCCGAATCTTCCGAATACCGCCTGCGGCCGCTTGGGCTAGAGTATAGAGCCGAGATTAATGACAATGCTGGTTGTTCCAACTGTGAAGGGAACAAGAAAAATATTGAGTTGACTGGCCGAATTCCATCATCAGTGTGAAGCGAGATTGGAAGGTCGAGGCTCCTTAAGGGGTATCGCAGCCTTGTAAATTGATGATATTACAATTTGCCGGAGACTTTGTAGTTTAGAGTCAGTCTGTGACCTCGGGTCTTTCAGCTACCTGCGTCCTCAGCACCCAGTTTGACAAGAACGGTGACCCGAATGCGAAAATGAATATTTTTATAGTATCGCTTTGAGCTTCATGTTTTTCAAAACAAACAGCTATTTCTCCCTGTACTCTGTTACTGGAGTGATACGCACTGCATACAACAAGATAGTAAGTGAGCGATACTCGTCATTGTTCACTATGTTAGGGTCGTTCTCGGTGAGTGAGACTAGATGGATTGAAGCAGAAAAGCGAGGTCTAGCCAGATCCTATAAAGAATTGAAAGTCAACTGCATATGATCCTGATTGCTATCAATAATAAAAGGCGGGTCAGCAGCTCGTAGTCTCGTAGTCCCAACTTTCCGACAGGGTCCATGATTCAAAAGTAATGGGGCCCCCATTGATTGATTCATTGGGGAGTGGTATATTGATGCAACAGAACGCCTGAAAGACGCCCTGAAACGAGGGTTGAGTTGAACTTAGGTACGGTTGATCGATATATGCTTCATAATGAAAAAGGTGGTCGAATAGTGTTAGCTGAGGGGCGTGTAGATTCTGGATAAGTCGTGATAAGAGACGCTCGCATATTTAGCGGAGGGCATAACGAACGCTGGCAACAGTACATTTTTAGAGTTGCTGAAGTACTCGCTCGTTCCTCAAACCATACTCAAGGATACTACTTCAAAATGGTTGGTAGTTTGTTGTCTACAATTATCGAGGCCGAGGAAGGCGCAATGCTGACATGGAATACGTACGTACCTACAGTTGTAATCGTGGCTTTACTCAAAACCAGAGGCTACCCAAAGTGGGCAGGCATTCCCCGCTCTGCCGCTAGCCCAATTCATCGCCATTACCCCTCCACGTCCAGGTCAGCCTTGTCCCGCCTTCCCTGTAACCAACCGCGACTGACTTGACGTCTTTTTGGCTGCTAACAGAGAAGACATTATTAGACCACTCGACGCGCCTGTTTGGACATTCAATAAGCTGCAACTTTCGCTTCAGTACCAAGTGCTTCGAAATAAATCGTTCAACGATCATACACGTCTTTATCACGCGACCGCTGACCCCAGCCCTACGAACCTCCTCCCGACTCCAGACCGATTGCGGCTTCTACGAGCCGGTCCGACTGACAACTTCTGCCTTCAACTTATCGACAGGCAGCCACCAACCTGATCTCATTTTTCCTGCAGACCATCGTAGCTCATAGGCTTGGTCATCATAAACGGGAACGACCGCCACCATGCCGCTCACGTCGGCACAGAAGACAGCCGTCTCGCAGTTCGTGTCCATCACCGGCGTCTCGGAGAAAGTCGCACAGAGAGTAAGTTGGATCATACCAAACACCTATGATTACGGACTTGAGTTGCAGCGCATTTGTAGCTAAAGCCCGTTTGGAGTGGTGGCCTTTCACTTCCGTCTAATGTCACATCATTGCTAACCACAACTTGTCCGTAGTACTTGAAGAATGCTTCATACAAGATAGACCAAGCAGTAGATGCGTAAGTTGGATTTTCTTCCTTTTCCATGCATTGGCGGCTCTGGACTGGTTCTTGTATTTCGCTTTCTCGGACTGGACCGACTACGCCAATCGATGGTCGGAAGGCCTTGCAATGACCGAATGGCCGTCCTCAAGGCATCACGACATCGAGAGATAGTGGCCCGTTGGCCGCGCACAGATGCGGACACACTTGGCGGCACGGGAGAATGCCTCAGACTTCCTCAACGGTGTATGGCATGGGGGCGAAGCTGGTGAACGTACCCGTTTTCGCAACAGGTGTATGTTTGAATGCCGCCTTCGCTTGCTCATCCTGCAAGGAACGCGAGACGAATGGTATCTGCTTGAATAATGATAAGCCGATGAGCCAGGACGAAGGCGCAATCCGGGTTTTCGACCTGTCCACGAGAATTTGGTGGGCCGTTATCCTGCCAACGGCCTGACGAGCAGTGTCACGGCAGGTATCACAGTTTGTGGCTCACGTTTTCCCGAAATACATGTCAGCATTGGGCATGTTTACCCGTGTCGGAACGATTGCAAGCAGTTGGTACAATGCAAACGCGCACAACCCCAAGTTGCCATGTTCCGGTGTCAGCTGTGGCAATATGTGGCGAGATTGCTCTACATGCAGAACACCTTCGTTCTAAGAACACCTTCATTCCTACCGATAAGGCAAAGGCGGAGTTGGAGGGTACACCATGGGACAATCCAAGATGTCAATACTGGCCCCGGAACACTCTTTATTGAAGCCTGAAATGCTTGCGTGTTGTGCCACTGTGGTTCAACACAAGTGACAACTTCTACGCCTAATGCTGGAATGTGGGCGCAAGCCTCGCACTCACCCCTATCAATCCCAATCCCACTACTCTATCTCATCCATAAAACCAAGTACCTCTGGCATGCAGCGGCTTGGTGGTGACGGGTTTCTCATCACAGAAGCGCCACACTGGATGTAAGGGGCCGGCGATGCTCACAACTGGTCATCATGGAGTGCTCCGTTCATCCGCTATGGACTATCCTCAGGCAGGTTATTCCACGGATGCAAGGTTGCGTGTGGAAGGTTGCCCACACCACACCATGCGGAGATTTCTCATTCGGCGACTCGTTTTCGGTTATTTGCTCGAACTGGCACAGGGACAGACTAGTGTGCCGGCCTCATACCTTCACTAATTCCTCGGGCACAATTCATATTTCCAGCAACATGTGGACGAACTCCGAGCTGATGGGACCGAATCATGGCACTCTCTACAGCCTTTTCTATTGTCCCCACCGTTGCAGGCTCATTCTTGACACGAGAAAACTGGGGCATGGGTTGGCCAACTTGCGGAATATCGTGCTCGACCGCTCTGGACCTATTCACTCAACCGAGCTTGATTTCGACTTTCGGGCATTGGCCAGTTTTACGTACATTTACGGACCACTTCCCCAATTGTTCGGTCGGAGCCGCTAGTCATGTCCATCTTGAATCATCACAAAAGCCAGTGTTCTCCATTAACAAACTTACCTTCGGGGTTTTAGGTTCTACTCTGCCACGGGCGGTGCAACTCCCAGTGCCAATCGCGAGATAGCCTTGAAGAATCAATTCGAGTCTCTGAAAAGTGCGTCTTCTCTATCAAGTCATTTATAGCACCAATTCACCGTCTTCACAGCGTCTTCCGAGGATGAGGCCGAGAAGCTTGGAGCGGAAAGTTCGATGGAGTACCTACAGAAGCTTGGTGTGAACCTGGAAGACGCGTCGCTCTTCGTGGCATTGGAGGTGATACAGGCGGAGAGTATTGGCGAGATCAAGAAGTCTGGCTTTGTTGAGGGTTGGAAGGCCGTTGGGTAAGTCTCGCTCCCATATATCCCGTATTCCACGGTTGGGTCTCCACCTGACGTGGACTATATCACGGGACTTTATGCTGCCAACTCTGGCAATTGCAAATTCACACTCCTTTCCAATATACTGCACCAGTTGCTAACACCCTGCCTAGTATTGATGGCACCATACCGGCTCAGCGCAACTACATTCAAACCCTTGTCAGCAGCCTGCGCTCTAATCCAGAAGCTTTCCGCAAGGCCTACCGCTACACCTTCGTCGTTGGTAAAGAAGCCGACCAGCGAGCTCTTTCGAAGGAAAACGCCATTCTGTACTGGGAAATGCTCTTCAAGCCCCCCGGCCGTCCCTGGGTGGGTAAGAAGACGGGGATCAACTTTCTACCTGAATGGACAGCTTTTCTCAATGAGAAGTGGACACGATCAGTCAACAAAGACATGTGGAACCAGACGCTCGAGTTTGCCCGAAAGTCAATGGATGATGAGAGCTTTCACTTCTGGAGCGAAGACGACTCTTGGCCAGGTGTGATCGATGAATTCGTTGAGTGGTACCGCTCGAAGCACGCTGGGAGCATGGCAATGGACGTTGATGCCTAGGAGGCGAAATCAAGGGGTATTGCTAAAGACTCTAGACGGCAGAACCGCAGAACCTAGTCGACACGGACATGGAAACCGGCTCGACATATTGTGACACGGGACGCCGAATCTCACTCAACACCGATGACTCGATGGGATTGTTGACCCCTGTAGTGGTCGCTCTTTGCAGCCTGAAGCATGGTCTCTCCACACTTCAGAGCACACATGGCCTTTGAACGAGGCACCGCCTACAATAGACTAGAGCTTGCATCACTAGCAGACAGAACAACAGTATATATGCAAAGTTTCCGGACAGCTTGGCTTTCCTGTTGGTCCCGTGGCAAGGTAATGGCTGGTAACGAAGGGAAAAATCCTTGAGGAAGCGACGGACTCGAGCTCACAATCCTCAGTATACCTCGTTTGAGTACAATGGACGGCTGAATGAGACATGAATTCCCATAAGCATGTGCCGGAATTAGTTCTATAGTACCGCACTTGCTATCACTGAAGTAAAACGCTCCTATCGCATTTTGACTAGCTGATATGGAGCCTCCAACTACTGCATGAAGCCCTGACCCAGCAAGTGAAATTGGGTTTCAGAAACCGAGATATTCTCGACCCGTACTGATACGCGTATTTCTCGGTCATGACAAAATTTACATACATCTGAATATCCGCGGTGCACTGTTGGAACGTGCAGGCCGACGGCCGCCGGAGTGGCCGAGAGGCCCAAGCCACGGAAGGTCATGAAGACTCCGAGGCAGACACAGTACAGCGCCTCATCCGCGATACGAGTTCTCGGTATGTCGTGGATGTAGGTTCCTCTTTCTTCAGTCTTCTGGTGAACTTGGCGTTCTCTCGTATGCCCCACGGCCCGTTCATATGCGCTGGTCTTCCTGTCTTCAGCAGGACTGAGAAGCCGTCCAGCAACCGCCGCCTCTGGGGCCGCATAGATTATAAATTGGAAGGCATGGGATCCTGATCTTCATGGCACAGAGTAATTTGCTACACATGCTGTAATGATTCATCTGAACGTGTCTCGCGAACCAACAGAGATCAACAGGTGTGGCTTGCACTGTTCAGGTCGAATTGCCCGTCTGGGATATTGAAGTTTGGTGTTTGGTTTGCCAGGCTCTACGCCTGGCTTTCCTTTGTGTCTGTACTTGAGTGCGTCGTCTCCCTCCGGGCCGAGGGTAGATGACTGAATGTAAGACCTCTTGGTCCCCCAGCAGCCATAGCCATAGCCTCGACAACAGAGCTAGCTCCGCGCATACTAAGACCGCTATCCCGTATCTTACAGCTTCCTTATCTGCATTTTCAGTAATACGCAGGCAGGTGCTTCACGCCGTCCAAATCTCTCCACAGGCCGCAAAGCCTGCGCTCAATTGTTCTCCTGCATTCTTCCTTATCTCTTCTCTTCCCCCTTGTTCACATTACAGTACTCTACCTCCAATCCACCCCGCCAAACTTACTCATCGTCTCCAACTTGCCATCCCCCAATTTCACATTGGTATGACGAATGATACGCGGATCCTTGGCCAATACCTGCTTAACCTCCTCCTGCGTCTTGACGCTCGCGTCGTACCGCAGACAGAAGTAGTGTCCGGTCTGGTGCCGCCTTTGATGTATCGAGATGGCCTTGGGCAATGAAAAGACGCCCCAGTTGGCGATGCCGCGGATCACGCCGCGTTGTCGCAGGATTAGGGACCCGGCTGCTTGGACGATTCTATGAAAGGGAAGAGGGGTTTTGTTAGTTCCTGTGTTTGTGGCTCAGGGGCTTCGCGGTTGTTGGATAAATCGGGGATGGACGAGCGGATAAGGGTAGAGGGTAGTTGGACGGGCGTACTCTTTCACCTCGGTGATCTTGCCGGGTCGGACCTGTGGAGGGGATCGTGGTTAGCATGTTGTTGTGAGCCTCTCGGTCTGTCCCACTGCGTGTCGTTTTCGAGGTGTCTTGTTGCAACTTCCAGCTGACATGCATCCGCCTGTTGTATGCGCGTGAAGCAATGCAGCCCATCGTATCTCCCCGCCGTGGGAACTCCCGGGGCAAGCACTTGCTTTCTTCTGCCGGCTTCGTCTCCGTTCCCAAACACAAGTAGTATCGATCACGGCCAGGAGAGCCAGCAGAGGGTGATAGGACAGAAGCGCCCATCACGCGCAATACGTCGTAAACCAAGGACTTACAATTCCAATTAATTCGTACAACATGGTGACCAGCTGCTTTTCTCAATCTATGCTCGCCTTGACGACGTAGGATCCAGGCTGTTTCGCTTCGGCCAACCTGATTGCACCCGGTGTAGAGAGGGATCCCTTCGTCGGCCGCTTGGGGCAGGTGTCGTGGCTTGAATTGTAGCTTGTCTTGATGTCGGAATTTACCACATCGATCGTGATTGACGGCCAGCACGGAAATTTCGAAGCAACGGTCGAAGTCAGCGTCGGGATATCCCGATGAGGGACAGCAAAGAGTGGGGCACACCTTGGACCTACAGTTTTCGACCCTAAGGTCCTCCCGCTGCGTCTGTCTGGTCTCAGAAAGCATGCGAGTCACGTCAAGGATCATTGTTACTTATTATAGCAGCTCGATCCCTGACACCATCGAAGCTATCAAATGTGTTTCAAGTTTCAATTGAGTTACTTACTTTGACTTGCCCAGAAAGGAAGCAACGGGTCATGGGCGAAAACAATGCGTGCAAGTCCAGTTCGCCGCCAGAGGTTCGTCTCGTTCAAGACTACGTGCGCTAAATCAATAGTACGGTTAATAAATCAAACCACGAAAATCATGATAGCAAAGTCCTCGATTTCTCTATATTGTACAGTGAGTTCCGTTGAGAAGCCCTAGCCATATTCGCGAATTTTGGGGGGAAGCAGGATTCCAGACCTAACAAATGCGAACTCCCTGTGGCCATCTGTTCGCCGTTGCCAAATCGAAAAACAGAAATGACAGAGTCCATTAATGCCAGCCGCGAATTTTGGGGTGCTTAAGCCTTTGTCTAATGCCGTCTTGTCAAACAATCTCTGCCGGAACAAATCAAATCCATCACGCCTGGCCGTTTGCTGTGACTCGAACCTCGAAAATGCAAATGCGCAGACAGGGGGAAAGAAAGACAATATCGCTTGCGTGGCAATCCCCAGCGCGGGTGGGTGCACCCTTCGTATTAGTGTAGTGTATGTAGTAATGTTGTTTGCTGTGTTGTGACCCTAGCCGTGAGCTTTCCAGAGTCTAACCGTTCATGAGAAAATTCGGGTTTACCGCAATGAAACCGTTTTGATGATGAACAGGATGGGGAGCTTGATATGTGGGTTGAGAGGTGGAGACAATCGTGGGGTTTTCCAGCACAGAGTCATCGGTCCGAGACAGCGAGAGCATTCCTGCTGTCTCGGGGTAGGGGTTGTATCCGTCATTGGTCGTCGGAATCGAACAGAACCGCCGAGTCACGTCGATCGTGACAAGCGTAAAGTAGGCGCAATTAACCACGTGCCGTTCGTTCTCTTTATGAGGCATCGAGCTTAAGTCTCCGAATCCTCATCGGGCAAGGTCTGACTCTCCATAGAATCCCAGGCACCTTCCATTTCCTGGCTGTGGGAATGTTAGCATACGTCAGTCGCACAGTTTGCATTGGTTCACTTACTAGCTTTGCTTGACAAGATGGACATTCTTCTTCTTAGCAAAGGAAAGGAATCGCTTCTTCGTTCTCTCGCGCTTGAAGTGCGCCAGGATATTACCACGCTTCCCATCCTTAATCAGGACCAAAACCTTCTGGGATTCGGGCGCGTACTGAATCTCAATCACCTCGTCCAACCTAAGGTCGAAGTTGATGGGCTTCTGGTAGTATCCCCATGTGACCTTGGGAAATACGTCGCGCAGAACCTGGTGCTCGAACATGCTCTTGTCGGGCTTCCAAGTCCAATACTGCGTGACCTCGGTGCTGGTGGTCAGAGTGCGCGTCTTGATCTGATAGACGCGCCAGTCCAGATGCATTATGCGCCCGGCGGAGAAGGAATCGGTCGATGTGTAGCCGTCGTATTCCAGGTAGTCGACCTCGGGCTCCGGCTTGATCTCGGGCAGAGGCGCCACCTCTAGACGCTGCTTCTTGGTTTGTCGGGGTGTTACAGGCTCGAGTCTCTCGACGTCTGCCGGCTGAGGCGGTAGCTGTGGCTGAGCCCCGTCCATCATCACCGAGGGTTCATCCACGTCAACCTGGCCGATCGACCTTCTTGCCTTGCGTCGGGATGCGGTTCCGCTTGATTCGCGCTTTGGCTTCTTCGCCTTGTCCGGATTCTTCTCCCCGACCTTGTAACCCGAAGGGCGACCAATGTTTCCAAATCCATGCTTTTCGCGCAAGGCTTTCAGCCTCGCATCGTGATACAGGTCATGAGTGTACTTGGACAAGCTGAACTTATCGCCCTGCGCCACCGAAACCTCGTGCATACGATGCCTGAGCCATTCAAGGGGCGTCACATCGAGGTCAAATTTCTTCAACTCCTCGTGGACGTTGACCAAGCGGAACATGGTATCGTAGTTGATAAAAGTCTTGTAGAACTTCTGCATCATTTCCTTGCCCACATACTGGTAAGGGTGGAACTCGCCTTCCTTGAGGTAATCGAGGACTGCCTGGCCACGGTTGACTTGGCGGTTTGCGAGGAACACGGTGTGTCTGACGGCATTGGGGTCGCGACGAAGCGCCTCGTGCTTCTCCTTCCACTTATCGAGCTGGGGTTGGATGTATTCCTCCAAGGGTTGCCATTCGGGGTCCCAATAGGGGTGCTTCGGGTCGATTCTCTCCAACGGGACCCCGTACATAATGGGTGGTTCCGTGTAGAACTGACCGTTGTGCTTAAGAATAAGGGTCTCATGGTTGATCTCGGTCTCATCTGGTGGCCCAGATGCCTCTACCGATTGTGTATGGCTTCGCGCAGCGGGCAACGACTTCCGACCGCTGGGAGATCTTCCCTTAGACTCGCTAGCGGGAGTCTCTTGCTTGGCTGCAGGTGATGCATTAGCCGTGATCCCCGTTGTGCAGCTGAACTGGTTCTTCATGCAAGACTTACGTTTGCCAGCGGGCGATCGAACCACGGCGGGGAAGCTGGGCAGACTGTGCCGCTGCTTGGGCTTGAGCGGTCTCTCGCCGTCCTTCTTTATCCGGACAGGCAGAGCATCTGCGTCAAGATCATCTATCTCCATCTCAGTACCATTTGACGTGCCAGGTCGAGTTCTGTTGTGACTCGAGTCTCTGAAGGGCATGATATTACCGTTGGGTTCGGCGTCATCCATGGGGTGGTAGCCGCTGCCGAGCATATTGCCAGGGTCTGCAGGTGGCTCCTCCTCATCGTCGCGGCGACTGGAGCCCTTGTGCGAGTTGGCGGTGCCGTTGATACTCGTCCAGCCACCGGTGCTTCCACCGCTCTGTTGATTGCCCATCTCCTTGCTGGATGCACGATGGCCATTGGCTTTATTGGCATTCTCGAATGCACGTTGCTGCTCGAACCACTGCTGGTGTTCGATATCTTCGTTCTGGCGCCGGGTTGCGATTTGTTCACAGTGTACCTTGAAACTGTTCACGAGGCGCGCCTGTTCTTCCTCTTGCAAGCCGATGCTGGCGCGTAGGGAATTCAGCTCGTTCTCAATGTGCGACCGGCGGTCATATAGCTCCACAAGTCGTGCTCTCAATTGGTCCTGCTGTGCATCGTACTGTTGACGCAGCTGCAAGTCCTCGCGATCTCGTATGGTTCTGGTGTTCTCATACCACGACGCCTGCACTTCATCAAGCGTTCTTCCTCCGACGTCCTCCTTGGCCGACATTGTGATTGCGACCAAACCCGCCACGCGATGCCGTATCACCTCCACTGGGTAGTCGGCTATAAGGTTCGGATAGTCAGCGATTTGAGTTTATTGAGTATGCTGTGATGCAAATGCGAATAGAGTGAGTGGGTTGCTTTTGCATGTGCACCCCCGATTGAGCTCGATGCCCCACTCTAATAATAAGTTTTGAGTAAATAGAAATGGATGTTGGGATGGTTGGCTTGGGTCCAGCTGTATAGGTGGGGACTATTGCTGTACCATTTTGGGAAAGAACACACTTTGCTGGGCGGACTGTAGCCAGGTTTGCGAAACAGTGGTGCGAAACGGGCAGCGCCGTGATGTGATTGATATGCAAGGGGGGGGGAAGTAATGGAAAGGAACAGGTCGGCATCGGCCTATATAGGCGACACAATTTGTGATGCGCGTATTATACTAGATGCAATAGGGTGCATATGGACGGGGCAGTATAAAGGAAAAGTGAACTTACACTCTTACTAATGGGAAAAGTCCAAATGGCTGCTGAAAGCAGTGTTTGATGATGTTGTCATGGAGGGTGGGAAAAAAAAAAAAAAGAAAACACACGACGCAATCTCGACAGATTTTGGGTTGCCCGTGATAAAAGGCTTATGCGAGGGGCGGGAGAAGCGGCTTGTGGTGTCGTGTGTGTGTGAATCACCGTAATTATCGTCAGGGTGAAAAGCTGATGCGGATACCTGGTCGGGTGAACGACTATCTTTTCCTTGCTAATCGCCAGACAAGGGGACGTGAGGCGGGCAGAAAGAAACAAAAAGGGCGTCGCCACTAATCAGATCGCAAATTGCAAATGGTTTGGCGATGGCGAATCTGATATAGGATGCGCGCTAAATGAGGGACAATAATCAGTAAGTCGGTTGCCTCGTCGAGAAGTTGGGGGGCAGGGACAGAGATGCAGATGCGCAGATCAAGAATGGAAGGGAAGGGAAGGTGGATGGAGAATCTGGAAGGTTGCTGAAAGTGAATAGAGGGAGAAATACGATGGGTCAAATGGTATTGGGGGGCCTGGATGATGAGTATTATACCTTTTGGCTGTACTTCGTACTAGTACGGTACCAAAGTCTGACTAGGGCGAGTATGACCCCGTGGGTCGTGGCAACGAATAGTACTTTTTAAGGTGCTTTTAAGGTGCGCGTGTGTGGTGGGAGTAGATAGAAGCAGATTGCTGATGCGCCAAAGAACCCTGGCAATGCGGCTCCCTTTGTTGGTATGGCCGACCAGTCAATGGAACACACACTCACCTTACAGCTCAGCCGTCAGGTGCGTTGGATAGGTGCTCCGGTGGTCCCCGTCAAGAATGACCTGTGTAGGGGTGCTGCAGCGCAACAGGAGAAAAGAAAGAAGTGATGCGCGATGCAATGAGGTTGGGAACCGACGGGTCGGTATGATGATGATACTCTGACTAGTCGCTGCCAAAAAAAGAAAGCGCGTATTCGTAGTCCCAGGTGCTCGAAGAATCAAGATGTGCTGTTTGCAAGGTGGAGTCTGATGGATGTGGGACGAGTATTTGATGGATGATGGGGTGGATGGATGGACGGATGGATGGATCGATCGTGTTATTTTTTTTGTTTTTGGCCACGCCGTTTGAAAGGGGGCGAGGCCTGCGGCCGGGAATGGCACAGTCGAGAGTAGAGTGTTGGTCCGAGATGGTTGAGTTTGAGCTTCAGAAACTAGAAACCGGGTCCCCAAGACGCGTAGAATTGCGAGATCATGTGATAGGCAGTTGGCAGGCCAGGCAAGCTATTACGAGTAGGGGACCGATCGTTCTATTGATATGAATATGAGAAGCAGGGTACCAGGTATTGGACCAGGCTACAAGTGTGCATCGCCAGGGTGTCTAAGGTGGGCGACAGGCGACATTGATAGACCAAGGTCCATGGTCCAAGACGTGTCTACTTTAGTGACAAGAGGTGGTGTGTGCAGAAAAAAAGTGTGTGGCCTCCTATTCCTCAAACTTACGGGCTTGGAACGAAAAGCCACCTGCATAATCATTCATATTCCCATAGGGGGCAATAGTACTATGCATTCGGCTTCAGGCGGCACCCTGGCCAATTAACGCGACGCTCGCTATCCACTAGGGACGCTCTGACTGCTATAAGTATTGGCAAGTAACCGTCGGCATTTCGGATCCCCGCTCCCTTCGGGGAGTATATCTATCCAATTATGTCTTCCGCAAGGTATGCACCTCTGAATCCTGTCATCAAAATTCGGGCATGCTTTGGAATGCGCAAACGTTGTATACACAGTTTGAACTTGTGTTACCCATACTGTCAGGTCGCCCAGTCACCAGTCCATCTTACATTTTGTGAGATCCAAAAACAGCTGTCAATTAAGCTGACACCAATCATGTCACAGTGGCAGTGCAAGAATAAAATGGCGTAACAGTGGGATGGCCCGGAATAGTTGGTGTACCCTTTGGTACCTGCCAATTGTTTCATTGTTGCTTTGTCTAATCAAAGGCCACCATCTGCGGGAGTGGTGTTAGTATGTTAGGTATCAATATGCCTATCAGCCTTCTTCGATATTGCCTATATTTCGCATTGCGCGTATATCGTATATCGTATGCAGTCATGAGGATCATAAAGGTAGACGGATCTTGCAGATGATCAACTCTTTGGGAATTCTATACAGCCACGTCACCGGCCGCTCCTATTCTACAACCCTTGCCGCTCCAGGCACCAACACCGCCTCCTATTACCCTCGATATGTGCGTCCTGTTTACCAGTACTCGGGCTTGACGAAGTTGGCGAATGTCTTGGGCTCTTCGTAACCGTGGTGGTCGTGGTGGCCGTGGTGGTCATCCTGAGGTCCAACGTACTCCATCTTGTAGACGCTGCCGCACTCGGGGCATCGCTCCACCGGTCGCTCGCGGGACATCTGCAGGCAAAATTTTGTTAGTGTCGTGGTGTCCCATGTATGTATGGATGAATGCCTGGTAAAAGGGCAAATTGCACTGAACGTACGCCAAGCCAGTGCACGACGTGCGAGTCGGCGGGGGAGCCAGTGCAGCCAGCGTACTGCTCGTCACCAGCAGACTTGACCGGGATGGGGTTGTCGACCGTGCCCTTTCGCGACGAGTCGAGAGGTCGCATGTCAAAGATATCAACGCCCTCCATCTTACCCAAGATCTCGAGACGCTCGAGACCGGTGGACTGCTCGAGATCGGTGGGGACGGACCCAGGCTGGGCACCAGGTCCGATGAGGTCCTGCTCGGTCTTGATTTCTGTGAATTTCCCGCGTCAACATTGTCGTGCTTGGCCAAAGCTGCCATGATCGCGATCCGTCCTTGCACGGTGTCAATTGGGGGGTTGGAGAATTCGTACCGCTGAAAGACTTCATCTTCTGGCTGACGCTGGAGTGAGGCTCGACGTTCTTCGCATCTCCTGTTCGTTTCAAGGCTCAGTCAGCTTCCTGTGTCGCTGCATGGCGCCCAAGGTGACGCATCTTGTTCAAGGCGGGTGAGGTCTTACGGCGCATGACGGAAGCCGTGAAGCTTCGGCGGACGATGGGCGAGACAGCAGCTCGGCGGGCGGCCGCCACAGCAGTGCGTTGCAAAAACATTGTGGGCGCAATGGGTGGAGTGGAGAGGTCGATTCGTGATGTTGGCAAGAGAGAGGGATTTCCGGTTTGTCTGATTTGACGATGCCCGGGTGGTTCGATTGCGGGTACTAAGGTCTTGATGCAGCCATGTCTGGCTAGCTTAGCTTTTGGGATTCACGTGATGAGCTCACAAACTGCAGGCATCCATCCGGGCAGCCAGAGTTCTCCAATCACACTTCGACAATTGCGCATCTCCAGGATTCAATCATCACTTGCAACATCTCGGGGCGAGCTTTGCAGCTTTGCTGTTCCTCTCTTCATGACTTCCAGTTGAATCAGCTTCACCATTATGGGACAATTTGCGCAATATATTGACTAGGAACCTGCAGGTTTGATGTTTATATACCACACTTGAACCTTATTGATCAGCTTGTCCTTCCCGACTTCCGTGCTCGCTATTTCACTTGTCTCAACATGTTCTTCAGATATGTATGTGGATTTGTTGCGTGCCCTATGCACACCGGATGTGTGCTGGGTGCAGCGCTCGGGCCAGCTACCCACAGATAGACCTTCCGTAGCTACGAACTCTTGGGAGTTGGTCCCATCATCATCAACACTAATACCACTCTCTTGCCTGTATTGCCCACAGTAGTTTTATACATATGCTGCTCAGGTCAAGTTATTGATGAGCCAGATCTTCGGCCTTCCACTTTCTCATTCTAACCATGCTCTCCTTATCCCTATTCTATCCCCGTCTGGGACCACTTGTCTTCGACTTACACGTCAGCTCGCTAAGGTGTGGACTTTGTGGCTTGACCCCGCAGCAAAGGCAACTTCAAAGGCTAGCCTAACTATTGTGCCTTATTTCCCGTGTACTTTAGCACATCAAGGCATTTGCTCTGTGTAGTTTGAGAGTAATGCTCGCGGTGGAACTCGCTGGAAACCTAGTCTTGGGTGCCCAGTGCCGGATACCAGAACTCTGATCGCTCTTCAAGAGGTCCCTGGATCCTCAACCCTTAATTCAAACCATGACACCCCTTCTTGTGGGCACGTTAATGCTCGGACTCGTCGTCTGGTTCTTGTTCAAAGTCTTTCAAGGGTTATATCTCAGCCCTATCTCTCGAATCTCCGGCCCCAAGTTAGCAGCCATCACACACCTTAACGAGTTCTACCACGTATGCATACGAAATCACTGGGGCACTTATCTCAGATCTTTACATGGACGATATGGTGAAATCAGATCCTATGATGTAGTCTTCTTGAGACTGATTGTTGAACTCGCTAGGACCTATTGTTAGAATCAACCCTAATGAAGTCCACATCCTAGATCATGACTTCAACTACATCCACTTCAACCAGCGCAATCTTGATAAAGAAAAATGGTACTTCCAACTTGCCCCAAGGTCAACCGCTACCATCACCCCACATGCTGAGCACAGGCGTCGCCGGGATATCATACTGCCCCTATTCAACGGGAGACAGTTGAGATGGTTCGAAACTAGTTCCTTATCTTCGTATCTGACCAAGCTGGATGCCCATCTTGGTCGATTTGCCAAGTCGAAAGAGCCGCTCAACCTTACTCATCTTTTCTGGGCTGCGAGCAACGATATCCTGGCTGAGTACATCTTTGGTACCGGAATGGGTCTGCTAGACAGGGATGACCTGGCAGCTGGATATGACCACAGGACTTTCAATGCCACGAGATTGGCATCGGTTTTTCGCCAGTGGCCGTTGTCACTCTTATTAGTGGTCCGTAATGTTTCCGTAATGTTCCGCTCTTGAGAGGTTTGACGCAACTGCCTGTTGAAGCTGTATGTGACTCTTTAAAATTGATGACGAATGGGTTCCACGCGTTCATTACTCCCGTTCCTCAACCGTTGGACGACCCCAAGCTGACGAATAGCTGGGTAGTTGACAGCCGAACTCAACAAACCCTTCTTCTCTCCATCTCGGCCTAGAAAAAGCGGCAAGTCATCAGGGGGCATTGCGCAGCATCTATACAGCAATCACAAGCTATATCGGGATTCCTCTGTCCTGAACCCTGAATGTGCTGAATTTATGCTGGGAGGGACGGAAGCAATCACCTACAACCTAGCCCACGTGTTCCACGGACTGATGGGCAATCCCACCGTTGCTAGGAAATTGAGAAAAGAGCTAGATAGTGTAGAGGTACCCCAGGGCCGTATATGGGATGACCCTAGAGTGGTCAACCTCAAATATCTGGTATGTTTGTACGATATTGGTTCACCTGCTGTTTCAACTGACAACCTGCGTACAGAATGGTGTTATAAAAGAAGGGTTTCGGTAGGTGATGTTGTCTTCTTTCTCGAGATTTTTGGCTAAACCCTTTTCCTACAGGCTGAACGATACGGATGCTATACGATTTGTCCGCCAAAGTCATGAGACTGTTGCGTACAAGGGCTTTACCACCCCACCGCGGGTTCGTTTTCCTTCCTTCAGCTTCTCCTCTCAAACTTGACTCATTGGCGACATAGACTACCATTAGCATGACCGAAATGTTCGTCAACTGGGACTCCACCATCTTCCCCGAGCCCGAAAAGTTCGATCCCGACAGATGGCTCTCTAAAAGTCCGGAGGCCGATCGAGCTCGGAAGCTCGCGGTCACATTTGGACTTGGAAATAGGACTTGTGTTGCCAAAGAGTAAGCCTCTGGTCCCCTCCCCCCAGTGTGTACTCTCCTAAGCAATGTGTCTGATGGAGTGTCGTGTGCTAGCCTCGTCATGTCCATCATGACTAGAATCGTAGCGACTGCCGTTTCCAGATACGATGTCGCATTCTGGGATGAGGGAGAGAAGGACGGCTGGGGCATGGGGTATCTGAGGTTATTCCCTCCTGCTTCAGCGGTGGGACCTAGAGTTGATGTCAATTTCCGGTCCGGTTGAGGACAGAGGCAGCTCCAAGCATATGACATACTCTATCCAGAGTTCACTGTCGGTACGATGATGCCCCATAAACGGAGCCGTCTACCTTTCTTGAGACCTTGAATCCCACTCTAGATCCCTTATACGTTCTTGCCATGCCTCTCTCTCCAAACCTCAAACCCCTTGAATACGACGGCCTCCTGGCTCTTCGTCGTATACACCAACTCCACCTCCCCGCACCTCTTCGCCCGGGCCTCCTCCTCCGTAACCCAAACGTACCGCTGGTGCTCATTCGCATCCAATTTCACCTCAAACCCTTCCACCGCAACTAAGAAACTATACTTGCACAAACGACTCCCCTTCCGCGTAAAAAACACCCCATCCAACTCATCATCCCCGCCGCGTACCTGCTCCTCGATACTCTTAGCTTTCAACCCGCTCTCCTCCCACAATTCGCGCGCTACGGCATGCAGGAGCGTCTCGTCTTCGTGGTCACAAGCACCGCCAGGGATTTCCCACAGCAAGGGCATGCTGTCGTGGGCTGCGCGCTGAACAAGGAGGAGTTGGAGCGGAGAGGAGGTGGTGGGGGGTTTGAATACCAGGGCTCCAGATGCTATGCCATCGAATTGGGGATGGGACGAGAGGTAATCTTTCAAGGGCACTTGGAAGGGGGATAGGGAGGGGGCAACGGTGAAAGTTGTGGGTGCTGAGGGGGGTGACGTGGTTGTTCGTTCGCCTGACGAGGCCATTGTGGCAGTGGTAAAGACCGGCTTCTGCAGCTCACTTCCCGTGAGTACTCAGAAAGATGAGGCAAAAGCCAAAGGCGATTAAAACTGGTATATCCTGAAGTTTTGACCTGGACTGGATAAAGAGAGGCGACTGGTGCCTCGTGGTCGCGTCGTCAGCAGTCGGGTCTCCTTTGTCACTTGCTCCCATAGTAAAACCGACTGGCCGAGATAAATGATTCAGACTATCAAGAACTTCGGTCAAGTTGAGTCATGGAGTGATGAGGCTGAAAGATTCGTAGATAAGATGACAGAACTAAGCTCATCTTGGGATGTTGTGGTCTGCCAGGCTTTCCGTTGTTTCAGGAAAGCCGCGCTAATCGGCGCTTTGGTGGACCACCGCCTATGTCTGCCTCAAGGCAGCTGCGTCATACTTCGTTCGAACTTCAAACACACATTACCATACTACGCTCCATACTACGCGCAATACTTACCTTACGACGTTGTGAAATAGTCATTTGGACTCTCGCATTCAGGAGGCTTCATTTCTGCTGTATGCACAGAGTCGCCTTATTTTCAAAACCCACATAAACTTATTCTGCCGTTTTCATTTTGAGGCATTTTCCGAATGCCGGAAACGTAAACCGGCCCGTCTCTCAAATCAAGATCCGACTCATCGCCATGAGCGTTGAAATTCCGTGCTATAGACAACTAAGATATTTGAAATGAGGTTTTCAAATCCCAGATTACATCAGTACGGAGCGCACGTTCGTCGCAAGGGCTGGAATCCATCGGCTTCAACACAACGTTTTGTGGAGAAGAGCCTGCTTACAGTCGAATAAGTTTAGTTATGCTGCAGTATCTTGACCCGACCTTTTCTCTCGCGTCATCCAATTGTGTATGTCTTCAGCTGTCGTCCGAATGGATGAAAATTTGCGTTCCACACGCTATGTATTTGATTAGTCCGCAGTCTACAGAAAGCGAAGTTGCAATTGCTTGGCGTAAGCTTATCCTGAAATTAAATCGCGGGTTGCGGATGGAGCTCCCGATCTCACGGCAGGACCTAGCCGGGACCGTACTCTCATTTCCGGCGTCAAGTTGGCGTCGCCGCCGAGTACGTGCTCGTGCGCGCATCCGAGCTGCCCATCAAGCCCAGAAGCTTGGATTTCTTCGAGATGCCGGCGGTGCCAACTAGCGCATTGACGGCTTACCAGGCGTTGTTCATACAAGGGACGTCGGACGCGGCCGCTTTACAGAGTGATGCAGATGCGAAGGCGAAGATTAGTTATTTGCGCGTGCTTATCACCACTGCGGCGGGTGGCGTGGCGAGTTGGGCTGTCCAGCTTGCCAGAGTTGCCGGTGCAGGTGCTGTCGTAACCGTATGCGGAGTTTGTGCGGGCTCTCGGCAACGTTGGGCTATTGCTGCAGCGCAGTTAAATGAAGGCGGTAGCTTGATTAGCATTTGTAGCATTTGCGGTCTGAAGGAATCCGGTCGATAGTCTGTGGATGATTGTCGCGCCGCTTGGCAAGGACTTGGATGCCATCGCGACGTTGGTCGAGGCAGGCACTTGCCGGCCTGTGGTGTATAGTCGTCGGATTCGTTCATATTGCTAAGGTACCGAGCGACAAAGTTGTCGTGGAGGTGGATAGTCGCATTTGAGGTTGGCAATATTGTGGAAACGGAAGCGTTGCATACGGCTTCGTGAGATGACGATGTTCATTGACTGCTGACAAGTAAGCCTCAGCTGTGACCACTTGAGCACGCGAATCCCTTGGGAGCATTGGATTCAGTTTCACGTCTCATGCTGACGCAAGGACAGGAGCTTCCTCGGGGTGTCGGACATCGCGCCAAGCTTGGTTGACGATGCCGCGCCAACTCGAAAATGCAATGGCGCTCACTGCCCAGCCTTGCCTTCATTGTTGATCGCCTGGCCATTGGAAGTTGGAGGGATCGGGCCGATCGGGTCAGACGCCAAACGGAAAATCTGGCAGTGACGATCTACCGGGATGCCGTTCACAACGGAGAAAGTTTCTTCAAGCATGAGGGAGGGGCCGTGGATTGCACTCCTTGCGTGTTGTAACATTTTACTGGAATGTCTCCTGAGTTCTGAGTCAGCATCCTCCCCCCAAACATTCCACGAACATGTTTGGAAGGGTGACAGTTGCATCTGAAGGAGACAGAAACCGGAGTCGTTGCCGAGCCTTGACCATGCTAGGCGGCTCTTTTTTGGGGCCTTCGGGGTTGCAACCTCCTGAATGGAATCCCTGCACTATTACCAACTTGCAGGGAACAAATACCACGCCGACGTTTGATCATCCCGGCCAAGATTGTTACAGCCATTCAACGATCCGCTTGATGCACTTGAGGTCTTTGCTACGGCATGCAATGCCCAGGAGCTGCCATGAGCCGGTGGCTTGTCTAGTGGCAGCTCTTGCCCTTTCCATTTCCATTTCTCACGGCGTCGGCGAGTCTTGTCATTGGCTCTCGTCCCACCAACCTTGCAGCAGCCGTCATTTCCAACCTCTCAGCACTTCTGTGCATTTCCTCTGTTTATCTTGGGCGTCGTCGTTCATTCGCCTCTGTTTTATATTTCGGTGCTGGGCATCGGCCGGGGGATCACGAGTGTCTCTTCTTTCTTTTTGGTACTATTTGCCTATCGTTTTGAAATTACTTGCTTTCGTTTCTGGTAGCTGGATCTTCCCGACTTGATACTGGCGCGCTTTTATTCTTGTGTGTCACTCACCCACAGAGCCTCAAGGCCTCTACGGCAAGACACCCTCTGTGACTTGCGTCCTAGTTGATCCTCGGCACTTTGTTTCATCTATATGCCGTTGGTGCGGTAGCAGTAGGCTCATATCTTCCACCAGCAATGGCCTCTCTCCTCCCCTTCATGACTCTAGCCCTCGCCGCTTGCAGTCATGCTTCAGTCACCACGCCTCGGTTGGACAACTCTGCAATCAAATCTATAAGCAACTCCACAAGTTCAGGCAAATACGTCAAGTTTCCCGTTATTCACTCGACGAATCGGGATGTCTTCGCCGACGTGTGGGCGAAGCGGGGAATTCAAACTGTGCCGCTGGCAAATCGATCTGATGTAGCCTACTATGCAAGACGTGAGAGCTTTCCTCCTCCTTGACTTGGTGTTGGTGCCTCTAACCCTTGACAGTTGAAATCGGGAATCCTCCGCAGCCGAACTATGTTCAGTTAGACACTGGATCGTTCGAGCTGTGGGTGAATCCTGACTGCTCAAGTTTACAAGGGGCTTCAGACGTCCAATTCTGCAAGGCCGTGGGGTCTTATAACCCATCATCGTCTTCTAGTGCCGTGGTCACGCAGGGAACCAAGACGCTGAGGTATGGCATTGGCAGTGCCGATATCCAATATGTGACTGACGACATTGGTTTCTCTGAAGGAAGTGAGTTCGATCCCAGGCGCTCCACCTTGCATCAGACTGACTTTTCCACTAGATAGCCCATTGAAGAATGTGCAATTTGGTGTTGCATTGGCCACGGTAGATGAATTCTCCGGTATCTTGGGAATCGGCCACGGCGAGAATGTGACGATTCGGTACAAGAACTTCATCGACGAATTGGAGGACCAGGGTGTAACAGATACGAAAGCTTTCAGTCTCGCGCTTGGCAGCAAGAATGAACAGGAAGGTGTGGTGATTTTTGGTGGTCTCGACACGGGCAAGTTCACGGGGACGCTCCAAAAACAGCCAATCATCCCAGCAAAGGAAGCCCCTGATGGAGTACCAAGATACTGGATCGACATGGACTTTATGAGCCTTACGCCGCCAAGCGGGCAGACCAAGAAGTTCGCCAACACGACGATGGCGGTGTTTCTCGACAGCGGCGCCACGTTGACATTGCTGCCTCAAACACTAGCCGATGCCATTGGCGCCGACTTTGGGGCTGATGGTACAGACTCCAGCGGGTTCTACAAGGTCGACTGCGGACTGAACGATTTGAACGGCACTGTCGACTTTGCCTTCTCGGGTGTCACCATTCACGTCCCATATAGCGAGATGATACGGGAGATTCAGACCAGCTTTGGCACTCAGTGCTACCTGGGTATCACCCCCAATGAAGACTTTGTTCTCCTCGGTGATACCATGCTACGGTCAGCCTACGGTAAGCCTATACGTGATGACTCGAAAGAACCACAACTAAAATTTCACAGCTGTCTTTGACCAATCGTCCGACGCCATCTACCTTGCCCAGTACGTCAACTGTGGCACCGAAGAAGTCGAAATCACCACGACGACCGACATTGCCCAGATTAAGGGCAAATGCGGTGCTCCATCCTTCATGACGACTACGTCGACGACGGTTAGCGAGAGCACTTCAAGTAGTTCTGCCACTGCTACGGTCACTGCCGCCGCCACGGCAGGAGGTTCGTCTGTGGTTGCTGCAAGTAGCACCCCAACAGCTTCGAATGCAATTTCGTCGATAGGGGCGGTCTCCATCTACTGGCTCAGCATTGGCATGGCGATGGCGGTTTCTCTTGGTTTGGCGGGGGTTGTTTGAGACAGCATACCCGTTTAGACAAGTCAGACAGGCAGGCATCTTGCATTGGGCGACGGCGTTAAACATTCTGCTTCGACTTTGGATGGGTCGCATTGGAGGGGACATTCGACATACGCGCGTGTCAGATGGGTAACTTGGAGCCGCTCGCTGGTTGATGCTGTACATAGTTCAGAGGAGCGGGTAGGTACATACTTAGCTAGTATATTAGATAATGTGAACACTATACCCATCGGGAATAATTGACCTGAGGGAAATGCGTGTTCAACGTTTTCGGTCTCCAAGCACGCATCTGGCTTTATTTAGTCCCAAAGTCACTTGAGAAGTCATAATCTTGGTTGAAATGAGAGTTAAAGTGCGGCTGAACTACGGCTATGTAGTTCACAGGACGGGGTGACGCGTTGTGCATGCGGTGTACTCATAAGCTAGACTTGGGGGGATGGGGAGGTACACTCATCATCAATCCATAATCATCTGCATGAGAGTATTGGTGCTGAACGAGAATATCTATAAATTTTAGTTGTGCAGACTTTCTTATGGATGTGAGGTCCTCAGTGTCCTCAGCGTGAGAACAGGCACAGCTGCTCATATGAACTTGGCTGAAGTAATTGTGTATTTTCATGTCTATAACCACGTATGCCCACCAAACCTCATCATCTTGATCTTGCGCTGTGTAAAGAGCATCCTTTCAGGAGGTCAATTTGTTTCTAATGCAACGTGCATGATTCGCAGAATTTCATAATATCGTGACCAATACTCATCGTGCCAACAAGCGCCGTCGAGCGCCATCTACGACACCTCCTTGACGACCTCATCAAACCTCTCCTCCTCTATCCCCAAAAACTCCATCGCAAACCCCTCCTTCTTCTCCCAATCCCCATCAATCGCCCCGAACGCAAATACCACATGCTCCACGGCCTCCTTGTCGTCTCTGTCGGCCTTGGCCTTATTGTCCCTAATGAAATCCTCCGACTTAACCCAGTTCGCCTCCCAGTTCGTCCCCGTCGCCTTCTTCAGCGAAGCCAGCACCTCCAACTGACTGACACAAAAACCCTGGATGAACAACATCTAATTCCTCGTCTCCTCCTCCATAACCAAAACCTTCAACACCGCCTCCGGTCCTCGCCCACGTCGATGTCGAGCTACGATACGTGCCGTCGTCCAGCACATATACCTCCCAAGCCTTCAAATCAAAGTGCAAGAAATTCTCCCTCAGCCCCCAATCGAAGAAATTCCCAGCAACAAGGCTCGTATATGAGAACGGCTTCGTCTCATCTCATCTCATCCCATCCCGTTCCGCCAGTTCCTGCAGCTGCTCCCGCACACGCACTTTATTCAGGAAATGCAAGTCCAATTCCTGCGCCTGCGCACTCGACGAGTAACAACTGCCGTAGTCGGCGGGGATAAAGCGCTGCACTTCCGCGGCCGCGGCCGCGTCGCACAGACGCA
This sequence comes from Pseudomassariella vexata, assembly GCF_002105095.1. Lineage (NCBI taxonomy): Eukaryota > Fungi > Ascomycota > Sordariomycetes > Amphisphaeriales > Pseudomassariaceae > Pseudomassariella > Pseudomassariella vexata. The sequence continues at coordinate 1,975,086 of NW_024467963.1, forward strand.
GGTGCTGCGAGGCCTCTTTGGGCGGGAAGCAGGCGATGGCGGCGTCTTGGCCCTGGAGGGCGACTGCAAGGGAGTCGAAGGACATGGCGGAGTCGAAGCATTTGACTCTGACGGAGAGATATTCCAAGGCGGGGGAGGAAGTAGAGGAGGCGCGCTGCAGGAAGGTTACGGTGAAGAGGCCCCATTTGAAGAGGGCGTCTAGGACGGGGCACTGAAGTTGTCGCTTGCGCCGATGAGGGTGACAGTTTTGATGACCATGATTTAGTGATACTGAGAACGAGATGTGAAAAGAGGTGAAGTTGGTGTCTGGTAAAATAGTCAGCGTCGTGTTTGAGAACTCAAGTCACTCGAAGCCTCAAGGATGGGATGGTGCAGGTTGCAGCCTAAATCGAGATTTATCTGGCTGGGAGACTCACATTCGAGAAGTCATGCGGTCGATTGGAAGCCATTTTGCCTCCCTTCGGACCATTTGCGCTAGATTATCATGAAATCATCGAAGTTCGGGTCTGTTCGAACACTTCGTTGCTGGGATATTGAGACGGGGAAGCCACCAAAAACCGAAGTCCCGGTTCCGCTGCGTCGCTGCCATCGAGTTGATTGCTAACCGTCTGATCTTTGTTTGATCTCATCGTTACAGCCGTCACTGCGATTGGAAGCATTCACATGAACTTTGCTGAACCTCTTCATCAGCAGGCACGTTTCAACGGCATGGGCCATTCTTGCGCATTTTTCGGTTATCAATCCGTACTTAGACTTTGGTATTGATACAGGGTAACCCCGGAGCCGTGTTCTCTCCCGGGATCATACATGCGGGGAAGATGAGTCTGCCTCGAGATTTCTCGATTTACCGCTGTAACCCTTTTTCCTCTTGGTATTCCATTTCATTTTGGATCAACCCACGACCGTGCAGACGCTTATCCCTCTATGCCCCAATCTCATTTCTTGGCATGTGTTCATCGAAGCCAACTGCCCTTCAATCATCATCAACTTTATCAGGGGTCAGTTTGATTTCCTCTAGATGGTCAAACGACGCCCGGCCTCCCTTTTACCGCCTAGTATGCATCCATCCCTCAGCTACGGATGAGCGACATGCCTGCCGTCAATCACGTCCAGGCAACATAGCAGCAGCTACTGAGTGATGACTCTCTCGTAACGACAATTCCATTGTTCGAAAATTGTTCCCCTCACTTTTGTAACTCAAAGGCACCAGTTGCATGCAGCTCGTACCGCACTTTGCTGGTCGGCACTCCGTTGGTCTCGAGGTAGTCTGTCATGTCCCGCATGAAGCGCTCCGGCCCACACATGTAGTATTCTGTCCCCTTGTTGTCGAAGAACATGTCCTCCGGCTTCAGCCACTCCAGGTAGTATCCGAAGCCCAAAGTATCGGTCGACTCGGCTATATCTTTGTTGCCGATAGCTGTGTTGAGGAACGACGTTCTCAACAGCGGGTTGGACGTCTTCAAACTGTCGATATGTTCTTTGAAGGGAGTGCTGCCTCTCGCAGCCTGGATCCAGGAGATCGGTCGATCCAAGTGACGATCCACGACCGTATTGAGCATCGACAGCATCGGTGACACACCAACACCCGCAGAGATCAGTACCAGTGGCGTCGAGGCGGCGTCATTGTTGACGTCGAGGTAGAAGTCTCCCGCCGGATGACTCAGCTCCAGCACGTCGCCCTCGCGCAAGTCGTCAAACAATAGATTCGACATGACTCCGGGAGCCCTAGTCCCAAAGTCGATACCGAGGCTGCTATTACCGATGACGCTAGCTACTGCGGTTGACATGGAAGAATTGTGGCTGCGACTACTGAGGTTACTGCGATTGCTGAGAGACGACGGCGACTTGTCACGCCGGGACGACCTGTCTAGCTCGCAATCACAGCCAACGTGATCTCCAATCTCCCTTTTGACGGTGATTCGATAGCCATCTGGCCGAGGTGCGTCGCTGAGAGAGTATTGACGGATCTGGAAGTATGCCGATCCTGGCACGCGCAGACGGAGTGAGATGTACTGTCCTGGCATGAAACTTGGTAACTGGCCCCCATCTACCGGCTTTAGGGACAGAGACATGATATCGCCCTCAAGTGTCTCGGGTGTCTTCTTGTCGATGATGAAATGGCGCCAACTCGACCATGGCTGGAAGTCGTGGTAGATCTGTGCTTCTCTGGCACTGAGCATGCGTGCCAGCACCCAATATGCCTTGGTCCAAGCCACCCGTATCTCGGGCGTCATGTCCTCGCCCAACACGGCGGCGAAGGCGCGCATAAGGTACTTGCCGACGATCTCGTAGTCCTCTGGCCGGATGCCCAGGCTTACATGCTTGTTGGCGACGCGCTCTAGCTTGGGTGTCAACTCGCTGATGTGGCTAATGTTGGAAGCGAAGGTTAGGATAACGGATGTGAGCGCCCTCGGCTGTCTACCGTTCCTCATGTTGACGCTGTTGAAGTAATTGTTGAGATCTGGGTGGTCCTTGAGCATTGTCTTGTAAAAGACAGTTGCGATGTGCTCTCCATTTTCGTGCAGCGTCGGGATCGTACCCTTCACCAACATCATCTCCTTGTATGTCATCGCCATGATGGCGAGGTGAGTTTGGTGTTCGGTGATTGCGGTTGGTGCTCGATGAGAAACGGCAAGAAAAGCCAACGAACAAGGGTTGAGGACGAATCTTTGTTGAAGAGGTATTGTATCGCATGTGGAGAGAGTGGGGTTTGCGCAACGTACGAGACCGTGAGTCGCTATCAGATTCGTGAGCCCGTTTCTTTCTCGATCTGGGGAAAATGTTAAACAAACTTAGTTCCCCAGACTTTCTGAGCGGAAGATATTAGTTTTTTGTAAATAAGTGTGCCTGCCCCTCAAGCACCAATGCACGATAATGATCGGATCCGATATTGTGGATGTAGAACGCTGCGTAGAATTCTAGGACCCTTCGAGATGTTGACAGGTCCGGTTAGCGGTAGTCGGCTGCAGCCGAGATCGTTCTGGTACCCGGGAAACCCTTGTGGGGTGTTGGGGTTCTGGGAGGGTGGTTTGCTTGTCGTGCCCGCGGGAAGCCAACAACTGACTCGGCCGATCTGATGTCACAACATGGGAGTTCGCCTCGCCGTCATATGATTTCCATTATCCGAGACACTATCCTGTGCGAGCCCTGGCTGCTTCGGACGTGGGTTCGTAGATGGAATTCCCTCGACGGAAGCGGCAATTGATGGGCCTACTGTACATGTTCTGAAGTACCTGCAGCACAATGGCACGATAATCATACGACGAATCACGACAGTCCCGAAACTAAGAGAAATTTCGCCTCCAAACCTCGGTCGCGAGAATACAGACATATTGACTCGAAATGACTCGTCATTTTCGTAATTTTTCTTCTCGGAATGTTTCGGTAGCTGGCTTTGCGCAATCTGACGCAGAGATCTGGATGGTAATCTCTGTCAATATCCCTTGCTTCGGGGCCTTTGGGCTGCTTGGGTTGTTTGTGTTTGGTGGTTGATCAATCAAAAGAGGAAGGAACACCCAAGAGACGGAAGTGGGACTTTGTTGCCCTGAGTCAACCAGTTCTTGCCCATCTAATTCGTGCGGAGCACGGAACTTCACATGCGGGAAGGCACATGGCTTGGCTGCAAGGGAAATTTCGGATTTTTTTTTGCGTAGCGTCTTATTGGTGGATTGGAATGGTTTAGAATATAGATTGATGGCCCTCAGGCCGGGAGTTGATATATCATATTAAAAACCAAGCCCGTCGCTTGCCTCCCTCCGCACCTCTTCCAACATATTAAGTATCAATGTGCAGAGTCAGCCAGTCGTCCTGACGCGCAATATACCAGTCTTCACTTCCAACAGCCGTTGGCGCATAGAAAACGGCCCGTGGGTCGACCTTCTGCTTCTGCTCGTACACGGTAATTCGAACCAACGAACGCCGACCAAGTTCCGGCTCCATCACATCGCCTCGTGCCCATAGCCGCCACTTCCCGGGGTCGCCTTCCGAAGGTGACTCGTCCAGTCAGCCGTGATGCGGACGGTGATAGCCTTGACCTCCTCGGTGTCCGTCACCCCAATCCATGCATCTCCGATAATAGCGAACATGACAGCATCTTGACACGCTGGCAGCGTTGGAGGGGGTTTCAATTGGGGGAGGGGGGGCAGCAGTATAGATATTGTGTTGGATCCATGCAGAAACCTCATTGACGATGCTTCTCAGGGACGCGATGGTTTCATTCAACAGTACAGTGTCCTCCCAGTTCTTTTGTGGTATGAGACGAGACCCCGTGCGGACCTCAGCAGTTCCCACGCCATCTGTGGGGAAGTGGTTCTTCCACGTCTCGTAGACGCTCTCATGTTAAAAATAGGTAGGCTCCTACAGCCACCCCCTGCGTAGCCCAGTCATGAAGCAGCGGCTTCACCATCGCCTTGACATCAGTGATGGTCATGTTTGGCACGAGCCGAGGAAGCATGCTTCTGACATAACCGGCGTGAATGCTCATGTTGAACAGAGTCAAGCTGCATCCCTAGCTCTGCTTCGAGGAAATTTCAGGGAAGCGGCTCCAGTAGGTCTCTATTCCAGCCCCAAAGGTTGCATCGAGCATGTTCTGGTCTGCAATGAGCATCGCAAAGGTCACACCAGAAAATGTCATCTTGGGGTGGACTTTAACAGTCATAGATGTGACAACACCCCAAGTAGCTTTGAGCAAAGCTAGCTTCATGTGCTACTCCAGACTTCCCAAAGAAGGTGATGGCGGGACGGTGTGTGATCCAGACGGGTCTACGCAGGTATAAAAACTCACCAGCGCCCTCCGCCCCGAATAGCTCAGAAGAGCTCCTGATCTAACTCTCATCAGCAGTGATGAACCGACCATCAGGAGTGACGACATCGACGATCAGCATTTGATCAGCAACCAGACCACCACCCACAGTGTACCCACCGATGACACCAATCGTCTGCGATTTCAAGCCAGCGAAGTGGAGCCAAGAAACGAATGCTCATTTCACATACATGGCACTCACCGCCGACTCTGTCAGCAGCCTTATAGAGCTCATGCACTTGGATCCCCGCACCAACCTTGAAAGCCGGCCCTATGTACTATATTAATTACCTGCTGACAGGGCCCGACATAAAGCAAGTCCGGTCTACGATTTGATTTGCTAATGACTTATAAGTCTTTGCCAAGACTATCCTGGAGCTGGAAAATCTGTATCCGGACAATCAGGTTGCAGTGCATCATAATCACTAACCTCACTCTGAATCCATCAACACCTTCGAATCGCAACCGCTCTACCAACTCTCCAGCCCTTAAATCATCCAAACCTTCCATCTGGCGAAGTGTATCAAATTCTGCAGGCAGTCAAGCCCTCTAGCCATCGATTTGCACTAACTTCATCAACTTTTCGACTCTTGAAGCACCCAAACCGCGGAATCCTTTGAGTATCAGCCCTGCGTGTAAATACCGCCGATCTAAGAATGAAGCAGGCTCAGTACAGCACACCGATACAGCGTATTTAAGTAAGTTCGCGTAAGAGGGTTCTAAGCCCATAGTTAATATAATAGTGAACTGCAAGAGGACATGGAACTAATCAACTAGATTTCTTTCCACTGCTCGCTCTGGATAAAGTCAACACTATCGTGGCCATAGCTCCACCAGTTTTTCACGGCCTGAATAGCCTTAAGCGTGTCAATCCCTATACTTAAATGCAGCGAGGATAGCGTCATCTTGCGCACACTGAAGACACACTCCCGATCTACGTTGATAGGGGCGATAGATGGGATGTCTACCGCTATTATATGCAGACAAGGAAATTATGCCTTATCACATAGAAATAGGCGATATAAATGGGCGAATTCTGGCCCTTTTATACATGCTAGGTCCCAAAGGTCGCCAGAATTAGCATACAGATCACTAACAGCGAATTCTCACGAGATAAGCTCTATTTCCTCTTAACAGCGGTCCTGGCCTTGAAACATAATCCCTAGGGGAGTGCTAGTAAGTGGCGCTAACTTTTTATTAGAATTCATACCACGAAGTGGCCCTCTGGTCAAAAGTGTGTCTATAAGCGATTCCGGCTGTATTCGAATAGCTAACGCAAAGTTGTCGCGGAAAGTCGCCTTGTGCTGGAGAATGCGTAATTACGTGAACCAGCCGCTTTGAAGGCCTACTATGGTACTGGAAGCCAGTCATATTCGAAGGGTCAACGCGCAGTTGATGTCCCCACAGCCACAGCCCATGCCAACAGCCCAAATAAGCCACCCTAACTTCGCGATACCACAATAACCGCATACGTAGTGATACGGGCTCTGTTTATCGTCAGAATGGCCAAACCGAGGGCCATCGAGAGGTTAAATTCACTAAGCGTACAAAACCTGCTATATGGAGTTACAGCAGGTTAAAGGCTACGTTGCCTTTAGTGTCCAGACTACTCTGGGGTCTACACCCCACTTGCAGTTGCTTGATCCCCCAGAATAATACTGATTAGGGACAGCTTCATCTTACCCCTTTCCCCTGCGAAATTATAGCTAACCGTAGCAGCGTTCGATCCAGCTTATTCCGGTACTCCCCATAGACCTCTTGCCGGCCGGAAATCTCAAGGTTTGACGGGCTTTTGAGCTCAAGTAAATCGAACAAATCGGACCATAACGTATGTATTTGCAGATGTAGGAGCCAGTTATGTTTGCTTTGACTTACTTGGATTTTCTTTGATTTACTTGCCAAGCATTTGCTTTATGTTGGGCGCTGGCCTGCTGACTGGCAGTCCTTCATAAACTTAATTGCATTGAGGTTATAGGTCCAGACATTCGACGATTCGAAACCAGTGCTCTTTCCCTATTATGAGATGTTGCTACCTTCAAGGCCATTACAATCAAATTGCCAGTTTTTGAGGTCATGTAGCTACCCAACGTACGTTATGGGCCAATATGACGGCCTACCATGCTACACCGTTTCTGCCAGTGGGGAAGGCATCGTTCATTTATACGTATATAAGATCCTTATGACCACAGTATACTCTTTTAAAACGAGTATCTACAGAGATCTACATACTTTCAATGCAGTGCAGTTTGCACAACTAGTCCAATAGGTATCAATGACGGCCCGGAAGTGAGCGTAGTGTCAAGTACGATCATACCAGAAAAGTATGGATAATGTTGCGGACAACCAGACAGATGTTGAGATTCCGTGCAAAGTTGATGGAAAATTGGGTTTGCGTAACATTGCTGATGTTGAAAGAGCACAGAGGGAAGCCACCTATCGTGCAGTTGTTCCCAGTTGCGGCATGTTGCGGCATCCTGCGCTGACATGTGGTTTCTTGAATGATCGGCGATATCACGGAAGTAGAAGGCTCATCACTATGACGGTCAGTCGTTGACCGCTACGAGTTTCTTCTCAGGGACTCACTGGGTGTCAGAGTTTCTCTAGTGATCAAGAAGACACTGGCATTCGTCTGCATCATAATAAAGAGCCGCGTAAGAGGCAGCAACAAGAGACATGGTCTTGATCAAGGCGACCTCTTTTCTGAAGACCTTTCAGACTGGCTTATTGAGCTATGGCTGTAACTCGACTGGGGCTCCAAAGTTTGGGTGTGCAAATATGACATGCCTCCTTGAGCACATTGCCCAACGCGCAAAATGATGCCCGAAATATCTATCTTGTCATTATTAGTGCTTGCTAGCGCGTTAATAAATTGTGCGTGATTGAGGGTATTGCAGGGCGGAGCTGCCAAAAAGGAGTTGATAGTGTATGAGAAGACCAATGATGCTTTGTTGGCTGTAGATCGATGCATTAGGCAAGTTCGCCAAGTAACTTGGGGTGAGACATGAGCTAGTGAGATTCGGTACTTATATGAGCGTTATGCTACTTTCAGATCATGCAACTCCTGAGAGTGTACCCTACACGAGTCGTATCCAAAATTGTTGATGGAACCTGCATCGATCGCCTCCCTCACCATGAGCAATCAGCCTGAATATACCCCATCTTACCATCACACATGGACGCTTGCCGCACCCGGTGTTTACACCCAAACTTACGATAGTTTTCAAAAGTTGTTCAAAACATGGATAGAAGGCGAGGCCTCTACAGATAGAGACACTTTCCTCCTCACCTCTTGCATCAAGCTCAAGTTCAAGCACTCCCCTGACATCGAAGACCGCCTAAGCAAAGCCTGGATCGCAATGCGGTGTCACAATCCCGGCCTGTCGATGAAATTAGGTCCACGTTACAAGATTTACCAAGTGCCCCACCGCCGACGACGTGGAGGCTTGGATCAACGACACCTTTCAGGTTCACTCCGGACAGTGTGCCATTGACTTGATCAGAAAACTCAAGCGCCAGTCGTATCCGCGTCTGCATTAGTTTCCAGCCAGCAACGAGCTGCTCCTTGCGTGCAACCACTTTCACTTCGATGTAAGAGGAGCCTGGTACTTTTGGGACCTTTTCCTCGAGCTGGTGGTGAAACCAGAGGAAGTTCATTTCGGCGATGAGTGGAAGAACCTCCCAATCGCGAGGGACGATTTGCTAGGATTACCGAAATACTCGTCATTGGAGGCAGTCATGAAAGCCCACGCCATGGTCACAGGCTCCCTGAAGCAAGACATGATTCTTGTACGGCATGGCGAGGTTCTTCCTTTCCGTAGAGAAGACCGCCGAAATAATAGCTGCTTGCAACAAACGAGGCGTCTCCGTCACTGCCGCCTTTTACACAGCTCTAGCCACGACATCACAGCCGATTCAGGCTGAGCATGGACCAAAAGGAAGATACGTAATGAGCTTCCACCACTTCGAAGCAAGACCTTGGTTCAAACAAACCATTGATACGCGGAACTTCTTAGGCCTCGACCCACACGCTATCCTCCCCTTCGCCCTGGATATGGGAGAAGATAAGAGGAGTTTCCGCGATCTCGCATTCGACGCCAACAAGTTCTTCAAGTCCTACCAAACAGAATTCGCGGCTGATGCTACGGGCTTGGACTTCATAAACGACCTCCTCAGGTCTTTCTTGCGCCCTGAAACGCCCGCCCCGAATTTGCCAATCTTCTCAGTTTCAGTGTAGCTGAGAGGTATATGAGGACTTCTTTTGAGGGCTTGGGTATGTCGAAATGGAGGTCGAGGATTCGTATACGCTGACATTGATGCCCAAGGTGGTGCATTGTGTTTTGTTACATACTTTTAAAGGTCGACTGCAGGTCGTTGCTACATTCCATGAAGCATATCACGATGCACTCATGTTTGAGAGGTTAGTGAGCGAGACTTGTAAGTGTTTGTTGGAGGGACTTGACGTGGAAAGGTAGGGAGGGGCCTGGAGTTGACTGTCAAGATCTAATGCGCATAGCCGGCGGTTTCAATGTTTTCGTGATGCGAGGGTTCTTTTATTTCCTCCCTAACAGTCGTGTATATGCTAAAGAAGAGAAAATGCGAATGCTACAATCACTTTTGACTTTGATCCACGATACTCGTTCACTGCATGGAATGGCTCATATATTCGCCACCGTATACCAGCCTCGGTAGATTAATGCAGAATTCAGCAAATATTCGGTAGCCATGAGGTTTCGTAATAGTTCATATTGATATGATTCAGGTTCTGACCCAGGTTCTGACCCAGGTTCTGCGCAACCGAGCCGGAAATATAGTAGAAAACGGGTCGAGTGAACCAAGGTCAAGAGATGTGTGCACTTATTGAGAGCCTTACTATGCTAACCAATCATCTTAAGTGAGCAACCAACGTCCAGAAACTCAGTGGCACAACCTGATTGAGAGCATCTAAGAAATTATTGGCCACGTTTAGCATAAGGTGGCGTTGTGAACAGTGATGTATATTCACAACCCAGGATACAGCCAACCGACTGCAGCAGGACCTGCCCAGATAGAGTTGCGCATCATCACAGGTCCAGACACCCCGAGGTTCATTGCCGTGCCAGAGTTTCATCTGATCGAATCGAGGAATCGGATGGCATGTCCTCATATCCGATGCCTACGCATGAATCTTTTGCAAGGATAGCCCTGACATAGACCCGAACCGAAGCTTCATTGACGAAAAGCCTCGGATTTCTTCCAATCATAGCCATTGGAGTCGAGCAATTGAACGCCTAAGCCGCCTGGCGAGCACAATTGTGCCGTAGTGCCTGCCTTGCTGGCATCATATTGCATAGTAAGTCCCACCTACACGCAAGATCCATGATAAATGCTTTGACGCATTGCCATCATGCGGGATCTTTTAGAAGAAGTTCGAATGTCCCACGTTTGTCCCCAGGGTGCGTAGAGAAAGACACCAGACTTGACGAACATCCCATATTGAAAACTGATTTGGTTCCATCGCCGCTAGGATAAGCTATAAACTTTGGTCGTCTGAAGAACCCTCAATCATTGTTAAGATGTATTCCAGAATCTCCTCGTTGGTGGCATTCCTTTACTTTGTTTTTGCCTGTAGCGCACTGTTATCCAACATTCCCGCAGCTTGCCAACAAGCGTGTCAGGCTTCCAGGAATCTCATCGCCTCGTGTGGGATCACGAATACAGATGCAGGTAATGATTCGAGCAAGCAATGCGTCTGCAATGCAGCAGATGCTGAAGCCAATGCAGTGATGTGCATTGCTTGTGTCAAAGAAAATAACCAGAGCGATATCACCACAGGTAAGCTGTCCTGAGAAGCAATATTGAAAATATAGCTGACTGAGTGAAGATAGAGATTGCAGAACTGATGACCAATTGCGACTGGAGCGCAGCCACTGTCGTCTCTAGGTCCCCTCAGTTTGACCTACCTATCATCAACATACCAGGCATCAGTCTACCGACGGCGCTGTCAACAGCCATGCCTTCACTTCCAGGTGGTTCTCTACTGTCAAGCATTGAATCTCAACTTAGTAATGCAATCGCGACCTTGACTTCGGGAATGAATGATGGATTAGGTGGTAGTGGAAGCAGCGGAATTTTGCCAACTATCAGTATACCAGGGGTAACAGCTTCCAAAACGAGTACGTCAACGAGTACAGCTGTTGCTAGTGTGGCTATAAGGGTAACTACGTGGCATTATGGAATGTTTATCGCTGTGATGGTATCCTCTGCAAATATTTTGCTGTATGGTCAAACTAGCCCATGAAATTTTATCAAGAATGATTCAAGGATCCCATCCAATCCAGAAACTCTACTTCATAATATTATCACGCAAGCTCATGACCATATGTTGAGAACGGTTGGTTGTTTCCATACTAAATGACGATTCTTCCACAGTATGTCTTCATGCGACAGACGTTGTGAAGTAAGCAATTGCAGACGGTTGTGTCAGTATGTTTGTATTCGTCCGCCAAAACCTTGAGAACGTGGAAGAAGTCGGGTTGTTTACACCATCGATCAAATATTGCTGGACCGCATCTGTGGTGAACCAGTTCCAACGCAATCATGCAATGACTCTAGTTGAGGTAACTGAGAGGATGACCGAGTAAATAACAAGTACAGGCTTCCACCAAGTCTCCTGCGGCGATCATTGGATGCTGCCGCTTCCCACTGCCAACATTGCACCCGTTGAAGGAAAAATACTGCCATAAGCTCGAGTGGGATATGAATTACACTGATGAATCCACTGATACTGACCAATGCACTAGAACCCCAGCGAAGGTACTGCATAGATACACTGTAATCTTACCATACATAGCTGCTAGTGTAATGTTCAGAAGCCTCGGAATCTAACTTTTTGCAAAGCAGAAACATCTAGAGTTGAATATTGGGGTGGTGCCCGAAGCTTTAACTTACAGCATCAACTCTCGGTTAGCCGGCGTTGTTGATAGTTAGGCCCATCATTATTCACTGCCCGTAATAAAATAAAATAGGATCTTCCATGAACAGAACTTAGTATTGGTCAAACTAGACTTATTTTGCATCACTTCTAAGTTCAGATGAGCCCCATATTGAAATGATAAATCTACATATTTCAGTTCTACACTCCTGTCTCCCAAGCAAGTACTAGCACGCTACTCACCTATCATAGCACCAAACAACATCGATTTTCCGATTAGTATACTCCTTAAACCTACAGAGGAGAAATGGCCCAGTATGGCTGAGTCTGAAGTTCTCGCGTTGGTACAAGGACTGAAAATCATATATTAATGTTACAATAGTCTCAGGAGATATGTTATTGATGCTAACACCTGTGGGCCGGCTGCAGCCAGGTGCGAATACAATCTATGGAACGAGGCCTGTTAGTAAAAGCAGTTATTCAGAATTAAGCCCTGACTATAGCGATTAAGCCCTATAACTATACGCCTACCTTCTACATGTAGAGATATTAAAATTTATATTTGTAGGGCTTACTGCGAGGATTTTCACATTTGAAATGCTTAATTTTAATTTAACGTTGTACTTCTAGCGGGTACGTCTAATAATCATATAGGAACTACCCGCTGTATGAATAGGGCTCTACTGTAATTATAAGCCCTAACCCCTATAGTTATGGCATCTACATCTACCTACTATTAACGCATGGCCTACCCGCTATAATTTTAGCGACTTAATACCTAGTAAACTAATTACTAGTGCAGCTGGCCACAGTTAGCATACAGTTGACAAGTGAGCCTCAGCACTAATAGCAACTCTCATTTTCATGAGTTTCGATCTATCTTATAGATACCCAGTTACCACATTGTCTAGCCTACTGATGATTATTTTCTTTCGCAAAACAATCTACCAAAAACTGAGAGGGGTTCAGTGCGCAATGAACGATACATCAGATTCGTCTCTGATGTCTTGCTAATAACACAAGGAGTGAACCGCACTTGTCTGGCGATATAGGAGTTGTGGCATATTATTCCATCATCACCTTTTCTCCGCAGACCTCTTGGCGACCAAGGGCAGAAAGGAGCACTACGATGATATCTCCACATGCTTGCTTATAATCCGTGGGAATCATTCGACCAACTGTACAGCAGTGAGATCACGGAAAATATGCTTTGCCCAGAGAGTTAGTCGGCGTTGCGGCCAGTATTCCCGTCGTCCCGGTACCATGGCCATAGATAATTTCGTAACCGAGATGCCTTTGGCTAGTCCCCTCCCTAACCTACCACTCCGCTATTCGTGCAATATAAATTCCCCTGGGATTGGTTCTGCTGTTGCCTCCCCACAATGCGGAGAACCCAGCTAGAAGGGGTTTGGAGTCGGGTGACAGTTCCTATTGGTCAATTGGGTACCAACATTGACGACTTCAAATAGATATATGATGTTGGTGTGTCCGTTACTTGGGTTTATTCTGTTGGTCGGTTAGTTACGAGCCGAACAATTTGCCGACCATGAAGTTCTCCAGTTGCATCTCAGCTCTGCTGGGAGCAGCGGTTACGGCCACTGCTCTGCCCAGCTCAAGCGTGAGCGTCAGCAGCAAGCAGCCCGCATCGAAATATCCCATTGGAAATGGAAAAGGGCCTAATGCAAAAGTCGCTGGGAGGGTGTTCGACATCGATGGTCGAGTTGGATATTTCGCTGGCAGCAACGCCTGGTGGCTTGGACATTTGAGCAATAACGCGGACGTTGACATTTCCCTCCAACAAGTAGCTAACGTGGGTAAAGAGGGCATCCAAAAATATGTGATAGTCGCTGACCAGCATTTTAGACCAAGTACAAAGTCCTCCGGGTATGGGGCTTCGGCGACGTGAACACCATCCCTCTTCAGACAAACACCGACCCGAACAAAGTCTACTTCCAAGTCCTCAACTCGACCGGCTCCTATATCAACTACGGCGCCGACGGCCTGCAGCGACTCGACTACGTCGTGTCTTCAGCCGAAAAACACGGCGTCAAGCTCGTTCTCAACTTCGTCAACAACTGGGGCGACTTTGGCGGCATCGCGGCTTACACCACCGCTTTCGGCGCCAACGCGACGCAGTGGTTCACGGACGAGACTTCGCAGCAGGTCTACCGGAACTATATCAAAGTGCTCGTGAGCCGATACAGGAAGTCGTCGGCGATCTTTGCTTGGGAGCTAGCTAATGAGCCGCGCTGCCGTGGGTGCGACACGTTGGTTATTACGAAGTGGGCCACTGAGATTTCGAAGTACATCAAGAGTCTGGACTCGGGACACATGGTGACGCTCGGCGACGAAGGCTGGTTCGCGCCTGCAGACAAGATTGGAGATGGTTCGTATGCGTACGGCGGCGGCGAAGGTGTCGATTTCCTGGCCAACTTGAAGATTCCCACCCTTGACTACGGCACATTCCATTTGTACCCTGAAAGCTGGGGGTACGAATACACATGGGGACCTGAATGGATTCTCCAACATGACGCCGCGGGGAACACCCCCACATGTGGGACGCCCTAGAAATGATGCTGTATATTATAACCATTGACTTCAAGTTTTTTTTACACTTATTCTGATGCGACTACAATACAGCTTTCACCGTCACTAGGGTTTTCAGACTCGCTAGACTCATCTGTACTATCCTCAATTTCACCAGTCTCGATTTGAGCCTTCCGAATAGCCTTGATATTAGTAAACTTCGAATTAGGGCTCATCTTGACCTTCCTCCGCTTCCTAGCCCTACTAGTCTCAAGCTCTGCCTCTATTGCCTCAATCTTTCGCTGTGCGACAGCTAACTGGTAGTCCTTCTCATCAAAGCCCTTTTGAACTTTCCGAAAGAGTAGCCGCTGGGTATTTGGATCACTATCAAGCTTGCTGAATAAGCTGAGTTGATCTTGGAGCTCATCTCTCCTCTTAGGTGTTTACCAGGCTACTGCTGATGTCTCTAACGCCCAGTCCTGACTACTAGAGTGCCCTTTGCAAGTCTGACTAGGCTGTTTGATTGGTGCTGACGTATTCTCAAGGAGCAGGGGGCTCATAAGGGGTCTAGCTATGCTCGAAGGCCAGAGACCAGTATATTTCCATCCACTGATAATGTTCTTAGCGGTCAATGCTGCTAGACGTGCCTTTCTATAGCAGAGGAGAAAATTTCTCTTCCCTATGACAGTAGTAGTATCCCTTTGGTTAAGGTAACCAAGCTCTTTCTTATAGGCTGCCTTGAGGGGTCCAAAGACTGACTGATCGAGAGGCTGGAGAACGTGGTATGTGTGTGGCGGTAAGAAAAGCAAGTGTATCTTGTTTATGAAGCAGAGGTACATAAACTCTGTCGTTTCGTGGCTACTATGCCCATCTAGGATAAGTAACCTAGTCTCTTCAGGGTCCTCCTGGTTGAGTCAAAGGAATAAAGATCTTTTGTAGCCACTCAATAGCCGTAGAGTCTGACGTCCACCCATTCTCTGTTGCTGTAAATCCCAGGCTTCGTATGGAGTCAAGTCCAGAGGAAACCACTGCTGCTGGACAGACTTCCCCTTGTATATCACAAGTGGGGATAGTGCAGTACCAGTCGCAGAGATACACTCTATAAGAGATGTCCAAGCTCGAGATCCAGGCTGTTTCTTCCGTATAGAACGAGTCTCAGATGATCCTAGAACAAGACCATTTGATCCTATACCTTCTAGAATACCTGTCTCATCCATATTGTATCGATTCGAGGCCTTAATAGCTTTGATCTCAGGGATAGCGAGGTATTTGAACCATTGCCTGATCACATTAGCTGAGGCTCCATTAATACGCTGGGAATCGATAGCTCTGCTTCTCTGGACCTTGACTGAAGGATTCCTCTTGATAAAAGCCTGGACCCAGTTCTTTCCAAGTGGTTCGGTGTCTCCGTGGATCTGTAGGATACGCTCGGCGAAGTCTTTGAGCTGTTGATGGGTTGGTGGGAGGCCTAGGGCAGCCTGGATTCGAACCCATTCAGCCAGATGAGATTCCTGGGCTGGAGAGATCCTCTGGTAGTCAGTGAAGGCTATATCTCTTGACTGGGCTCCCTGAATCCGTCGTGAAAGAGTAGACCTTGGGACAAGTTGGACAATATGGGCCCTGTGGGCCATGTGGGTCCTATACTTGCCACTATCGCCACCTAGAACGGCGACCATCCCCACATACCTCTATTACGAGAAATGTGGCGAGGATAGAACATTCCCTACTTATCTATATGCTTCTACAACTTGTCTGAATTAATCAGCAAGTCTACCATTGATTGACTATATAAGAACCCTTTTGTTTCCATACATAGACCCTCGAAGAGAGGACCAGAGTTAGCTACAATACAGACAGGTTAGGCATATGTGCCCTCCTTTTGCTCCTTCAACGGGAACATCAAATCCAAGTGGACACCATGCTCATATGCTGCTTTTCGGAGGCTTTGACCGGTAGCTATTGCTTGAAGAGCTCGATAAATATCATCTTCGGTATATTGACTTATATTAGTGTAAAGAAGACGTACGTAAAATGTCGTAACGATTGAATCGATATTGGTAAAGATAAAAGAGGTTGAAGTTGGAGGCTAGCGGTGTTGATGAGGCATTTTTGGGTGTCCCACATGTGGGGGTGTCCCGGATGTGGGTGTGGGACGTTATGTGACCACTACCCACCGTCAAACAATTTCTGCCTATAGGGCAGGCATTGCTCCCTCTTTATGTATTTAAGACCTCAAAGGGTGGTCCTGTGAGTGGATATAGCAAGCAACTTGGCTTTAGACCATCGGACTTATGCTAAAATCTGGTTTATTTGGGCGAATAGATTTCTTCCTCTATCACGCTTAGTTGATATACCTCCGATAAAATAGCTGCGTAGAGCAATAAAACCACACGATTTGGAGAGTATTGAAAAAAATCCACATAATTCTACACTCAGCTAAGATGGGCCTTGAAATTTGCCATAGCATGCATGCGATGGTAACCAGAAGAGCCAAATTTCTGCCAATGGGGGCAAAGCCTGGAATGCCCAAGAACCTCTGGAAACTGCTGAAAATCGCCGGTCCCAGGGCCATGTAGCTGCGGCCGCAATGCCACGTTTTGCTATAGCACACCCGGCAATAACTCCGTCTCAAAAAGGAAAAGGAGGAAAGTGATACGTCGGCCACGACAGGGACCTTCTTGCGGCCCGGCCCGTAAGATCTCGTTTCAGATCAGACATGCTGCGCCCCGATACTGACCACCGATACTGACCAAAACAGTCCGTCCAGCTTATATACCAGACGATGGCGTCATTTATGCGGCAGTCAATTGCAGAAATTTGGTGCCGATAACCATTGATTTGACTCTACTGGCCCACACAATTAGGGTAGGGTGACGAAGCTAATATTCTTGTGAGTTTTTTGCAACAACTGACAGGTGATGTTATATCTTAGGTGGGTCGGCTGAGAAAAGGACTACCTCTCCAACGTAGCATATCCAGATCTCTTGTCATGCGGCCGGGATGTATTGGATAAGCATGCGGCACCGCCTACAGCGAATTCGTTCTTATTACGCTCGCATGCTGCTGCTATATGAACGAAACGACGACACCGTCAGCACAACTGAGTGTAAACGTGTTCCGATGGTTTGCTTTCTCTGGCGGTGCAGCAGACAAGAGTGAGGTCAAGTATACAGAGGAAAAAAATCGAAAGGGGAGATATAGCGACATGACCTGTTTCACTGGGATGTGTAGAGAGTTGCAGTTGCTGTCACAGAATCAGCCCACTGAGGCCCACGGGATTTATACCTGTGCCCATGGGCCATTGTTCGCAGGAAGAGGAACTTGGTGAAGAACTCTGATAACTGGGAACATAGTGTTGGCCACTGGCTGCTGCGGAGCAGCGTAGAAAGTAGGGTAGTGATCGAACAAAAAGGGTATTATGCACATACTCATCTCCCTCGATTAATGAAACAAACCGAACTGCCCGGGTTGTCAAGACAGGCCAATCTCTGGATATCGAAACACTCTTCCGAACAGTATTATCGAATATGTCGCCGCAGTCGTCAGCCCAAAAACTTTGCAAACACGCCACTCAGCGATGTGCTTGCCGCACCGGCCAAAAGGACCCTTCTCGCTTTAGTCTCGTCGATCTTTCTCGGGCCCGTAGTAGTCCTACTCTCAGCTGTGCCGTCCAGACCTGTTTCCTCATCACATGGAATAATGTTGAGGAAGTTTCCCTGCACATTGTCCCTCGATGACCTCTAGTCCCCAAGAGGCATCCCTTCCAACTCATCCAGTAGTCGTTTCCAATTGTCGGCAAGCAACTCGGCGTATTTCACCCGCTCTTGAGCCCAATCCTGGTTCCATCGCGAAACATGGTACTGGGTCTGTTGGAAGAAAATGAGCTCGTCACGGATACACTCGCGGACGAAGACGGAGCGGTTGTGCTGGTTCACTATGCTTTCCTTGTCCTATCACCGACGTTAGCGTGTATGTCACAGACACGTGAGCATGAACTACTGACCTTGATGATACTCTCCACCACTCTTTCCACCTCGCCAGGTTTGACGAGTCCCTCGGGCTTCGCTCTTAGCCCGGCCAACTTCGTCTCATTAGTCTGGATGCGACGCTCCAGATAGGGGATATTGTCTTTGTCGAGTCTCTCCCTGCGATCAAACATCTCCCGAACGCTGACTAGCGCATCCCGCTGTCTCTTCAAATCCTCGAGAACGCCAGCATCCCAAGCCTTGCTCTCGTCCTCGATCAGTCCTTGCGCGGTCCGTAATCCTTTGCTCATGGCAGCCAGACCGTCATTCAGCAAGGGTATATCATTCGTGTCGGTAGCATACGTGTCTGCGCTTGATTCGGTGAGAGACGTGAGGGAGAGGGCCATTCGAGCATGATCGGCTGCCACGCCCTCGGAGCGCTTAACCAACCGATCCATCAGATTGCAGGAGTTGATGTACAGGTCTGCAGAACGGCGGACACCAGCACGTGTGCGATCGAAGAGCTCGTTCAAGGGTCCAGCAGGAAGAGAATCTTCGAGACCAGGGGGTAAGGGGCGGCCGTCGAACTCGTCTTGGACGGAGATAGTTGCTTGTTTGCGCCACACCGATAGTTCCTACACACCGAAGATGGTTAGTTGACTCTCGCAAAATTTCCGATCTGGAACCGAGACGGAAGACTCTAACCGTAGGGACAGTCAAAAACATTATCGCCAACTGCTCCTGACCGAGAACAGGATGTCTAACAACTGCGTTCAAAAACCTTGCCAAGCCCCGTCTACGCTTCTCGATGAAAGCCCCGTCGTTGCTGAGGTGGTTCCCGTTGACCGCAACACGTTTTGGCGGTAGTAGAGGGAGAACTCGGAAGGGATAACGCTTATGCAAGCAGTCAAGCAGCCACACAAAGTCACTGTACCGACGGATTACTTTGCTCCCCCGGCGCGAAGACATGACCTCGTAGTTGTGATGCTGGAACATAAAAAGTCCCTCCTTCTCCGGCATCAAGGTCACCACGATGTTCTCCTCGATAGCGCCGCCGGTTCGTCCACCACTAATGGTACGTGAGTGGCCGGCGCCGAGCATAGGGCTTGCACCTGGTTCCCGGCCCACGCCTGGACTGTTAACACCGCCGAACGGACTGTTGGGCTGGATCGACGGCCCATTGAAGTTGGGCTCAGGAGTGGCACTCGAACCGTCGTAATAGCCCCAGCCGCCGGCAGGGTTCGCAGGCACGCTTGGGACAGAACCAGAGGCGGCTGATTGACGGCCGGAACCGGGGGCCGAGCCCATAGTCGTGGTCGTGAATGTGGAAGTTGTTCGTTGAGGTAATTCTGGTGGTGCATTTAGGGTTCCGTAATTGCCACCATTCACACCAGGACTTGCAGAACCACTACCGTTTCCATTTGTCGGGGATATCGCGGTATGATTGTGATTCTTATGCACGTCGGGGGTATTCCAAGGGTCTTCGTCCATCGAGGGCTGCTTCGGCCGCGCAGCCAGCGTCGAATTCTTCCTAGGAGTCGCCGGTGCCTGTGGCGGTTTGGCAGCGAGCTCGGATGGGACAGGGAATGCGTTGGCCGGTGTCTTCTTATTGGTGACGTTGGATAATCGGGGCTGAGGGAGATCTATTATTTCCGTGAGCATTGGACCAGCGAATAGCGTCGAGGACCCGCTTGATTGCGATAACCTGGATGCACAGGCTCCCGCATGACGATAGAGCTACGGAATAGGGACTGTGGCAAATGCATGGATCCGTTGACGCCGAGAAGCAGGAATAAGAAGCGAATTGGAGGAATAGGACAATTGGCGTTTGAACTTTGACTTACTACGTCTGCGCTCGTCAACGCCGTCCAGGCTCACAGCTTCGCCCTCTTGCGCCAGTCCGATGAGAGCAAGCAGCACATTGTAGGCTTCCCGGTTGAGGTCAAACTCCTGGCCTCCCGGCGCAATGATGTTCATGATCAGGGATTGCTCATCGGCGTCGAGCTTTGCACTTGCGAGCGTCTTGGTAATGCCAGCCGACGAGACTTTGCCCGCGCTGCCGTCCTCGCGGACGGCATTGTCGAAGGCCTCAACATAGCTCTCTGGCACATCAACGCCAGCAAGAAGAGATCGAATCAAATCAGCACGTGTTTGTTGTCTCCGCGGTGTTGGTATATCCCAGGGCGAGTGAGAGCCACTGCCAGCCGCATCGTTGTCGTCGAAGAGGGTGTCGGACGTGGATCGAGCCATGGCGCCATCCTCGTCGAAGAGGGAGTTACGGGGTCGTGCCATGGCTGAATTGCCCCGAGGGGGGGAATCGCGTGGAGGGGACTCGCCGAACAGAGACATTGTCGTGGCTCTTAGTCTCAACGGAGGGCTCGCGATCTAGATAGGTCGAATGGTATTATGTAGGTCGAGAGGATGACGGCGGCTGCAACGGCGTGGTAATCGCCTCGTAAAGACGATTCCGGGCTTCCCAAGTGGGACGGGATAGGACTGCAACTAAAGCACCAACTGACGAAGCGATATACGTAATGTACACTGGCTAATCAATCCCGGCTTAGAGAAGACAGGAGATGCGATTGATCGGCTTGAGGTAAGTTCAAATTCAGGTTAAAGTGGTCCGAGTCATGGAGCTTGGGGGAGCTGCTGCCCACGCTGAAACCAAGCCGCGGAGCTACTGTGGAGTGCTGACAAGGTGACAGGGCTATCGCTACCATAAAACCATTGCCCACCAATCAGCCACGTCCATCAAGCCACCCTCCCTGGGCCACAAGGTCCGTTATTAAGGTGATGACAGCTTGAATTGATGATTGCTAATTAATTATTTCACTATTTCACAACTGGCTAAACTCTAACAGCTCGGGTGGACTTCATCATTGTGGGTAATAGCACAAAAACCGACAGACTGTCGAACTTTTCAAGTATGAACTCCACACGCAAGGCTGTACTAAATAATACTCTTATTATCAGGTACTATGCTAAGCTCGGAATCCACATCGTGCATGTGATCTTTATTTTTTAAGTTTCAGAATGCCATAGGCCGTGTTGTAAAGATAGTGATATATTATAGAAAATGTTGGTTTCTACAGTCGTTATCATGGAATTTGTTTCCCCGGTTATGCCTATATACTCAGTCGCCTCTGAGCTACGAGTCACGCGGCGCTCTAGTGAGCTAACAGTGACTACTTCTATATCCAGGACATGCATTTGAACCATAAGTTTCAAGCTAATATCCTGCTCTATTCGAAAATTTCTATCAACCAACTGCAACATGAGCAACCAAACCCAAGCACAACAGGCCTTGAACCAGCAGAAGTAATGACCTTGGGGAGTGTCAGTTCGTAGATTCATTCGGAATGCAGTTCGAAGGAGGCCCAAACTCACATTTCTACCTCGGGTATCCCTGCCCCACTCTTCGTCGTCTGACATTTTGGACACGGGTCGACATATCTCGGGAGCGTCGTTGTGGCTGGGGCGCCGGCGGGAGCGGCAGTAGACGATTTTGAGGTCGTGCTGGTTGCAGTATCTGTGATAATATCCGAAACTGTCACAGTAGAGCTTCCCTCGGCCAGCTCGACAACAGTAGCCATGGATCCCGTGATGACGGCGCCGGTCGTAGCACTGGCACTGAGAAGTGTGCTGGTAGAATCCGCATTTTCAGGAAGAGAAGTAGTCAGTGTTGCCGCAGTTGTGGTTGTTGGAGCTGGATCTCGACCCTCGGGTGGCTCTGCTATTGCGGACCGAGCACAGAGGCCCATCCAGAGGGCTAGCATAGCAGACGGCCGCAACCTCTTTGGCCGTTTGTCGTGCTTGACTTTCATGGCTGGGCTTGACTATAATATCGTGTCTGGTATGACAGGAGAGGATGGTAAACTCCCCATATCCAAGTATGAGTGAGAAGGTTAGAGTATCTGACTTAAGATCGTCAACATTTCGAAACACTGAATAAACCTTCGTGGGGTTGAGGAACACCGATGTATTAGACCAAATAGGCTTTCGGGATTTGCTCGTCTGAATCTTTCTTTATTAATTGCATTGTGGCCGGCCAGTTCCAATTACTCATATTCATAACTTCAACGAAATGGCTTCATCGGAGAGTCATCGGGAAATTGCGACGGGCGCATTCTTCGCAGATTATCACCCCAAGCATATATTCTACACAGGGCCGAAAGGTAAAGTCTGATGAGTTGAACATGGACAAGAAGAGGCATATAGGAGGGTATTTCCCCGAGAGTAATTTCGATAATGAAAGACTCTGTTGGTTCATATATCCTGCATATAAGAAAATGTGAAGTGTTCTAGGCGATGTAAGAAATAAGTAGCGTTTGTGAAATCTGGTTTTGAGTTTTATAATTAGACAAGGTAGTGGTTCTTGTCTATAATAAAATCGCCCTTCTATTGATACACTGATGCATTTGAATTTAGTGCAGTATTGTTGATGCTTACCGCTGTCTGTCCAGGTCTTTTCAAAGACCCTACGCAGCCTACTCAATATGTCCTCTTCATTCTGATGTCTCATAGTGCATCAGCAACCTCTCCCCTTCAATTCGAGGCCTTCCTATCGGTCCAGCTTATTGATTCTTAACGTATTAATATACCCACACCTCAAGATCAAGCCAAACAACATTCGTCTCCACCGGTTACCTCGTCCTACCCACTAAACCCTTCCACATCGCCTGTACCTTCCGAGCCGTTTCGTGAGATCTCTCAAGCACCGGCCCTCGAAAGTCTCCTTCACCGCAACTCTCACAGCAGCAGCAAACGCCACGCCCCGACGCACCCCGCCCCTTATCGCCTTCCGCGTGCCTTGCCTTTCTGATCACCTTAGCTTCCCCAGCCTAAATATTCCCCCCCATCGCCCCTAGCCCCTTGGAGAAACATAGGCTAACTGTATCGAAACACGCCGCTTGATCCTTAAAGTCGCTAGCCCTAGCTGCAATAGCCTCTTGTAATCTCGCCCTATCGTAGTGCATTTTAATTTCGTTATTTCGTGCAAAAGTCGAAATATATCGGACCTCTTCGATGAGCTGCATAATGGTCCCTTGCAACGTGTTTTCGAGGCTGACGATGGCCGTGGGATAGGTATTAACATGGTTATCTGGCTTAAACGCCGTCTTGACATCTTCTAGGCTAAGGCAAATGCCATTATGTGGCATAACGGGAGTAACTATAGCCGAAGTCATGATTGCGAGCCCGCCCCGTCTCGATGCGGAAGACGTGGGTCGGGTTATTCAGTAAAGACGGCAAGGTAGCTGGTTGTCCATGGTGCCGCAGAGAATAATGAAGGCAGATTCTTTGCTGGTGAATCGGGCGCAGTAGGATTCCATGTCCAGAGTTTGTGGGCGCTTGGTAGTTACGGCGGCCTGTTTAAGCCGTCGCGGCACCGTTACGGGGAGGAAATCGTCGGAATACTCAAGCCCGTACTGGGAATAGTTCTCTGACCGGCGTGACAGCGTGTAAGCAAGACCACCGAGGTTGGCGTCTGGATGCGCCTATAATTATTCGCTAAGTGTTATTGCCGTTAAGGCCAGAGCCACGACTAAATTAGCTGATAGCACAAAGGGGCCGCCAGCGTATATTGTGGGGTCTACCTCACCATGTTTGTCATGAGGTTGCGGATGAGGATTGATGTGGAGCGCAAGTCGGTTGGTCATGAGGTTTCCGCTTTTGGCACGCGCATGTGGCCGTGCAACGGCTTGATCTTTGGGCCAAGCTGAACGAAGTGCAAGTTTGGTGGCACAAGACTATGCTGTATAGCCAGCGAAGCCTTGAGCATACCCGCTAGGACTGCGATCCTTTTGAGGTGGCCAATCACTGTATTGATCGAGCCAACTAGGAGCGTCTTATCTTCAGCATGGTCGAAGCCCTGACGGAAAATTACAGCCTGGATAGCTTCAGCCTCTATAGGATCGCCAGCTAGTGTACCGGTGCCATGGGCCTCGTAATATTGTGGCCGGTCTGCCGCCTTCGCTAGTCTAAGCCGCATTTAGCGTACGTAGCCTTGACTAGGGTCGCCTGTGCTTCTGTACTGGGCACCTTCAATCCTTCGTGAGAAACCGTGGTTGGCACCAGAACGACACGGTGTGTCAGTAGAACCTGACTGAAGTTCGACTATCCTGGTTTACACCAGTCTCGCGGATGATGCATCTCATGTGGTCGTTATCGGCGATACCCTGGCTCAGTGCCTTACAATTACCGCGGCAAGGCGTTCTCCGCGGGTATATCCATCTAAACTTACGTCCCATATGCAAGAGCACCCGCTCGGGGGGAGCACGTGTAGCTTTCATCCCTATCATGATTCGTCAGCTCCTGACCAAAAGGTAATATAATCCAATGTGTCATATCTGCCCCGACGTGCCTTGGATTCGGCGATGAAGATCTCAGGCCCCAGTATAGGATTCGTCCCAGCTACGGTGGCCGTCTGAGCCTTGCCAACTGAGCCTCGCCAATACTAAGGGCTTGCATGCCTGGTACAAAGCCACAATGCTTGACGAACAGGCGGTATCGATGACCAAAGACAGGCCCCTCCAATCAAACAAGTACGAAACGCGGTTGGCCATGACGGACAGCGCAACTCCTGAGGTGGTATACGGCGGCATGTCGTCTGGATCGCTGAACAACATATGAGTGCAGTCGCTATTCATCATGCCGACGAGGACGGCGGTGGTTGAGCCGCGCAGCTGCTGCATCGAGGAGCCAACTGACTCATTGCCCTCGTAGACGATCTCAAAGAGCATGCGTTGTTACGAGTCCATCGCTTCGGCTTCCTTTGGGCAAATTTCAAAGAAATTGTAGCCGAAGACCCGATGATCTTCACCAAGAAAGTAGGCATGTTTGACATTGGTACTCTGCGGGGCCTCTGTTTTAGCAACGTGATGAAATGCTCGGTAAAAGCAGCATCAACCTCCTCTGAATATTAGCCTAAAGGAGCCTCCTAAGGGGTATAGTATGCGTACTAAGCTAGGAATTACAGAGTGAGAGTGGGAAGTTGTGGCCTCAAGTGTAGAGGGGTATGAGGCAGACAGAAAGGCCCTCGTTGTAGTATTTAGGGATCCCTTGGGGCTAATTTGGGATTGGTCCCTCCTGCACCTCCATAGCACCAATACAGCCCCTAATACATGGATTCTGACAGTAAGCATACCCCTTTCCCTCCTAATACTTAATAAAGGTAGTACGAGTATAATTATATATCTAAGCCATTAGCTAATATTTCGAGGGCTAAAAAGCCTAGTATTATTCCAAGTTAGTATTCCATTCGGGGCCTTGATAGTGACCCCACGGAGCCCACCAGTCCAGTAGAGTATGCATGTCCCGTTCTCTCGCATCACGCTTCATGAGCTTCCCATTATACATGTGATCCCGGCTATGGTACTGCTGCTGATGGATATGATTCAACGCATGGTCAGAAATGAAAGTCATGGCCAAGGCCTGCCACATCCGTTCGCCAGTGAAGTATCTCCGTGACATGCCCAAGGCGCTGCATATATATCTAGCCTTGCTATAATGCGGATAACTGTCGTCACAAAATCGAGTGATGTCTATACTAGTACTGAAGTCCTCAGGGCTTTATACCAAGTCCTCGAGGTAGGCCTCTCGGTCTCGGCGTTGTGGAAATGGACGCCTGAAAGGACAGTGGCAATAAGATCCTATCAAGATAGAGCACATAATACTAATCGATCCGTTGTTCTACTGACTCCATTCGAGGGCCTTCACTTCTTTGGGCAAAATTTACTGGCAAGGTATGCTTGAATTCACTGATTCGAAAGGATCACACACTCTGATGCGGGAGACAAAAGAGATACCGCCACCCTTTATTCCGTAATGGCTCATCTTACTAGAGCCATATGCTTTCCCTTGGTCAGTTCGGCATAGTACTAAGGCACTCAGGTAAACTAGGGTTTACTTCTCTTCGGCTTCTCAGTTCTACGTTAACCGACACGAATACATTATTGATGCAGACTGCTGGTCAGTCTACCCTCGATAAACACTTATGACCGCGAGCGCGGTCCACGCTGGCGATCGGAAGCCGTTATAAATCGGATGCATGTATCGTCGCTTACATCCCTGAGCAGGTGCATAAGGAGCCCTGCCATGTGGCGCACCGATCTTGTTCATGCTGTCAGCAAAACTTGCCGACTTGGAAATTCGGCAGCTACAAATGCTCTAGAAGTCTGCCGGCGCGGAGATTTCTGCCTTATGTTAACCACCCTCTCTCGCATCTATAGCTCAATATTACCCTCCAGGACAAGTTTAGCCCCACCATACCACCATGGTTGAGAAATATCCGTTAGCTGGATGACAATCAAGAATGAAGGCACTGGTCGAAATTATCAAGACGTTCGGGCAGTTCAGCCCCTGGAATCAAAGCTTTACTGAGAAATAAATTCCATCACTGCACGGCGAGTTAAACTCTTTACCTTATCCTTTCTAATAAGGGGCGTATGAGCCAACTACGTATAACAGGTATAGGAGAAGAAGTAGCCAGGGCATACGTGGTAGCACAATCCCCGGAAAGTCCCACAGGGAATTCGGCGACATCAAAGAGGTCACACACTCCTGTACGGGAGAGCTGTTCTTCGTTCTGCTCGACCTAGACGACCTCCATCAGAGTCGCCGCACACCACATACTGGAGCGCGAGAACAAGTTACACGTCCTTTTCAACAATGCTAATGTTGGAGGGCGGCACCGGGATAGCACAAGCATTTTGGGAGTGGAACGATGAACATGTTCAACTGTTCAACCATACCTCTAGCAAGATTTTGTATGTTTTCTTATTTGTACGCAACGAGTAGGCACGCTGGTACCAGTAGTGATAAGTAGGTGAAGGCAAGAGTATTATACTATTATATCAGGACCCGGCGAACTGCTGCCTGTATTCGGCTAGATCAGTCGCATGGGCTTCCCAATAATGACAAGAGTTGGTGAATCATGAGTTGCTATGTTTCAAGCCCCATGTCTACTCCGCATTGAATAAAGTTGACCTAATGCGAGCGACCTCCAATGCGATGGTAGATTAAGCCGAATTTGGGTATTAGGTCCCCGGCTCTCGGCGTGCCTAGGTTAGGTGCTTTATGATGCTACTAATATAAACCTTTCGTCTCCATTGACACAATCCTTCAAGCTGCCAAATGTCATGATTGATTCCGAATCTTCAAAACCCACAACTGTCAGCCCAACATGTCTGCGAAATCCATGAAATGTGACTCCCCCACCAACCTTGAACTGCTGATTGTCGGTGGTGGCATTGGAGGCATGACGGCGGCCATTGAGTGTCACCGCAAAGGACACACGGTCCGCGTGTTGGAAAAAAGGGCAGACTTTAACACTTTCGGTAACTTGTCCTCACGAACCACCCTGACATAAACTCCCCACCACTAGAACAATGACAGGCGACCTCATCGGCATCACCCGCAGCGCGCAAAGAACAATGAAGAAATGGCCCGGCTTTCTTGATCGGCTGATGGCTAATGCTATGCCACCAAGGATTACCTTCTTCAAATTCGATGGCACGGAGATTGCTACGCTGAGTGACCAGGATAGTAGTGATGAGGGCATTATTAGTATGCCTCTGTGGCGTTCCATGCTCCACGGGGAGCTGCATAAATATGCGGCTGAGTTGGGGATACCTATTGCGTTTAATGCGAACGCGGTCGAGTATTCTGAGACAAAGGATCGCGGCTTTGTCGTGGCGGATGGGAAGAAGTACTCTGCCGACCTGGTGATAGCCGCTGATGGAATCGCGTCCAAATCTGCGAAGTTGGTAGTGAGTCAACAATTGGAGTCGCACTCCATTTTACATGCCCTTTGTTCTAACAGATTATAGGACGCAAACCCAGAAACCCCAACAAGCAGCGGCTTTTCGATCTACAGAACCAGCTTCGCACTCGGTAACAGAGCAAATCTAGTCTACACAACCACACTAACTCTCCTCCAGACCATGCCCTGAAAGACCCTCTAGTATCCGAACACTGGGGCGGCTCCGTCGAAGGTGTCCAAATCTTTCTCGCCGACGACCTCCACATCGTCACTGCGAAGAACTCCAAAACTAATAGCGTAACCCTCTTACCCCTTTCCCCTCACTCTCCAAAAATGCAGAGAATTAACACAAATTCCAGATCTCCTGGATGCTGACCCACCGCGACATCTCCCAAACCGCCACAGAAGCCTGGTCCGCCACCGCTCCGACCGACGGCGCCCTGTCTTTGGTCCGTCCCTCCGCTGGCTGGGCCCCCTACCTCGCTGCCCTAATCAGCACCACCCCCGGGAACCGGTGCGTAGACTGGAAGCTCGTGTGGCGCGGTCCGCAATCGAAATGGAGCTCCCCTCACTCCCGTGTTCTGCAGCTTGGGGATGCGTGTCATCCGCTTATCCCGACTTCGGGGAGTGGGGCCGTCATGGCGATGGAGGATGCGTACTCGATTGCGGCTTGTTTGAGGATTGTGGCGGACAGAGATAGGGGAGAGGGAGTAACGAGGAGTGGAAAGGGGGAGATCCCGCTTGCAGTCAAAGTGCACGAGAAATTGCGATTCGAGCGGGTCTCGTTTGCGCAGCGAATGGGGATTGAGACTAGGGAGTTCTATCATCATTCGAGCTGGGAGGATGTTATGCGGAACCCGGAGGCGTTGGGCGTTGTGTAAGTCCTTTCTTTTTTCTCTTCCTTGCTCATTCTGCCGCTTCATCTGTATAACATTAGCGGAAGCATTTTGACTGATGTGTCTAATTTACGACAGGGGCCCTTGGATTGTGAGACACGACGCGGAGAAGTACGCTTTTGAGAACTTCGAACAATGTGCGGAGCATGTGAAGAATGGTGCGCCGTTTGAGAATACGAACACGCCCCCGGGAAAGAAGTATGAGCCATGGACGGTGAAGGGGTTGCAGGAGGAGGTGGATCAGAATAGTAGGAGGGCGGCTAGAATATAGGCCAGGGGCCCATTATTTTACGTGCGAGTTTAGTCTATTTGGCACAGGCAAATTGCTCACCTGTATACTTATTTTGCCTTTCTAGTTCCTTAGCGAATTATGATCATTATCAAGGTAGTCCAATATCCGCGCTTGACAGTAATCTCCACTAGTCGTCCGTTTGTAGATACAATGCCATTATATGACTTTGTTCGGCCAGTACGTATGCCCCTAGCGTAACCTTCCCATATCGCACCCCAAATCCCCTTATACGCTGATGTCAAACCAACACAAAATTCCGTTCCAACACCCCATCCATCTCCAAAGCCTCTCCACCCATAATTCCATGCACATAACAATCCCCCACCAGCCTCCACTGCGCCAAACTCCCCTCCACCTGATGCAGCACAAACGGCGTCCTCGCCCCCTTCAACACCGCCACCGTATCCCCTTTCACCAGATCATCCGGCCCAATCCCGATGTACCCTTTTTCCGTGGTGAAGAAGGCCCTGCCTCGCAGTGTCTCGTTGGCTAGCTCGGCGTAACGCTCTGTGTTACGGCGGTGCGGGTTGAGCCAGATGTAGCCTTGTTTTTGACAACGCCATTCGCAGTCAATGGGTTTGTCTTCGGGATTTTTGTCGTTGGTGTTCGTGTCGGTACTGTCGTCGGAGCGGTACATTTGGTCCAAGTGTGCCTGGAAGTAAGGCTCGAGCTCTTCATCGATGCGGCTGTGCCAGCGGGATGGGACGGCGTGGCTGGTTGGGCCCCAGTCATCACGGCTTTCCATGCTTTTCAGAAAGGTGCCAATAGAGTCGTGTCTGTGCAGTGACTTGGAGTGTTCTTTGACTATGGCCTCCATATCCAGGGGATCTTCGATGGTGTCGGATGTCGGTCCACTTTTGTTATCATGCTGAACCGAAACTTCCTCTCCTGTCCCTTCTTGTGAAGGTGTCCCGTCATATGGACCACCCATTGGCCTCCCACCGGCCGCCAGTCTAGCATCGTCCCACGGAGCCCACCAGTCCAGTAGAGTATGCATGTCCCGTTCTCTCGCATCACGCTTCATGAGCTTCCCATTATACATGTGATCCCGGCTATGGTACTGCTGCTGATGGATATGATTCAACGCATGGTCAGAAATGAAAGTCATGGCCAAGACCTGCCACATCCGTTCGCCAGTGAAGTATCTCCGTGACATGCCCAAGGCGCTGCATATATATCCTATAGGGGGCATCTCGCGCCGGTTGGGAGTTTCCCCACCGGCGAACTCCGTGATCGGGCAGGAGACCCTGACTGTGTCGAAGACGAGACCCTCGACGGAGCACCAGGGGTAGTTGAAGAAGGGCTTGTTTTCCTGCTCTCCGCCGGCATTAAACCACGGGACGGAAAGTAGGGGTTGGTAACGCATCGGCAGTCTCCAGTCTGGTACCCAGCTCTTGTTTCTAGTCGTCATGAGTTGGAGCTCGGGTCGGAAGGCACCTGAGCAGTGCAAAAGCTCGAGATGGATTTTCTGGTTCAGCATAGATTCTGCGAAGTCTGCGTACACGTGCTCCACATTGGCTTCGTAGTCGACTTGGATGGGAATGCTTTGTCTGCTTTGTCGGGTTGTGTATGTTTCCTCGGACCCACTGGTAATGGACAGTTGAGAAAACCGGTGTTCGGGCTCTGGTCTCAGACTTGCAAATGGGGATCGAACGTCGTTTGCCAAACCCAAATGCGCATATATGCGATCATGTTCGTTGGTGCAATTGCAAGAACTGAACCGCACGAGAATATCGAGGATGCCATAGCCATCCTCTCCGTACTGTTCAGGGAACTCATAGTACGCACCCTGCCGCTCGAGCGCGCGGATATGATCCATGACGTGTTGATCAAAGTTGAAAGTGCTCTTATTCAGTGTGAAGACGGCATGGTTCAATGCATGGCTGGTGATGTCCAGAGATCCACAGTAGAAGTGCGCGTTCTTCTGCACTGCCTCCTGAACGATCCACCGTCTTGTAAACCACGGCAGAGCTAGAAACCGTTGGACTGCCTCGATGCCTTCCTCTTTATTCTCAAAGAAGCGGCGCATCTCCGTCTCGATGCTGGAGACGGCGCGCTCAGCTGTAACGCTGGATTCATGCTGGGAGCTGCTCAGTCCCCAAAGGAAGTCGATGCACTCGTCCATCTTGCCGCCGTCTCCTAGCCAGACCAGGACGGACCTTGCATATCTGTAAATTTGGCCCATGCGCTGTACTTGTTGGTTCTTCTCCCTGATGTCGGCTTGGTTGATGCAAACGGCGTCTACCCAGAGTCTGAGCTTTTCTGTCTTCTTCCTGAAGCGGCGGAGGACCTGGTCGAGAGTCGGAGTGATAGAAATCTTGGAGCCATCACAGAATAACTCCTTGAGGAAGACAGGAGGACCCCAGACATACGATACGGCCTCGAAGTCTGGCCAGTCACTTAGGTTGACTGTCTCAATGGTACATTGTAGCTCGGCATCAAAATCTGGTGCGGGCTCAAGCACCATGACCCTGATTTTGAAAAAGTCGAAGGGCTGAAAGTCATCATCGAGGATGGATACATCTTTGTTGTTTAGACTTTGATACACATAGGGAGGTCGCATGATTGAGGCCATGATAGACATAGAAGCAGCCAGGCAGGGGGCTACAGATGTCCGAATCAAGCTTTGTGGGAACGATTATTGCGAGCTTGCGTTTTATTGAAAAATCACTGAAGCAACGACGTGGCAAGCTCGGATTTTTGTACTGACGCTTGACGGAGCATCCGAACACATGACAGCTGAAGATGTGATGGTGGTGACTAGTGCGGCTGAGATGCGGCTGATGATTATGAAGACGGGAAGATAACCCGAGACTCTCGCCGATCAAGACGATAGCATTAGGTCTGGCTCATACAGGAAATGCCCTGTATATTTTGAATGACATTGATCTGGTCCTGCCGAGACAACGACCTTGGGCTCAAGGCCGGCACAATGGCAAGGGTTTCCCTCCAAACGTGAACGGCATCGTCCCAACGTCCAGATGTAGCATGAAGCCGCTCAATCCATATCGCCGCGAAAAGTATGTTCATTGGGGCGAAATGCGATATGGCGAAGCATTGCTCTGGTCTTTTTGCTTCCTGACTTTGGTGCCGGCCAGATCCAAACGGGCGATATAGGCGCGGGCCAGGTGGAGAGGAAGCCTATTGGTCGATTTCCTGAGTCCCAACCTCGCAAGACGGGAGATAAATGCTCATGTTGTTTTCGTAGGGTCCAGAGGTCCCCCTAACTCGACAAATCCTTTCCTACTTTCTACCATTCAAAATTATCATATACTAGCTGCCCGTTTTTCGAGTTATGATTCGGGCCCATGTCGCTCGCAATCCATATATATCGAGTATATTCGTTGCTTAGTTTGAAACCCAAGTCCTCTAAAGACATATTGTACTTTATATACCTTAGCTTAGCCTCTACTAATTTTTGAACGCTATTTCAGAATCCCGGTCCTAGTTTACGTACCTTAGCTTAAATACTTGAATAATATTTGGGTAATAATTCTTTTGAGTCAGAGTATTTGTTCCGCTTACAACACTCGAGAATAGGTTATTCGTTGATACTTTGTAATAGTTTTATCTTGCTCTGTGTAGCTATTTCAGGATACAAACAGGAAACTGTTTGTTATATAGGGATAGGTTCTCATAGTCCTACTCACATTTAGGAAGAGTACCTTCTCAGACCACTGGGTATTTTCGGTGTATATGTTTCATACGGGTGCCATCAGTGGATGTCAATATGGCTGGTGAATACATATGAGAGCCACTACCAGACCACATTCGCATTGTCTACAACCTCACACTGTGGAAGGGTCAGCTTATGGCGATGACGGGTCACGACGACCATCATTACCGCTGCGACTGTGGGCCTACATCTCTTTGCTCGGTTGATAATCATGCGTGCAACTATCATCGTTGATGACTGTGAGTGAGCCAGGTTCTATATATATTGTAGCTCAGCATGTCAGGCACTAACTGAAAATCAGTCAGAATTTGTCTTAATAGCTTTTATATTCTCAGCCGTGATCTCCGCTGCAAGTACTAAACGTATGTCGAGCCTCACTATGCGCCTTGAACAAGAAATAAGTCGCAACAGCACCTGTTATTAAACTTGATTTCAATTCTACCAGCTCAGCTAGCCGTTCCTTCACACCAAAACATATACGTCTTGAATATATTTACGCATACAAACGGCATCGAGAGTATTGCCTGGGCGACTAGGCTTCCTCCAGCGGGATAAGTATCTATCATATGTGGCACCACAGCCACACGGCAGCATTGTTTCAGTCCTAGGTGGCGTGGTTCAAATCTTTCTCTGCGTTTAGTCACCCTCGACTAGGGATGTGAGTCTTCGCCGACAGCCAGTATTATGTCTCTTCCACTCTTACAATATCGGTCTTGCGATCATGTCCCATAACTATGGCAACGAGGGGCCGACCTTGCTACGCGGTCCGAATCCCTCTCCCAGGCCCGCAATCAGTGTGAGGAAAAGAGTGATATTCAGTAATGAGAGGTCGTGGACTACACTGAAGCCCAGGAAGATGACAAGACGCATTTACACGGTCAGGGCATGTCAAGCCACTTCGATTTCAAGCTTGTTTGGGGAAAATGGAGGCTTACAGTGTTTAGCTGTCAGGACACATACTCAAGGCAACATCCAAAGATAGGAGTAGAAGGCGGGATCCGAGTCGCGGAAGGAGTCAGAAGGACGGTAGATGCACACAACAGCAACAACGACAAGATTCTTTCCCAGGCGGGCAGTTTGGAGTATTATTCATCCCATGGTGTAGGCAGTTGAATGAACCGTCCATTTGTGCCCATCATGTCATGTCGACTTACAACATCTCTGACAAAGCCGTTTCCTCCAAAGAATGACGCACAGTCCACGCGCAATTGTGGCGCTTTCTGGTGAGGCGGCATGGACAGGAGACTGTGATGCCTGTTGGGCTTTGGGATAGGCACTGGGAGACGAGTTCAGCCACGAGCCAGGGGTTTGTGAGGGAGGTGGGGGATGGTGTTGGGAATGAGCGGATGAAACTGGTTTTGCGGGCGGCGCGGGACGCGAGTATTGCGGCGGTGGATGTATTTGGCGGTGCAAGGGTCAGGGCTGTGGACGTTCGGGTTGCGGTGCGAGGGGAGATGAATAACTGAGTCAACTCAAATGAGGTCCGTACCCGGCACGCCATTGATAACCTATGAAAGCGAAAAAGGGGATTTTACCGATCGGAGAGCGCGCTCGACCAGGTACAAGAATAAGTTGTGGAACAGGGCTGGGAATCATTCACTAAGTTCGAGTAACAACTACACAAAAATATATCGGATATCATCGCAACATAATCACGTCATCTCAATCTTCCCCATCCGTAAGTAGTTCCTCCACGAGCGAGTCGTCATCCTGACGAGCCGTCCGTATCGTAGAGTGACTCGGGCCATCAAGATCAACGTCAGAATCTTCAGGTTCCTCCTTGATGGGTGACGGGGCCAGTACTGTCTTTTCGTCCCCTTTGCTGTCATCCATCAAAGCGGTCTTTTCATCCTCTGTCACAGAGGTATCTCCCGCGACCGAGACGCTCACGCTCCGACTCCCGCTCCTTCGCATCATTGTCTTGTCCTGCTCACTCAGTTGGTTGACGATCTTGCCAAGGTTCACGTGGATCTTGTAAAGAGCGTTTCTGCTAGTTGCGTCGGTGGCAATGTTTTCTTCCACGGCTGAAGAAACCTCTTCGTACAAGACGCGGATCTTGTCCTCTGAAGACGCAGGCGAAATATACAACTTCCCCAGCAGCGGCCCAACCGTCTTCTTTTCTTCTTCTGTATCTCTGTTAGTAAACCTTTGCAAGCGAAGCTTAATTCCACTTACTGCTAGCACTGCTGTTCAGCTTCTCCAAGATGTCAGTTGCGAAATCAAGATGGACGTCGCCATTGACGTGCTTCTTCTCGGCTTCCATAGGGAGACCTGGTTGGTAGCACTTCCGTGGATCCGTCCAGTCCACCAAGCAGGCGCCAATAGTGCTCAAACTGGCCATCTCCTCGTTAATGTCAGCGTCGTCATCCTCTAGGCCTTCGCGCACATTGTATAGGGCGTGGAGAGCATCGAGAGCCACGGACTGCAACAAGCCCTGGTTCTCGGCCCTGGAAAAGCAGAAGACTGGCAGGAAGTAGTTTAGAGCTTGCCTCACGCTCTGATTGCCGTTGGTAGCTGGGTCGAAATATGCGACGACAAGCGTCTTGAGTAGCTCTGTCGACGTTTCGTGGTCCGTAACAACTCTGCCCAGGAGAAGTTTTGAAACGGCAACGGTGGCGGCGCCCTGTACCTCGGGGTTTTTTGAGCCAGAGCGCAAGGCCCGGATGTAGACTTTGAGAAGTGCAGGATTGGCTGATAGAAGCTGGGCACCGTGCACGTTCAGAATGTCGGTGAGGATTTGCAAGGCTGTGATCTGAAGAGCCGCATGACCCTTGCTGAAGAAATGCATGAAGAGTGTTAAATTCTCCTCTGCAAGTGGCTTATCGAGAAGCGCACATAACCCGAGGCACACAAGGCCTCGCTCGCGGACGGGGGCTTCGTGGCTGCGGACGGCTGGCACGACCAGGTTGTTGAGCATGGAGATGAGGTGATCATTCTCCTGCAGGGTGCCCTCAACGTTGGCGAGCATACACTGGACTATGTGCAGGCACTTCATGTTGATCATGATCTCCTTAATGGCCTTGGCTCGGGCATCCTCCTCATTCAACTCGCCATTCTTGCCACGCTTAGTAGGTGTGCCATCACTGCTTACATCAGAGCGGGCGGAGTGGAAACTGTCGTCGTCGTTATCGGCGCCAGGATCGTCAACTATGGTATCATGGACGTCGGCAACTGCCTCCAGAACAACACTGCAGAACTCCTTCTCCCCAGCAGTATCAGGGGGGCATAGGTCGCGGAGCACGTTGACAGTGAGTTTCGTGACCTCGTCGGGAAGTTCCGGAATGGACAGAGTCTGCCTCAGCAGCGCATACATCTTTCTGCGCCCAACCTCGTCTGAGTAGTCCAGCGTCAAGATGATGTGTAGCAGCTGCTCTACAATAAACTCCTGCTCAACCGTATCTTCCTCGTCGTCATCTTCCTCAGAAGGCTCTTGAGTGTTGACTCGGCGTATCGCCTCGGTGAGAACATTGAGATAACGTTCCAGGTAGAAGGCCAATTTGGTGACCTCTGGTAGCTTTTCTTCAACCAATGATTCGTATCTGCCATTTCCTTCCATTCGGCAGAAATCATTGAAGCTTCTCGCAATAAAGACCGACTCGGCACTAAGTGTCTCCCAGAAATTGTCATCAAACGAGACGGCATCTCTGTAATCTGGGCGGCCCTCCCAAAAGCCCTTCATGGCCTCAAGAGCTACTCCATTCTCAACACCGGAGTTCACTATGTCGATGCGCTCGAGAAGTTCAAGGAGACCATCCAGACTAGGGGTCGCTGCTTCAGCAGGCTTGCCATCCTCGGCCTGCGCAGAAACACCCGCACAGTCCTCGATCCACCGCTCCCGGAACAAACGGCCGGCGGCCTTGCGTACATTCTCATCTCGGTCCCTCAAGCCCCAGCGAAGGAGTTTCTCGCGCATGGAAAGGGAGAGATGGCGAAAGTCGCCGAGTGCAGGAAGCAGTCTTGAGTAGACAGCGCGACGAGTCTGAGCATCTTGGTCACGGGCACGTTCCAAGAGGTAAGGTAGTGTATTTGGGAGAATCGGCAAGTTCACCAGAAGCGAGCGTCTCACTTCGGCGCTAGGGTCGTTCTGCAGAACTTCCAAGAGCTTCTCCAACAGGCCCGTCTCAGCATCATCGTCACTATCCTCCGAGTTAGCCATTCCCTCAACCTGGTTGCCAGCCAGTCTTCCAAGTCCGAGGACGGCTTGAGCCCGGACCATGGCCTCCTTGTCACGGATACGCTTCAGCAGACCATGTCGCAACTTTTGGAAAAGATCATCGTCGATGGCGTCGAGCGAGTTGATGACGTGGGAGATAAGTTGGGTTGCCCTATATCGAACGAACTTGTCCTTGGCAGTGAGCAATGCGACAATAGCCTCCATTACTTGTGTAGTAAGCCGCGTACTGGGGGTCTCGGGCATGGTACTAGCATCGACGTCGTTCTCCCCCAGCACATCATTGTCCTTGTCGCTGGCGTGGCGTAAGAACAAACCGACGAATCGAATCGTCTTCTCCCCGATGCCTTCGCTTTTCTTGACCGGCATGGCGCGTATCACGCAGCGGGTGAACTCGTTATTGAAATCGGCCTCGTCAAAGTCGTTGGAGTCGCCATTTTTGCTTGGACGAATCGGTTCATAGCAGCAGGCTTCGTGGATCTTGCGCAGGTTTACAACCAACTTCCGGTGCGTCGCCGTCGTTCGCTGGGCATCTTTGAAGATGCCGCATATCTGAGTTCGCAGCGCATTGTCAGGCGCCTCCTCGGGGATTTTGAGGGAGATGCGGGAAGTGGCAGATGCGCGCGAGTTCGGGGTCGCAGCCGTTGGCTTGTGCGAAACGGCCGTTGAGTTTCGTGTCGACCTTGTAGACGCTCTGGGCGGCATTCTGGGCGATCGTGTGGATAACCAAGGGACGTCGTACAGTTGTAACTTCCCACGCTATTCAGCGCTGCTAGCAACAAACCTTGTGTGTATGTAGCGGTTGGCGCGCGGTCGTCAAGACTTGTTGACTAATGCGCCTCGGGTGTATAATGGCAACAAAATATATGAACGAGCCCGTAGGGATACTTCGCTTCGTAGTCGTATTATATCGTGTATTCGTTCGAGTATCGTTATGGTATTCCTATTTCGAATTCTTTAGTCGCAGAAGAAGTTGTCGCACTTTGACGCGCCTCGCGTTTTGCACTGTTTGTTGCAGTCCTGGTAAGTCAATAATGGAAGACCGATGAGGGGCTCAATGGATCCTATGGCAACTGCGGTCCGGAAAGGCGGGACAATAGGTAAAATTCCCCACCAGCCACACCCAAAGTCTTATCGACTTGCACATTTGCTGTGGCTTGTTATCATGACTGCCCTCCATCTTTTTTTTCTGCCATCGCAATTGGGAGGCAGAGCTTAACCAGCTATCGCAATACCCATACAATACCATACCACATACCAATTTATCATAATGGCTGGTAAACGTAGGCGTGATCAGGCCGTCGATGCCGAGGTCTCTGCCCCTCCCGACTCCTCTACACAAGCCAAAAACACGACCAAGGCAGAAAAGCCAGAACAAGCCGTCAAGGAGCCAGCCTCCAAGAGAGCTAGAGTCGAGGCCAGCAGGTCTCTTTTTGTTCGATCGCTACCTCAGAATGCCACTGCCGAGTCTTTGACTGATTTCTTCTCCCAACACTATCCTGTGAAGCATGCCACCGTGGTTCTTGACCCTGCTACGAAAACCTCGAGAGGTTATGGTTTCGTCACCTTCACTGACCCCGACGATGCCATCGACGCCACAAAAAAGCTGCAACACCACAAGCTCGATGGTCGAACCATTAGCTTGGAGGTTGCTGAACCGAGACAACGCAAACCTACAGCAACATCGGCGGCAGCCGCAACGAAGAAGGTGGACAGGCAAGCAGCCCTAGCGGAGGCGAAAAAAGCACCCAAACTGATTATTCGTAATTTGCCTTGGAGTATCAAAACGAAAGATCAATTGGGAGCCCTGTTCCACAGCTATGGCAAGGTAAAGTACGCCGATTTGCCCCAATCAAAGGGCAAGTTGTCAGGCTTTGGCTTTGTCACCATCCGCGGCCGCAAGAATGCAGAGAAGGCTTTGGCAGAGTTGAATGGCAAGATCATCGACGACAGAACCCTGGCAGTCGATTGGGCAGTGGAGAAGAAGGATTGGGAGAAACAGCAAGGCGCACAGGCTGAAGACAAAAAGGTCGAGGCCAAGTCGAAGTCGAAGTCAAAGTCAAAGTCAGCAGATGCTGCCGCTGACACCAACGTGGAAGACGACGACGAGGATAAAAACAAGGCCGAAGATGAAGAAGAAGACGAAGATCTTCGCAACTTCATGAAGAACCATATGGAAAACCTAGAGGATGAGGATAGTGATGCTGAGAAGGAAGACGAGGACGAAGACGAAGATGACGAAGACAACGGCTCAACTTCCAATGATAAGGAGACTAAGCCACCGCCAAAGAGGCTTATGACCAGCAATGACACTACCATTTTCATTCGCAACTTGCCATTCTCAACAACAGATGCCGGACTCAAGTCTCATTTTGAGCAATTCGGCAGTATCCGCTACGCTCGTGTGGTGATAGACCGCGCCACAGACCGACCAGCTGGAACTGGCTTCGTCTGCTTTTTCAATGAAGAGGAATTTAAGGCTTGCCTGAAGGGAGCTCCCCGCCCGCGCGTCTCCGACACTGCTGGCAAGCGATCCATTTTACAAGATGAGATGGCCGATGCGCAAGGTCTTTACACGCTCGAGGGCCGCGTACTCCAAGTGTCACAAGCTGTGAACAAGGATGAGGCAAGCCGTCTCACCGCCACTGGGGTTGCTTCCCGAGATGATAAGGCCAAGGACAAGAGGCGTCTATACCTCCTTGCCGAGGGTAGCATTTCAAGGGACTCTCCATTGCACGCGCTTCTATCCACTGCCGAGGTGCAGATGAGAGATGACAGCGCCGCCCAGAGAAAGAAGCTCATTCAAAGCAACCCTAGTTTACATCTCAGTCTTACGCGACTCGCTATTCGCAATCTTCCCCGGAACATCACATCTAAAGACCTCAAAGCTCTGGCTCGCGAGGCAATTGTTGGATTTGCCAAAGATGTCAAGGAAGGCAAACGAGAGCCGCTTTCCAGAGAGGAGATTATTCGCGGTGGTATTGAGGAGAAAGAGGCTGAACGCAAGCGAAAGGAAAAGGGGAAGGGTGTAGTCAAGCAAACCAAGATCGTATTTGAGAACACAGAGGGCACCAAGGTTGGAGAAGGGGATGGTGCTGGTAAGAGTCGTGGCTACGGATTCGTCGAGTATTACACGCATCGAGCAGCGCTTATGGGCCTGAGATGG
Source organism: Pseudomassariella vexata (assembly GCF_002105095.1). Taxonomy (NCBI): domain Eukaryota; kingdom Fungi; phylum Ascomycota; class Sordariomycetes; order Amphisphaeriales; family Pseudomassariaceae; genus Pseudomassariella; species Pseudomassariella vexata. The sequence continues at coordinate 2,015,249 of NW_024467963.1, forward strand.
CTGAACGGCCATGCTCTTAAGAATCACCTTGGAAAGACGCAGAGACTCATTGTTGAATTTGCCATTGAGAATGCGCAAGTTGTGGCCAGACGCAAGGATATTGAATTCAAGTCCAACCAGGGGCCCCGACAGCCCGCGAACGAACCCAAGCCGACCTCTTTCAGTGCTGCAGCTCGCCCCAACAAGAAAGGCGCTGCAGCCGGCGGGGATGCTGGCAAGAGCGGAAAATCTGCGAGCGCAAAGCAGACGGAAGAAAAGGCACTGGAGCAGACAATCATTGGCAGGAAACGGCTCATGAGGAAAAAGAAGGCTGGTACACGCGGCGGGAAGTAAAGGGGCGAACTTCTGAAGCATCCGATAGCACTTACGAAGGACAAATTGTAGTCAATGTGAGCTGAGATAATGCATGAAGCCATACCCAAATAATTCATTACCATTGAGCATTTCATATCCAGAACCAGCCATTCTTTTCTTTCTTTGTGGTTTCCGCAGTATTTGTTTCGACCTCCTGTTCTGAAGTATGCCGCGTCTGCTGGTCACCTCTGCCAGTATACGACTTGGTCGCGGAGGCAGCATCTGATTCCTTCGTCGAGAACTGACGGTTAATGACTGTCCTCTCCACTACACTGCCCTTGGCATTATATTGGACCGTTGTCTCCATGACCTGCGTCATCCCATCGAATACCCGACGTTCAACACGCTGCACAGTCTTGCCTTCTGGAGAGATCCAAGTTTCTGTCGACAACGTTTTACTTGCCGTGGAGTTTGTGCTATTCCCGTTAGGAAAGGAGCTATGACTCGGTGTACTCCACATGGGTATCACTGATCTAGAATCGGACCTGGCTTGGGCTTTACGGTGCAAGTGAAACTCGTCTGGAGCTTCTGACGCCATAAATGCTGATCCCGGATCTCGCCTCGCAAAATCGGAGTTATGAGCCAGGTATAAGTCCTCAGAAGTCTCGGGTTCACGAGGAGACGCGTCAACACCCCAATCGGCGGTCTTGAGTGCTTTAATCCAGGGATTGTATAGCTCAGCCAACGGCTCATTAACCAAGTTGAACGGGTCGAACGCTGCCCACCAAGGATTCACCTGCAAGAAAAGGTGAGGGAAGACCGTAAGCTGGATTAAGGACAGGGCCCCCAAACGTGGCAGGACTCTTTCCTCTTTACACATCGAAGCCTGCCCGATCAGAGCCTCGCGGTCGCCACCTCGTTTCAAAATGCGTTCCGCCTCATCGCGGAATGACCGCACCGGGAAGTAGGCTCCCCATAGCTGGCGGCGTTCCAGCCGGTTGACCCATTTGTTTAGACATAATGGCAACGGAGGAACATCGCAGTGACTGGATGATGCGACTGTTTGGTTCTGGGGTTCCTTTTCAGCCAATTTATACCCCATCGTTTCCAAGTCGCCTAAGGATTCCCCGGAGCTCACGGCCGCGAGATCCTCAAATGCATCTCTAAAGGTGAAGCCATGGGCGGGGTTGCGGCAAGCGTCGCGGGGTTTGGGCTGCGGTAGGTGCGTGAGGTTGAAGGGCGAATAGGAAGAGAAGGTAGCCCAGGAGAGGATGGTTCGATGTCGAAGCTCTTGGGTTATGGAGTCTATTGATGAATAGCTCCGTGGTTGTGAAGGGGGGTCATGTTGTTGAGTTGTTCCAGTAGTTGATCTGTTCCCTATGATATCGGGGTTTCTTGAGAGAGCAGGGGTCTGTGCAGTCGTATTCTCGTCTCGAGCGGTATCATTGCGTGCATCGCCAGTTGACTCGACTGGCCCGGCTGACGAAAGGCTCCGGAACTTCTGCGCTACCGTGTCGTCAACAATGTTCTTGAAGCGAATGAAAGGGTTGTCGGATCCCGAATCAGTCGGCATCTTGAAGCTCGTACTCGGAAATCAGGGCAGCAATGTTATTGTGGACAAGCTTCGTTCAAGTGACGGGTGGCGTGGCCAGATACGCTAATATGAGATGTTACACAACAAATAAGGGTTTCTAAAGAGCAGGTTGTGAAGCTTTGTCAGATGACCTTTTCGCGTAGCTTGATTCTTGACATTGCTAGAGTAAAGATGATAAAAATTGTCATGATCATACATCGTAACGGTCGTTGAAGCGGGGCACATTCTGAGGCAGCTGAGAAGTAGAAGCTGGGGTAGGCCATGACGCTGTGGGGCCGACCCTGGCACCCCTGTTTTCTAGTGGCCTGCCAGGGGTCGAAACATTTCCATAGGGAATTTCTACCGAACACCTTGATGACAGCCAGCTTTAGATAATCTTTACAGCATCCACCACAAGCCAGAAACCGACAACTACCTCTCATTCAGTGCTGTCGCTGACTAGGGAACATGATTGGAATGTACCCGGCCCTTTTCTAAGCAGACATGGAGACGACGAACAAGACACCTATCATCCCGTATTCACGATACTCGACGCGGCTTTCCTCGACTTCCTAGGCTGCGCTACGCCAAAGATGCAACGTCGTCAATACTCCCTCTCCCTCTCCCTGTCGACCGGTCTGCTCATTGTAGCGAACTCACTAATACCCGTCGCGATCCTTCTTTTTGCCACCGGTTTTTTCCCGTACAAACCGTTTCTGCCAGGACTCGCCCAATATGAAGCCTTGGGCTACGGGGCGCCTCCACCGGCGCCATTTGATCGCCTCGTCTTTATGGTTGTGGACGCCCTGAGAAGCGACTTTGTTTACGCCAATGGCTCTGGTTTTGGATTCACGCAGAGTCTGATCGCAGATGGGGCCGCAATGCCGTTCACGGCGCATGCGACGTCCCCGACGATCACTATGCCGCGCATCAAGGCCATCACAACCGGCTCTATACCGTCCTTCCTGGATGTCATTTTGAACTTCGATGAGGCTGATACGAGCTCGAGTCTCGCGTCACAAGATACATGGCTTGCACAGATGAAGGCGAAGGAGGCGGGAAAGCTGGTCATGTATGGCGACGACACGTGGTTGAAGCTCTTCCCCGACACATTTGATCGCGCTGACGGTACCTCGAGCTTCTTCGTCTCGGATTTCACCGAGGTCGACAGGAACGTGACGAGGCATATCGCTGACGAGTTGCGCCAAGACGATTGGAGTACCATGGTGCTGCACTACCTGGGCCTGGACCACATCGGACACAAGGCTGGGCCACGAAGTCCCAATATGATACCGAAACAGCGCGAGATGGATGGTATTGTCCAGCAGATATACAAAGCAATCGAGATTGAGTCCCATCTACAGTCGACCCTCTTGGTTCTTCTCGGAGACCATGGCATGAATGATGCGGGTAACCACGGAGCTTCATCTCCAGGCGAGACCTCGCCCGCTCTGGTGTTCATGTCACCGAAACTTAAAACTATCTCGAAGCCAGCTACAGTGCCAGCCCCGTACGTAGATGAGTTTCAGTATTACTCTTTTGTGGAGCAGTCTGATCTAGCCCCCACGCTGGGCGCCTTGCTTGGGTTTCCGGTGCCAAAAAACAACCTTGGGGCCTTCATTATGGACTTTTTGCCATTCTGGCCTGAAAAGCGTGACCAGGTCAATATCCTCATGCACAATACAAGGCAGATTCTTGAAATTGTCGCAGCAGCCTCTGGCAATTCGTTGTTGGCCAATACTTACAGCGGTATCAAGGACTGCCACCAAGTGTCAAACGCGGCAGAAGAGCTGGCTTGCAGGTGGCATTCTATCAATGGTCAGGCTGGAAACGACCCCGATGGCACATGGAGTGTCCAAGTAACCCAATGGCTACAAGAGGCGCAAAGTCTCATGAGCAGCATGGCGAGCAACTACGACATGAATAGGCTACTGTCCGGCGCTGTGACTGCTGCGTTGGCTCTTCTCCTATCGCTCGTTGCGACTCTCGTCTCTGCACAGACTGCCACACGTACCGCATTACCTCTGGCGGGCATCACCCTGCTATATGGTATAATGATGTTTGCGAGCAGTTACGTTGAAGAAGAACATCATTTCTGGTATTGGTCTACGTCAGCCTGGGTCGTCTATCTAGCGTTCAAGGGGATGAGTAAGACCAGTGCCAGAACCATCGGCGGAGTTCTGCTCGTTCTCACGGTCGTGCGACTCATCAGGGGCTGGAACCAGACGGGACAAAAGTTCGCCGGTGAGCCTGACATTGTCAAGTTGTTCTTGGCATCGAATCCACAACTTCTCTGGTGCCTCATCATTGGGACTTACTGGATGGTTGCTGTTCAACTATTGCGTGGGTTTGGGTACTTGCCGAGTGCGGTGTCCTTCCCGCTCTCCATTGGGCTCGTAGCCTCTGCAGTGTCTTTCAAGCTTGCTTTCACGAATGAAGACGCACCGGAACTGGTCATTGGCTTCGCCAGATCGGTTCTAGACATTCTCGACGGCCCTTCGCTGGTCACTCGAGCACGGGCAGTGTTCTTCGGCTTAGTACTTGCTGCTGTCTGTCCAGTTTACGTACTGGCAACCCATCGAAGTAGGAATTTGAGGCTGAAAGGTGAGTTACCATAGGATTTATGGAGATGCAACTAAACTGCTAACTCATGAATAGCTATACGAACGTTGCATCACCTATGTACGCTCCTCGCTCTCACTCAGTCCCGAGCGACCAATATCCCACTGTTTCTTCTTCTCCAGGTGCTGCACATGTTTCTTGAGCACTTAAATTTGGACACCGTTGAGATAACAACATCATCCCTACTCCTACAGCTGGCTTCCTTCTTCGCCATGGGGGGCTCAAATGCAATATCGTCGATAGACTTGTCGAGTGCTTACAACGGAGTCAGCGACTACAACGTCGTTGCAGTCGGGGTTCTGACATTCATCAGTAATTGGGCGGGACCAGTGTGGTGGACATCGGCAACTAGCTTGCTTCTGCTGCAGAACCAGGCCCGCAATGGTGGCAACGTTTACAAACAGCACGTTGGTTTGCTGACGGTGTTTACCACCGCGAGTCTGGCTTTCGTCATGGCCGCTTGCACGGCTCTACGGACGCATCTATTCATATGGACTGTGTTTTCACCGAAATATCTTTACAGCATGGCTTGGAGTCTGGGGCAACATATTGCCATCAATATTGGATTTGGAGGACTATTGTACGGGCTGGGGCGGGGAAGGTAGCTGAGTAAGGTATTACTGCGGCACATATATACGTATAAATCATATCTTACGATTGATATCTTTTAACACTGGTTCGATGTCCATTACCAACTGGAATGTTGGCAAATTGGCCACCAACGAAAAAGGGAGGTCCCTATAGGAATCGGCCGCCTACTGGCTCGTTCCGGTTTAGCGCATGCCTTGGTGAGCCCATCAACGTGCCAAGACTGCCAGCAAAGAACTTTGGAAGCTTGAACTGAGTCCTTGGGGCCTTGCAATGCGGCTGATCCCTGCACGACCCTTCAAAATGCATCCATCTCCTGGGTCGACCAGACGCGTGAATTACCCCCAACCTAACCTAGATTAATCATGCACACCTAGGTACCATAACTAGACCTGAGTCACGCTGCTTTAAGCCCGACTCCAACAGGGGTCTGGTCTGAGCTCGGCTTAAGTATACGCCCCAAATAAGCGCTCCATAAAATAATGCACAAAGGACGTTAACGTAATAAACTAGCTTTACGGTAAATATTGAAATACGGTTTGTTGACGGCTTGAGGCCTTCTAAATATATTATTATTAAATACGCCGTAGGCTCGAAGCCCCCGGTACCTCTACTAGTACTCCCGTATGTCAAACCGTGCCCTAATGGCTGGACTAAATACATACGCTGCGCCGTCGGTTCGCCCTATTGGCGACTGCGTTGCGTTCACTACCATACTACGTTGGTTCTCAACCTACCAACAAAGTCCCCCCTGAGAAGATCGATGCTATCTGGGCCTTGAAGCTGTCCGACCCGTCCCTAGCAGCCACCTTACAATAGTCCCACTAACTACTGGTTCTCCTGTTGCCGTTGCGAGGTCTCTGCGAGAGTATAGTGGCCGTGGTGCGATAGCGGCCCGTAATCATTCCCTCGGTCCTTCCAACAGCCCGCAAAAGAGGATTACGTGCTCTGCCGTCTCAGGGGCGTCGCCACAGCGGCATAGCGGCGAGTACACGCCAAAAGCCCCTGTCTTGAATAAGAAGGCTGCTAGTCCTATTTTTCCGTCCTGATCTGGCACAGCGTAGACGCCTCCAGTCGGTTCAGGCCGAAATACTTGCCCCCTTTCGGTATCTGCATCGAAGGGCCCTCCGGTTCCTCAGCGATAGCGCTGGCGATCGTGATGCTCTGCTCCGGTGAGCCATCTCTTCCTCCAGTGGCCGAGGAGGGCAGCCGGGACCTCCTTTTCCTGACTCATCCACTCGGAGCCCCGGGCCTCCTTCTCCATAGTGTACCCTGCCGGTCGGAGTAGTTGCGACGCCTGCTTCCTCTTCGCCGGCCTATCCTGCCGGAGTATATGTGACGCTTTAGCGCTCGCGCTGTGAAGCAGATTTCTCTTCCCGCTAAGCCGTAGCCGTTCTTCAAACTTAGCAGCCCGGGCACTAAGATAGAGGTCTAGTGGCGGGGTTGCTGCTTCTGCTTCCAGGTGGCGAACCGGCGTCGCTTTGTGAGCGCCACAGACTACCCGGAGGCACTCGTTCTGTATCCCCATCAGGCTCTTAGCTGGCCCTGCCGGTTCCTCACTTATAGTATGCCACGCAGTCGCCCCGAAGGCGATCGCGCTACGGATAACCACCGTATATAACAGCCTCGCCCGTATAAGATCGCAGCCCCACGACATATTGACTAGCTTTGTCAGGGCTAGCTTTTGAGTTGCCATTTTTGTTTTAACACGCTCAACATGGGCGTGCCACGTCAGTTTGCGGTCGAACCAGACTCCTAGGAACCTCGCTGAGACTACCGGCGACACTGTGGCGTCCCCAAGGCGAATACTTTGCGGCAAGGGCTCTCGGGCCCTAGTAAAGTGCATTAGCTCACTCTTGTCAGGGGCGAACTCCATCCCGTGCCTCACTGCCCACCGCTGACACGTAGCCCATGCGCCCTCCAACCGGCGGCAGGTCGTGTCTGGATCGGTGCCGACGCTTAGCAGGTTCGTGTCGTCCGCAAACCCGACTACTAAAAGTAGTGGGTGCTGCTCCGCTAGCTCCTCGTACAGCGTTGAAATGTATAATATAAACAGTATCGGGGATAGCGGTGACCCCTGGGGGACGCCAGCTCGTAGGGGGATTGGCTCTGACTCCTTGCCATCGAACCGGAGGCGTACCGTCCTATCCTCCACGAAGCTGCGTACCCACTCCTGAACCCACTCCGGGTAGCCTTTCCGGGCTAATATGGAAATCAGCCGTCTGTAATTGACCGTATCGAATGCCCCCTTGATGTCTAGCTGTAGCAGCGAGGCGATGCCCCCGAAATACTATATAAATACCGCAGTAGTGTTGGCTTCCAACTTTAGCCTTTTTTTTGTAGATATTTTTCTAAACATCATGTAAAATGATTTAAGCTTAAAGGTAATTAGAACTTATTTAAGAGTTTACGTGAAACACTGCGTCGGGTAAGATACATTGATAAGAAACCTGCTTCAGATTGAAAAAGGAGGAACTACTGCTATGAAACTATAAAACTCATCTATGGTGACGACGGGCAGTGAAACCACCCGCAGGTTCAAGGTGTGATGATGATGGCAACGGACAACAAGATCCTCAACAAGACCTTACTATCCGGGAGGTGGAAAGAAATATAACAAGATCAAGAGCTCTTTGCCCTGATCGGAATAACAAGTACCTCAACAGGCGAAAGATGGGAACAATGGCCTCAACAGGCACAAGCAGATCTATAGGGAAACAAAAAGTACCTCAACAGGTACGTCAGACATTGAATGCCTGTCAAAGTAAAGAGAAATTGGTTCAGATTACTGTGGAAAAGGCCGCTTGATTTTCTATCTTTTTCTCAAGAGAGTGACTACGTACATAAGGTCTTAAATACCCTTCAAGAACGCGCTTACATAATTCGTCTGAAACCGGAAAAAACGAAAACGAGTACCCAAAAACCCTAACCCCACGTCAATGGATGACATTTAATCGGCAAGCATCTGCTCCTCAACGCTAGCAAAGTTCAAGTCCTGATCCCTTTCGAATAATACTATTCTTTCTTGAACGCCCGGCAGAATCTGAGCATCCATACAAGTCGTATAAACCTCTATACGGCCTTAAGGGACCGTGCTAGTGTAGCGGGGTAAGGCCGGACGCCAGGGAAAATAGGTGACGGAATGGGGAGGATCTTTTGCTTTGATGAAGGAGGCTTGTGGCTGCAACTTTCTTTTCGAGGACGGACCCTTTTTAATGACTTCTTCATCTTTTCTATTCGACAAGCAATAGTTAGCCATCATCGCACTCTTTTCAATGCATGCAATTCAGAAGCTTCAGTTCATGATTCACTTACACGTTCAGGGGATAGCTTCTAAGAATCCATCTATCCTTTCCATTTTAGCCTTGACAACTATGAGACATTGTGTCTTGCTCTGATCAGAGCAATCCAGTACTAGAGACAGCTTCAATTCGACTCCTAGGAGCCAGACGTCCTATTCTGAGAATTATCCCGACACGAGAGTCTCAGAGGCACATCCGACCAACTTGCGCACAAGACTTATAAGAGCTTCGCTCTTACGGCCAGCACCATGGTCTTCGTCTGATCAGACCAACAGATGTGATCTATTGGTACTGGAGCCGTCTGTTCAGTGTGTTAGGTGATAGGCACATCCTACCGACCGCCTGACCCCGTTTCACTAGTAGGAATAGTTAGCTACTCCCAAACCTAGTCAAGCGTATAGTTATCACGGATATTTATAGGAAGTCACAAATTATTCTAGTACCACAGGTCGGCCCCTTGAGGATTCATAGGGACCTTACTATAGATCTTCTAGCGAGCTAAAGAGATCGACCCGTTATTAATCTAATAGTATTAGCTATTATCGAAAGACCGGATAGCTAATAGAACCCCCCTTTGATCCTCTCCGGTTCTAGACGCGTTCCAGACGTGATAGATAGAAAGAAGACGATCATCCTTAGAAGGTAACGTATTTCACACCCATTCCGACACCCCTGTAAACCCCAACAATAACCACACCGCTATTTACATTATCCTTTTATTTCTCAACCACTTTTGCTTCAATTGACTCTATTCCAAGTATTCGATCTGATCTGCTATCAATGCCTTCATATACGGAAGAAGACCTCGCTGCCGCCGTTCTAGACGTCGCAAATGGTAAATCTGTGCGACGCGCTGGCCTGGATTGAGGTATACCAAGGACTACACTTATCGACAGACTTCAAGGCGCTGAATCAAGTCGCGAGGCCTCTGCTAGCCAGAAGAGGCTATCTCCAGTGCAAGAAAAACACTTAGCAGACTGGGTTTTGGTCCAGGAAGCCCTTGGACTAGCCCCAACGCACGCGCAAATCAAGGAGCTCGCGCAGCGCGTCCTAGCCCTCAAAGGTGACCACCAACCACTCGGCAAGAATTGGCTGGAAGCCTTTCTAAAGCGTCACCCAGCACTAAAGACTAAAAAGCAACGCCGTATCGACTCTCAGCGTATCAATGGCGCGTCTACCGAGGTAATCCAAGCCTGGTTTGCTTCAAAATTACGTATTCCTGCAATTCAAGCGATTAAGCCGTAATGCAGGTATAATATGGATGAGCATGGCCTTATGGAGGGTCAAGGGGGCTCTGGGCTAGTTGTCGGGAGCGCTACCTTACGCGCAATACACCAGAAACAGCCTGGTTCGAGGGCGTGGACGTCAATTTTGGAATGTGTGGATGCCCTCGGCAATACCTTACCCCCCCTGGTTATTTTCAAGGGCAAGGACGTCCAAGAGCAGTGGTTCCCTGATAAAAATCTTCAGGACTTCAAGGACTGGCGCTTCAAGGCATCCCCCAAGGGCTGGACAGACGATACGATAGCTATCAAATGGCTTGAAGACGTTTTTATACCCCTTACGCTTCCTCAGGACCCTTCAGACACTCGTTTACTTATTTTGGATGGTCACAGTAGTCACACAACTGATACTTTTATGTCTCTTTGCTATCAAAACAACATATACTTATTATTTTTACCCCCACACTCATCTCATGTCCTTCAGCCCCTCGATGTTGGGGTGTTCTCAGCTATGAAACGGCATATCGCAAGGAGGTCCGGTTTTTAACCCTATTAACTGATTCAGCACCTATTGGCAAGCGGAATTTTATGCGCTGTTACGCCAGAGCACGCCAGAGGCCCCTAACGGCTCAAAATATCAAGTCTGGTTGTCGTACAAGTGGTCTATGGCCCCTAAATGTCGCTATGCCCCTTACTAGCCCTCTTCTGCTTGAAAATAGCAACCGCACACGTCACCAAGGTCCAGACATTCTTATTACAACCCAGCAAGTCCAGAAAACGCTCCAGAAGCCTTCAGAGGGCAATGTTGTATGGTCAACGCCAAAGAAGAGCGTATATATAGAGCGCCAGTTTAGGGAGTTCAATCGACTCCAACAAACTAACATGACTACACAACGCCAGCTATTTAGAAAGATGAAAAAGGGTTTGATGAGAAGGATTATCTATTAGTAAGCGCAGAATTACAAATTGAGGGCTTGAAACAGCGATTGGAGCTTATGAAGCCACGGAAAAAAGAAGGTGCAAATAAGTCCAAACGCGAAATTCGCAAGGATTGAGGACGTACGGCGGATGAGGGAAGTATCTAATGAAGCTCTTGTTGTTGATTCGGGTTCAGAAATATCTAATGTATATACTGTCGAAAGCGATTGTATAGTTGTTCAGAATTAAATTTGTGGTGGTTGTTTGAAATTGCAGTGTTATTCGTGGTGTTTTGTTTTATAGGGTGTCGGAATGGGGGTGAAATACGTTAACGGAGTGCCGTAAATGAATATAGTAGAGTCCCTAGGTTTCTATAGCGTGTTCTCAGGAAGGGTGATACGTCCGTTCTCTTAATACTGTAGGGCTATGAAGTCGTCCGGCGATGCCTGTAATAGGGGGAAGCTTGCGTTAAATTACCTAGCCGTCTGTTAAGACTCCCGGCATGTAGGGTCAGAAGGAAGGATTTCTAGGCTGGCATCCTGACTAGGAGGCGGGAGTAGGTATTGCTGCTTTAGGTTATTGAATGCTAGGTAAAGTCGGGACATAGCGCTACGGATGAACCCTATATCTCCGACTATAGTCCTACTCAGACCGAGACGCCTCACCTGTTCGACCCACGAATAGGCTATCACAAGCGGTAGAACTAAGAAAAATGATTTCGCGAGCATAGTTGAATATGCTTCTTACGATACGACTTTACCTTACGAATGTTTCTGGGATCATTTATTTTATATGTGTGTTGCATAATAGACGGATCTGGACGAAGCCAAAAGCTGCACTATTTAATTCTGTCTGTTGAGCAAGCTATATTAGTCGGGGCTGCATTCAGACCGTTTCTTCCTCCGTTTTCCCTGCATAACTATTCATAATTTCCTAGGGCTCCGGCTGCTCAGGGCATGTGGCTAATAATAGACTGAAGCGAGCCTGAGCAAAAGCGGCATTGCCGCTAGGCCCGATGTGGCCGAAAAAAAAGCTGTCATGGACATCCAGCTACCAAGACAGCGACCCATGTGCCAGCGTGTTTCCAACGCCAGGTGCGGCTGGTTGGCCAGATGCGGCTGGTTGGCCAGACTTGTTGGCTTGGGTGTCAACTTTCCTCTCCTATTATTTCAAACGTTTGATTTGCTAATTAACAGACTCGAAGAAAAACATCGTAGAAACGTCGTTCGAAAGTGGTGTGCCGTTCCTGCTTGTGTCGCTTGTTTCTCTTTTACCTGCAAGCCGTTTGATGACATCATTACCCGCATCGCATCGTCAAATTACTACCCGCGACTTCCCTTTGGCCGAACGTTGCAACCCGCAGATATCGAGATTGCACTCATTTCGCCTCGACGTGGAACCTCGCTTTTTCCAGCGTTGGACAGCTTGCGACCATGCGACTATGTTCCACGGCCGGTTCATAGCAGCTTATTAGACGCGCCGCATCTCCGAAAACCAGTGCGCCGTGAAGCTCGTCAACCGGACGTCCCGCTCCATCCAACTACTCCGGTCCCACATTGCAGTCTCGCAACCGAAATTTGAACCTCGCCGAACCTTGCGCCGCACCTCTAGGCACTCCTAGATGCCTCTACAAGCACTGCGACGACGAAAACATCGAAATCGAACCCCCCGAAACCCAACTTGAACCCCTCGGCATGTGGCGGCGCACCTATCTCTTCCTGGTGCTGGTACGGCTGTGGTTCGCGCTATCACCGAGTTACCTTCACCCCGACGAGAACTTCCAGGGCCCCGAGGTGATCGCAGGCGAGATCTACAGCTACCCGGTGAAGCGGACATGGGAATTCACGAGCGACAATCCCATCCGGAGCGTCTTCCCGCTATGGCCAGTCTACGGTCTCCCCATGCTCCTGTTGCGCTGGCTGTGGATCGGCAGCGGCGAGGACGGCGAAATACCCCCGATCGCCGTGTTCTGGACACTGCGCGTGCTCATGTTCATCATCAGCTTCGTGCTCGAGGACTGGGCTATCCACGAGCTGGTCCAGTCGTCGCGACATCGGCGGGTGGCTGTTCTTCTCGTCGCCTCGTCCTATGTAACTTGGACTTATCAAACTCACACCTTCTCCAACTCGGTGGAAACGCTCATCGTAGCGTGGAGCCTCATTCTGATTGAGCGCATCTTGGATACGTCGCAGCAGACATCTTCTCTTATGGCGTCAACCCTGCTCGGTCTTGTCACCGTGTTTGGCGTCTTTAATAGAATAACTTTCCCGGCTTTTCTGTTGATTCCTGGACTTCGATTGATACCCCACTTCATGAACAGGTACGTTGAACTTCTCTTGCCCGACAAAGCTTGTAACGCCCCCTGCTGACACTGAGAATAGACCTTTGTCTCTTCTTGTACTTCTAGCGTCTGCACTTTTCACTGTTGCAATTGCCATTACACTTGACACATCCTTCTACACGCCACACTCGATTACGTGGTCCGACCTATTGACAAGACCGGTCATCACGCCGTGGAATAATCTCAAGTACAACGTAATACCCGCCAACCTCGCCCAGCATGGTCTGCATCCGTGGTACCAACACCTACTGATCAACATACCAATGCTGCTTGGTCCTGCAGCAGCCTTGCTGTTCCTGCAACCGCAATTATCCCTTCGCCTGTACTCGGCTATATCGGGCATCTTCGTGTTGTCCATATTCCAACATCAGGAAGCCCGTTTCTTACTTCCCACAGTACCCCTGATCCTGTCATCGGTGCAATTACCAAGGAGCAACAGATTATACAAGATATGGCTCGGAGCATGGATCGCCTTCAATCTCGTATTCGGCCTACTCATGGGAGTCTACCACCAAGGCGGCGTTGTGCCCGCCCAGGTCTTCCTGAGCAAGCGGCCTGATGCGACACAGGCCATCTGGTGGAAGACGTACATGCCACCAATATGGCTGTTGGATGGCAAGAACGAAGTCCTACGGACACAAGACATGATGAGCACGGAGGGGGCATTGGTGCTCGAGGAACTGGACAAGCTGGCGACTTGCGACGAGCCAGCAGATCGGAGGAATAACGAGTATCTGAAAGAGTCCAACGGGACGTATTTAATCGCGCCTTTGTCGGCGATTTGGCTGGACCCCTATCTGCCCAATAAGGGTTTGGATGGATTACGGTTCCGGGAAGTGTGGCGGCATACCCATCACTTCAACTTGGATGATCTGGATTGGGCGGAGGACGGGTTCTTGCCGACAATAAATAGGGTTATAGGCAGAAGGGGCCTCGCGGCTTGGAGGGTTACGAAGAGTTGCTTGAAGATATAGACACCGGAATGAATACATGATGAACGATTTTTTCTATTATACTACCAGTTCTCTTCTTGAGCAGACACGTTGAGAATGATGTTGATTCTGCTATCCGCGTTACCATGGTATACAATGCCGGGTTTTGTGGATCGCGCGGAGTGCCAAGCTTCCCGCGGGTCGCGGAACTTCAATCAGATGTTAGCGAAAATTAAGCAGACGTCCAGCCATCGTTAATTCAGATCGATCTGGACATATCCCAACACAACAACCAGAACTCAGCCAGAGCAATGATACGTTGCACAGCCAATCTGCCGCATTGAGTTCGAACACAACGCAGTAAACTTACACCATTGACTCCTCGTATGTTCAGAGCTCATCGGCATCATGGGTGGTCTCAATCTCGAAGTCTTCAAGGTCCGTCCTCATCCTCGTCCTCACTCCACCCAATGCTAGCTAGGTACAGTAGCTTAGTAGTTACCGTGCTCAGTCATATTCAATACCCCTCTTCACGCTTTTACTAACATCGCAACAGTTCGGCATGTACGTCATGTTCCCCATCGGCATCATGTACTACTTCGGCACCAACCTCGACGAGCGCTTCTCCGTGCCCGAGTTCTGGCCCAAGGCCGAGCAGGCCAACAAGGTGCCCATAGACCGAGACGAGATCCATGCCGAGTTACAGCGGTTACGTGCACGGAGATTGTATTTGAGGGACAAGAGGCTCGAGGAGGAGGCTCGACGGCCGCCGCCGCCGCCTCCGCCGCCACAGGAGCCGGAGCAATAGAAGTGATTGCGTTTTTCCGGGCTGCTTGAAGCGGGTTCGGCTGTATGCTGGACGGGAGAAGACAGCACTAAAAAAAGACTGAGATGCAGGGAAGCATGGTTGGCGTTCTAGGGATAAGGTGCGGCAACATGGATACATGACGAATGCGCTATTGGAATGGTTGCATTGCTAGGTGTAAGTGTACGTAAAAGGCCGTCAATGTACAGTATGGTGTATGTCTATATTGTGTATAGGTCCGTTCATACATCATGTCACAAGTCGAGATTCTCCTCTACAGACCTCCACACGTCCTCTGACACGTCGCCCCTCTCCGCATTCGCATACACTGCCTGTACATCCGCATTGTCCCGGACTGCCGCCAGAAAGTCTCCCAGAGCGGCAGCGGCTTCCTCGTTATCGACCCTAGCCTTGTCCGCGTTGGGGACCCACATAACATCCGACGTCAAGATCTCCATCTTCATGGCCGTGCTCAGACTTTGCGCTGTCTGATGCGTCATGTTGGGTCGTGTCCAGACGACAATATTCCCCTCCTCATCCTGCTCCACATCTTCAGCGCCCGCCTCGACCGCCTGCATAAACGCGTTGTCGAACTCTTCCTCTCCCGCCGCCTCGCTCTTGAGCACCGTCCGTCCTCGCTTCGTGAACAGGAACGTCGTAGGCGTGACCGTGCCATTGTGCTTCTTCACCAGCAGCTTGAGATCCTGCAACGCGCGGTTCTTGTTGTCCGTTTCGATGTCGATAACCAGGGCCACCGACGGCGGCATCATCACCTCCAACATGACGCTATCGAGCTTCTCGCCCGTCGTCGACCGGCCCTGCCCCCGCGCCACGGCTAGATCGATGTTGGCTTTCGGCATGCCGGCCTTCTTGGCCACAGCAATGACATTGGCGAGCGCCGAGTTTAAGTTCGGGTCGGGCCCGTACAGCTTCGTGTAGAGCGTCAGGTTCTTGGAGAAGATGCTCCGTTGAGCGGTCTTCTTTTGGTCCGCCGCGCCTTTTTCATGCTTGATTTTGGACCAGCGGTTGTGGCCACTGGGGAGAGCTGGACTCAAAGAAAATGCGCGCCTGCAATCTAAGCAGCGCGAGGAGGAGGATGAGAGCCGGTTCATCGACCTCTGGAGCGGGTTGCGAATCGTTGCGAAAACGGACATTTTGGAAATGATGGCACTGAGCATCACCAAAGGAAAAGGTGAATTAAGGATACAAACTGTACAAATACATGCTGTACGAAGGTCAGGCCCGTTCCTTCCCGAAATCCAGAGCTCTAGAATTGTGCGCCGACCGAGCCCATCAAAGTCGCATCGCGAGCGTCGTGACGAGCCAGAGGCATTGTAAAAGCAGCCCTTTGAGGATCATCAAAAGTCCGTCCGTCTTAGAGTTGCGACTAGGCTGGGGTTTGACGGCGGTCTTCTGTGTGTCTGATTGGCTGTAAACTCAATCGAGCCAGGATACCTGGCAGCGTTTATACATGCCCCCTTCATTGAGCTTGGCATGGGATGAGCTCCAATGTTTGTCACTTTCCCGCATACATTTGACGGGCCCTTTCGCTGCACACTTCCGGGACGACGACTTCTTTGCTTGATAGCGAAAGGGCACACAACATAGACAACGTTTATAATTGCGGTTCGAATTATTATCGAAACTCCCCACACGTACCTAGAGAAGCAAGCGAGCCTGCGATTCTCCAATGTCGACTCCCAAGAATTCCACTAGCGACCCGAACGGAGCTCCCAAGGCCCCTTCACCTGCCCATGCGACCACCAACCCAGAGCTCGAGCTCGCCAAGCTTCACGCTCTACCCGCTGAGCAGCAGGACCTGTTTCTGCTGACGTTCGTATCCTCGCTCCACAAACATGTTCAGGAACTGTCGGCAGATGACTGCACATCCCAACAATTCTATCTCAAGAAGGAGGTCTTCCAGATCATCAACCTGCCCACACCGTCGCCGAGTCGGGTAATACGAAACAACCTCGGCAAAATTCTGGGTCGCGTTTTTGAGAAGGGGGACCGGAAGCTCCTATTCGAAACTGTCAATGAGCTGGTGGCCATCATCTCGAGCGGCAAGGCCAAGACGGATGCCGAAATACGGACGCGGCACGCCGCCGTGAGCTGCTTAGGAGATGTATATGCCGCCGCAGGAGACAGTGTGATTGGCTTGCACCCGCTGGTATGCGGTGCGCTGATCAAGCTGCTCAAGTCGTCTACAAGTAACTCGGGTCTGCGCGCTGCCATTCTCACATCTCTGTCCAAGATTGTGGTTATGATAGAAGGCAGTATGGATGAGAACATTGCGCGGGACATCTGGAAACAAGCGCGAAACGCTGCTTCCGCCGACAAGGGCGCCCTGTCAGTGATCGCTGCCTGCCGTTGTTTGAAAGCTCTGGCGAGACATACCCCCTTTTTCGAGAATCATAGCGACTTCGAGAACCTCAAGACGGCCGTTTTCAAGACCATCGACTCGAGCTCGTCTCATGTTCGCCATGCGGCGGCAGACTGTCTGGCTGAGGCCATGGTCAAGAGTCACTCGCACGCGGCAGTTGACAGCGCGGCCCCCAAAGTGAAGAAGTCAAAGTCAAAGGCGAACAAGCGTGCCTCGGTTCAGCCAGGCGCTGGACTTGCCGAGGAGGATGATATTCCTACATCACGGCCGGGTAGTCCTGCCCCTAGCGGCAAGAAGACACAGGATCTCGCGCTGTCATTTAGTGACATATTAAGGACCATTTCTGCTCAGTACGTGCGCATGGCTACCACGAACCGGGCGAGGGCTGCTCTGGGTGTGCTCTATGGACGAGTTCTCCGGAGGTTTGGCGAGAAGACAGTCGAGGTCAATTATATGAAGATCGTCGAAAACCTCACGATTGAGCTTCTGGGTAACCCGAGCATCACAAACAACCGCTATAGGTTATTGATGTCCCGACGTATCGTGGACACCGTCCTGCAAACTGTCGTCGGCCAGAAACTACTGGGCGAGTCAGGGCAGATGACGGCAGCAAAGGCATTGATCAACCAAGTCTTCAAAAATTACCCCCAAGCACTCAAGGAACGGCCTGAGCCAAGTAAAAATACTCTGATTGCGACCCTCGGCGCCGTCGCTTCTCTCATCCACTCGTTAGGGTCGGCGGCAAACAACTTTGCCGAACCCTGTCGCGACGGTCTCTTGCAAGTCCTGCAGCACCCCAGCTACAGCGTGCAGGTGTACGCGTCACATTGCATGAAGAGCTTCGTGCTGGCGTGTCCACAACAGCTATTGCCCTGCCTGTCCGTGTGTATGAACAGTCTCAGTAGGGAACTATCTGTACTCGGTGGTGGTCGAAACTCCCCTCGACGGTGTATCGGGTTCGCGCATGGCTTGGCTTCGACTCTGAGTGCCAGCCCCGAACGGCCATTGTACGGGTCGGTTGATATCAACAGCCGCGTTCTGTCCATGGCTACCAATCTTCTGAAATCGAGTGGTAAATCAGAGCTCCGAGCATCAAGCACACAAATACAAGTAGCTTGGATCCTCATTGGCGGTCTCATGTCCCTGGGACCCAACTTTGTCAAGATTCACCTATCCCAATTATTACTCCTTTGGAAGAACGCCCTGCCAAAACCACTGGCAAAAGACAACACATCTTCACGCAGTCTGCTAGAAGCATCATTCCTGACTCATGTCAGAGAATGTGCACTCGGTTCCATACTTGCGTTTCTTCAGTTTAACAGTCGGCTGTTGACTGTGGACGTGTCGAAGCGCATTGCGACCATGTTACAGAGCACCACGGCATTTCTCAGAACGTTGCCTTCCAAGAAAACAAGCGACGATATCTCGCAGAGACTGACCCCAGCCCTGCAGCTTCACGATCTTGATTTGATGGTGCAGCGCCGTGTTCTTCAATGCTACACGAAGCTAGTGAACCAAAGCCCGCCAGGAGGGAGTGAAGCCCTGTTGCAGTCCAATCTGCTGACACTGGCCATATCTCTCTTCGCAGACCCCGAGAACTACGCAAACTCTCTGAGCGCATCGATTGCTAATGCTGCCGGAACATTTGAGACGGTCTGGGAAGTTAGCGACAATTCTGGTTTCGGAGTGACGGGTCTTATCAACGGCTTCAAACTGAAGAAGCTCCCAGGACAACATGAGAGCTCGTCTGACGAACCAGTGGATGATGAAACTGATGCTGACAGCATCATCGATGACCTTCTGAAATCACCCATCTGCCCGTCCCTTGAGCATGACGCGGCTGTGCTTTACATTGGAGAGCTGGGTGAAACGCCTGGTCTTCCAGATCCACCAGGGACTGAGGTGGTCAATATGGCCATTCAGCTATTTGCATTTGTTTTTCCTCTCACGCCAACCAAAGTGCAGGAAAGCATCCTGGAGCAAATAGCGAACTTTCGCTCAGCGGGCTCACTGCAACGCGACTCAGGCCGTAAAGCAGCCATAAATGTCAACATCGCCACTGCACTTTTGTCCACGCTTAAAGTTGCCGTCAGGGAGACCTCGTCCCCTCATGGCGACGTGACCAACCCGGCTGTGGAGAGGCTCCTTCAGGAGATGATTCGAGGATTTGTCGTTGATCCAGATCAATACATACGCAACTTGGGTTACGCAGCTATTGCAAGACTTTGCAATGCTTGCGGTAATGCTTTTACGAATCATGAGATCAAACATCTTGTCGACACCATCGTCAGCAACCGGGAGCCCAGTGCGCGAGCTGGATGTGCTATGGCTCTGGGTTATATACAGACGAAGGTGGGTGGAATGGCTGCTGGGTATCATCTCAAGACAATTCTGGGAATTCTCATGTCACTATGCAACGACCCGCACCCCACAGTACACTATTGGGCTCTCGAGGCGCTATTGAAAGCAACAGATGCGGCCGGTCTTGGGTTTGCCCAATTCGTGTCCAGCAGTTTGGGAATGCTAGCTCAACTGTACCTCTCCGACACCCATCACGCTGAAGTGCCCTCGGCCATCACTATGAACTTGGAAATGGAACTGTCCACCCCAAGCTCTATTACCCGCTGCGTCGACTCTTTGATCAATGTGCTTGGTCCGGATCTGCAAGATGCGACAAAATCACGCGAACTGATTCTGACGCTGGTGGGTCAACTCCAGGCAGAAGATGACCTCGACGTGCAACGGGCCAGTCTCGGCTGCTTAGAGCATCTCTCGCTTTATGCTCCTGGATATATGACGTTCGCGGACTACGTCAAACTGCTCCAGAAATATTTCAACTGCGAGTTCCCCGTCCTCCGAGATGTTGCCGTCGATGGCCTCTATAACATCATGAAGAGGAACTCCGACGACGTATTGAACGCTGCGGACGAAGGCTTTGAGGACCAGCTCTGGCTAGTGTTGGACAGCAGCCCTACTCATGACGGCATCCACAACGTCATACGGAATTGGATGCGCCAGACGTCGTTGACAGATACGTCGTCCTGGCTTGTTCGTCTGCAGAGCGTGCTCAAGATGACGAGGCCGAAGGAGACCGAGGAGTCGAGACAAGCAAATAACCAAACCCGTGCCATTGTCGATCTTCAGGATGAAGAAGTGGCTGGGTTTGCTGCTGCAGCTGGAACAAACAAAGACGAGAAGGACGCAGGCGCGGGGTCCGAAATCGAGCCGCTGCGTTGGCAGGTCCGAACGTTCGCAATGAGCTGCTTGAACGAGATATTCGTTCTCATTACGAAAGACGTTTCTACGAACGGGGAATCTCCAGCTCAAATTGCATTGCAGGCTAAAATCGGCGACGTCGTGCGCATGGCGTTCTCGGCTTCGACTTCCAGCGTCCTTGAGCTGAGGATATGGGGTCTGAGAATCATAGGCGCGGTCCTCCGAATGTTTGGCAAGGCCCAGGACCCTGACTTTGAAGAAGCCATGCTCTTGGAACAGTACCAGGCCCAGATCAGTTCGGCCCTGACTCCTGCATTTGCTGCGGATTCTTCACCGGAGCTCGCCGCGGAGGCTGTCCATGTTTGCGCGGCTTTTATCTCCACGGGTATCGTCACGGATGTAGATCGTATGGGACGCATCCTGAAGACGCTTGTGACGGGCTTGGAGAACTTCACCAACGAAACCGAGAACGTTGGGATTGGAGACCTCCAGGGACTTAGTCCCAATGCTCAAGTTATGGTCAAGATGTCTGTATTCTCGGCGTGGGCGGACTTGCAAGTGGCCAGTACCGAGCAGCAATATCTGCACAATGTCCTCAAGCCTCACATTGGAAAGCTGACCCCGTTGTGGTTGGCTTCCTTGCGAGAATTTGCCCGGCTGAGATTCGAGCCCGATATCTCAATGACTCTGGGGCCTCCATCCCTATCTGGCAGTCTGGACACCATCTATGCGGCTCTGAACCGCGAGACCCTGCTCAAGTTTTACCAGGATTCGTGGCTCAAACTGGTGGATGCGATCGCCAGTCTGATTGAGCAAGACAGCGAGTTTGTGTTCGACGCGTTAGATGGTAAGGAGACTGAAGGACCCGCAACCAACGGGGAGTCCAAGGGTGCGGATATCAACTACCGCGATGAGCCTGTGGCTTTCTTCTTTGTGCTTTTTGGCATTGCCTTCGAAGCATTGGCAACTAGACCCGGCCAGGCCGATTCGCTGGCAACTCAAGAACAAACACTCGAAATCTTGCAGGCTCTTAAGAAGATACTGCATCCAAGCGTCTCAGGTCACGCCATATACAGAGAGGCAATCTTCTCGGAAACGATGGATCTGCTTGACCGCCTTGTCTTGACCGAAGGACTCGATGTTCAAGGGGTTATCGTCGAGATTGCCCGGGCTTTGTGCATAGCTCATCCTTCTGCCAGAAGGGACGAGCAACCTGAAAGTGGCGATCTGACTGAGGACATTGAGCAGCTGTTTGAGTTGACTCGCATCATCGTTTTGGTGCTCTCGGGGCTCCTACCCAATCTCACAGAGGCAAACCAACCTGTTCGCCAACAGCTCACCGAAGAAGCCGTGCTGCTCATCAGGACAGGTCTGAGCGCCATTGTCGACGCTGCTGAGGTGTTCCCTGCCATCATCAAAACGGACTTGCACGCCTGCATCATCCACATCTTTGCTACTATCCTTGCAACCCCTTCGTGCCAGGACATCATCGTCCCGCAGGCTCTACCCATGTTAAAGCGATTCATTACAAGCATGAACTCGCGCTCGCCGAGCGAAGGCAAATCCCCAGGCGATATTCAGCTTCAGGGATCTCTGCGCCGTTTCCTGTCCATCTATCTAAATGCCCAGAAGCGCGAGGTGCCCTCCTCGCTTCAATGCGTCAAGAACTGTCTCCTCGCAATAACCATCCTGTTCACGGGAGGGAACAACCGGCTGGCAGCCAACAATGGCCTCGTCACACGATTCCTCGACGAAGTGGTGGATTGTCTGACGGATCGTATGGTGAGTAATCAAACCACAACCCAAGCCCCTGTTGAAGTAGGCTCCTAACATTCATTTTCCCTAGACTGCCAAAATCGCAGCCAACTGCATCCGCTCCCTCCTCCTCCAACCCTCCCCCACCCCAGCGGACCAATCCATCGCCCGGCACCTCCTCCCCCGCCTCATCGCCTTCGTGACGGACACGGACCCTGACGACCCCGAAGAGGCGCGCAAGCTTGTCGCCCACAGCCTAACGCAGTACGTCGTCGTCGTCGGCATCGACCACGCCCAGATTGTCATGTCCATCGTAGTCCCCGCGTTGTTATCGCGCGCCTCGAGCGATGGGGCCGAAGTGTATCGCGAGACAAGCACCAGGTTGCTCGAGATGGCGAGTTTTGACCAGGCGGCGTTTAGGGGCGTCGTGGCCGCTATGAGTGAAGGGCAGAGGGCATTTATGGAGGAGGTTATCAGGTCGGGACGGGTGACGGGGGCCGAGGGGAAGAGGGATAGTGGGGCGGGGCAGCCGAGTATTGCGTTGAAGATGGATTTTGGAGGTCAATGAATAAGGAGATGAGATGGGCTGGGAAGGTATTGGGTGGTCAAGTTAGAGAGAGGGATGAACTGGATGGGTTAAGAATGTAGAAGCCAGAAGACATACATTCACGTACTAGGATTAGTCGAAGCAGGTTGTGAGATTTGGAATTCTTGATTTGTGGAGTCGGTGATGTCTTGATCCATTAATTGAGATACTTTTGAGCTTCCTGGTGTCTGGCTACAACCGTTATATCGAGGTTTGCTGTTAGCAAATATCTGGACTTCCAGGTGTTCGTATTCCAGCAGAAGGATCAAGAGGCGCCGTTACCTAGCCTTTAATACTTGGCCTTGTAACTATCTGCCTCCTGTCTTCGTAACTGCCTTTACAATATTATACTATACGGCACATTTCACTGCACACAATTCTACACTATTGGAGTTGGTGGACTCTGCATAGCCTGGAGACCGATCCCAGGGGACGGCGATATTATCCCACGAGCTTACCAGGAGGCTCACGTACTGAGGCAGAGTACCCAGTGAGACCCAAGTAAAACAGTTGCACTCTGCGGCCTGCACACAGCTCCAGTAAAGTTCCATCTCAATGGGTTTGGGAGCCGGGTACGTGTCTCATTGGCTGCTGACCTCAAACAAATTAGAGCTCGTAAGCTCTGTGGCCACAGACGCCATCAATATCCTCAAGAAACAAAACTTCGCCATCACAAGCAGCGAGTTCTTAGTTGATGGACATACGAATGGTGACGCTCGACATCGCGTACCTGTTATTCCGCAGTCGTTGGATCCAACAGAAACGGCTAGACGCATATATCACGAACACTATCACCTGCCAGACTACAAGATAAACGGACGAAACGCCCACTTGTTGAAATTGCATTATTACTGACCCAGCCATGTGACATGGTTGCCTATGTTACGCTGCAAGAAAGAATCCCCGGCCTGTCCAGACTGCCCCTAGCGGAGGTTTCCTGGCTGTGGCTCTATCTGTCGAATGACAACCGAGGAATTTCCCACTTCCAGCCAGGCGGACCAACAGTTCATCGAGTCGTCCGGTCCCGGAAACAGGGTCTCAAGTCCTGGATATGCATAAGCCGCCACGATGACCCCAACTAACCCAACCACTACGGTCCACCACCACAATTCATCCCAGGTTGAAAGAAAGTCTAGCCTGGGCTTGAGTTCCTACCGTTGACCGCAAAGGGCTTGATTCTCATCCTCGCCTTTGTATTTGTTCCAGAAACCACCCGAGTTCTGCGCTGCGGAAGAGTCTTTCCATCCACACGCACCACCCTTGTTGTTGTTATCATTATTTCCCCAGCTTCCGGCGCCGTTATTGTTGTCACCCCAGTCATCATTGCCGGCCACGTTCCCAGCATTAGACGGCAGCTTGGCACCGTTCGATCCGTGGCGTGATCCTTGGTTGCTTTGCTGACTCCAGCCGCCGCTGCCGTCAGCATTGATGGATGAGGGCCAAGCGCCGGGAAGCCCAACATTGCCGGAGTTTGAAGGTGGTTTGACACTGGCTGAGCCTCGACGGCTTCCGTTTTGGCTATGATCCCAGGTATTTTTACCACCGTTGCCTCCTCCGCAGTTGTTGTCTGCAGCATCACCTGTGGTCTTGTTTCCATTTCCGTTGCCCCAACCGCCAGTATTGCCTTGGTTGCCGTTGTTGTCATCGTCCCAGTCGCAATTATTGCCCTGGTTGTTGCTGTCATCGTTGTCCCAGTCGCCGATGTTATTATGATTATCCTTATTGCCGTCTCCCCAGCCGCCAGAGTTGTCCTGAATATTGTTATCAATGTTGCCCCAGCCGCCGACGTTGTCTTGCTGGCCATCGGTTCCTCCCCATCTGTCGTTCTGCTTGTCATTACTTCCTCCCCACTGGTTCGCATTGGTATCCTTTCCACCCCATCCATCATTATTGTTGGCATTCAAGCCATCATCTCTCTGCGGGCTGTCATTATGGCTTCCCTGCTTGCTGCTCAAACTGGCAAGAAAATTTCCCAGCTTCTCGCTATCTTTGGCCGTGTATTCTTTACCCATAGCCCAAGGAGAGCCAGGTGGCACCGTCTCCTTCCTCTTTCCTTCCGACCCTTTGGATCCGTTTTCGCTGCGGAAACTCTGAATATTCCACAGCCCATCCGAGTCTGCGGGTCGTCCTGAACCTGACCCGGCACTGTTGTTAGACTTTACTTTGTCTGACGCACTCCTAAGTCTTGGCGTATCAGGGATGGCATTCGAGAGCCAACGGTTATCCAGGTCCTTCTGAGCGTTCGGCGACAGGTTGAAGGGGTTCTTCACGTTTTTATTTTGGGGCAAGCCCAAGTCCATGTGACACGGTTGGGGAGAACCGAAGGGGTTCGTTGATTCGCCCGTATGTGCAGGCTCGGGCGGCTTGGGTGGAGCGCCACCCACTGTTGTCATACCATATCCCTGAAACCAGGGATTGTTCTGGGGACCTTGACTAGGTGGGGGAGGTGCGGGAGGCATATAATTCATAGAAGCCATGGGTGGCATCTCAGGCTTGCCATGATCATATGAAGGCGGGAACCCGCTGTACCAAGGATTTTGCATGGGATGTGGAGTACCCATGGGCAAAGGCTGGCTGTTGTATACGCGCTTGGGGTACAGGGCGGAATATGTGTTGCCATACGCAGGGCCATGGTACACACGCATGATACCATGCTCAGTATCATAGAATGCATTGGGCTTCGGATCGCCCATATCCTCAAGGGTGTGTTCGACTTGCAAGACTTGTGAGTTGAAAGGCATGATTAATCTCGGAGGGCGAACCTCTGGCGGCGGGAGATAAGGTGGCAGTTTGGCCTTTTTGGTCTTCGCTGCCTTTGGAAGAGCCGCGGGCTCTTTTTCTTTAACCGCGTCTCTCTTTTTGGAAGCCTTACTACCATCGGTTTCACTGCCTTTCTTGTCCCTATTTCCCTTATTTCGCTTCCTGCTCTCCTCCTTGGGTGGTTCTTCCTGAGACTCAGTCTGCATCACCTCGGGCTCCGAATCAATAACTTCGGAGTCTTCTCCGGCTTTTGTTTTGGACTCTTGCTTCTGTTTGTCCTGTTTTTTGACCTTCTTTCCCTTCTTTCCCTTCTTGCTCTCCTCCTTCTTGGGCGGTTCTTGCTCAGACTCAGGCTGCGTTGCCTCGGCGGCCTCCGAATCAACAACTTCGGAGTCTTCTTCGGCTTTTTTCTTGGACTCTTGCTTCTGGATGTCCGTTTTTTTGCCCTTCTTTTCCTTCTTTCCCTTCTTTTCTTTCTTGCTCTCCTCCTTTTTGGGCGGTTCTTGCTCAGACTCAGTCTGCGTTACCTCGGCGGCTCCCGAATCAATGACTTCAGAGTGTTCTTCGGCTTTTGTTTTGCAATCCTGCTTCTGGTTGTCCTTTTTTTTGCCCTTCTTTTCCTTCTTTCCCTTCTTTTCTTTCTTGTTCTCCTCCTTCTTGGGCGGTTCTTCCTCAGATTCAGTCTGCGTTACCTGGGTGGCCTCCGAATCAA
Organism: Pseudomassariella vexata; assembly: GCF_002105095.1. Taxonomy (NCBI): domain Eukaryota; kingdom Fungi; phylum Ascomycota; class Sordariomycetes; order Amphisphaeriales; family Pseudomassariaceae; genus Pseudomassariella; species Pseudomassariella vexata. Next base: position 2,041,259 of record NW_024467963.1, read on the forward strand.
TAACTTCGGAGTCTTCTTCGGCTTTTGTTTTGGACTCCTGCTTCTGGTTGTCCTTTTTTTTGCCCTTTTTCCCCTTCTTTTCCTTCTTGCCCTCCTCCTTCTTGGGCGGTTCTTCCTCAGACGCAGTCTGCTTTACCTCGGTGGCCTCCGCGTCAGTGGCTTCAGAGTCTTCTTCGGGTTTTTCCTTGGAGTCTTGCGTCTGGTCATCCTTTTCCTTGTCCTTGCCATTAGGAGCCTCTTCTTCTGGTTCCTTGTCAGTGTCGGTCGCAGCACCAGCAGGATCAGTTGTATCAGTTGTATCAGTCGCATCAGTAACATCAGTCGCATCAACTGTCTCAGAATCTTCAGCCTTCTTCTCATCTTCCTTCTCGACCTTTTCTTTCGCCTTGGCCTTCTTCGCCTTGTGCTTGGCGTGAATTGCTGCATCGTCATCCTCGGGGGTTTCGGCCTTCTTGTCCTGTTTAGCCTTCTTCAGTTCCTTGATTCCTTCAACGCATTTGGAGCAGGGACAGTCGGAGTCCAGCTCGTCGTCTGTAGTGGCTTCGTCTTCTTTCGTGCCTATTTCGGTGTCTGTGGCATTATCTGTACTGACCTCTGTTTCTTCTTTGGCGGACGTATCATCTAATGATTCTTTCAGGGCCGATGGTAGGGGTTCGTCGAAGCGTACTTTTTTTGGCCTGGCTGATCGTTGACGCGGGTATGTGAGCTTGATGATATCTGACTCAGACTCATCGTCTGTGGACAAATCCAAGTTCAAGATGGGCCTTCGTCCTTTGGCAGTCTTCTTCCTCGATGCTACATTGGAGCCCACCATCCACTCCATAATAGAATTGGGCGGCATTGTGGCGTTGATGAAGTTGATCAGTGGGAGATGAGGGTTTTTGGTGGGATTCCAGGCTAGATATAGTTGGTTGATCTTGACTGTAGGTCATCGGTGGTTGTTTTTATTGTCAATGTGTCCAGAGATTCTGATCAACAAGCGAAAGCGCCTGCGTATCTAGGCTGTCGGGCGGCCTTGGTTCATGGGTGCGCGTTCAATGTTTTCAGAGGACCAATGAAGATCATCAGCTGATGGTAACGAAGTACGAAGTTTCTAGCCTGCGCAAGCTGGTGATAGTGTCAAGTAGGCCGGGCGATCTTTCCAAATGCGTCTGGAAATGTACGTAATTGTCGAAGGCACCAAAAGGCGATTGTGGGCAAAATCGTAGAAGTAAAGATACTCATCGAAAGAGAGATGTTGCTTTCAAGGTTTGATTGAAATGGAAAGCGTTGATGGGATGGTGTTTGCCTGGGTGAAGTGCGAGTGAGTTGGTCGGCGGCGGGTTCAGCGACGGTTGCACCTGACCAGGTAACCATTTGACAAAGATCTTTACTCTGGGTAGTGTTGCCCTTTGCACTTGGGTCAATATATCCCAATATGAAATCCTTACAAACCCAAGTGCTTAAAAATAGGTATTTAGGCAACACTTAGCCTGTGGATGTTTCCAATCCCCGGCCTGATTGGAAGAAATGAAGATTCCCAACTTCGTCACCATCTACTAACTATGTGTCGCATTCCATAAACGGCATCCACGATAGAAAATTGATAGCAGAATTATCAGGCCAGTTCCTGAGTACTATATATGATATGTGAGAACAGAAACTATGCCCCTCATAGTTTTGCCTTTTCCCTCGTCTCCATCTCCCTCCAGACCTTGTTAATTTGTATATTCTGACAAGCCGTCCACGCACCAGTAGCGATGGCCAGAGGAGGGCATAGTAGCAGCATGTAGTTCCACCACGCTGGGCTGCTTCGTTGCATTTCTTGGATGGCAGCCTCAATATCTGCCTTCAACTGCACCTTCGACCCATCATTCCAAAGCACCACACCTTTCCCTTTCCCTCGTGCTTCGCACCTCCTTGCTTTCAGCCGCACATCAGTCTGACTCAAAACGCGATTTTGCGCATCTTCATGACTGAGATGCGAGTCACGGTCCATCAGCCTCTTCATCTGTACTTCAGGATCCCGCACGGCGACCACCATGACTACACCACACATCCTATCCAGGGCACTCTCAAACAGCAGGGGGATATCTAAGACCACAGCCCAGTTTCCCGTGAGATAAAACCAAATTATCTGCTTGTGTATCCTGTTCCTTACGGCGGGATGCACAATGCTATTGAGCACAGCACGATCCTTCTTTCTCTCCTCGCTGTCCCCAAAGACACGTTTGCCAAGCGCAGGTCGGTTGAGGGGTCTGCCTTTGCCGTCAACGCCATTTTCGGGCATGGAATTTGAAGGAGGGACGAGCAATTCAGGCGTCGTAGGGCCAAAATATTTTACTATGGAGTTGTAACCGCTCGTGCCGGGTTCGACAACCTTGCGCGCTAAAATATCCGCATCGATGACGGGGAGGGAGTATGGAGCTGACGAGAGAACTGAGGAAACAGTGGATTTTCCGGTCGCGATGGACCCAGTGAGGCCAATGAGTAACATTTTATCCGATTTTTGTTGCCGATGAGTTTGGCCGAGGGTTTACATAGAAAAATGATGACATTGACAAGGTGAAAGACCGCAAGTTGGACCCAATCGCGCGAGCTTCACTTTAAACGTCGTCATCCCGAGGCTCACAAATCCCTGTCTCACGTCTTCCGAAAGTAGCGCTGATGAAATCGATAAGCTGATAAGGAAACCAGAAGGGATATCAATCTGGGCGTTGCAGACTTTGTGTCGCCACCCCGGTGCAAGTGCCTGCCCAAGTAAATAAGGTACCGGGATGAATCCGTCATATTGTCAGTTTTTGAGGAGGCATTCTTGAACCTAACAAAGGGACTGATTTATTTCTTCTGCACTTCTACAATTGATGATCACAGCCTGGGTCAATCTGCTTCCTCACCAGGTCACTCTGTCACAGTAAGTAATGCCATTCATGTTTAATACTCATCAACTTCAATTACATTGGACTATTCAGTGACCTGACACCTGAACTGCAGCTTGAGTCTGCATCTTGTCAGTCTCCCGGCCTGTCAAAATACTCCACCTTCTGCTGTGGTGGGGCCGAGACCCTGCCAAAATTGAAGAATGCGGGGGAGGGGTAAAAAAAAGTTATCGAGGGGCACTCAACTTCAAACAACTTTGAACGGGCGGTATTTTTGGATTTATCGATTCTTTAATAAGAACCCATTCAAACTGCGGTTTCTTGAAACACAGCAATTATGGGCATAAAATCCCCATTGCGTATATTGCTGATCGGCAATGGCGGCCGCGAGCATGCCATCGCCTGGAAACTGAGCCAGTCGTCGAAAGTCGAATCCATCATCGCAGTTCCTGGCAACGGAGGCACTGCAACATGCGCCAAAACAAGAAACGAGACATCGGTCTCCGCTGAAGACTTCCCAGCCCTCCTGGAGCTAGCACGCAAGGAGAACATCAATTACGTTGTTCCGGGACCAGAAGCACCCTTGGTTGCTGGCGCGGTGGACTTCTTCAAACAAGCGGGCATTCAGAGTTTCGGCCCCTCGATGGATGCCGCGCGCATGGAAGGCAGCAAAACATTCTCGAAAGACTTCATGAAGAAATGGAAGATTCCCACCGCTGAATACGAGAACTTTTCCGACTATAAGAAAGCTCGCGATTACCTCAATCAAGTCCAGCACGATGTTGTTATCAAGGCTAGTGGCCTCGCCGCAGGAAAGGGTGTTATTATTCCCACCACGAAAGAGGAGGCACAGCAGGCTCTCAAGGACATCATGTTGAACAAGGAATTTGGTTCTGCAGGTGACGAGGTGGTAATTGAGGAGTTCTTGACTGGAGATGAACTCAGCATCATTACTTTCAGCGACGGGCACTCCATCAAGTCGCTTCCACCTGCGCAGGACCACAAGCGTATTGGCGAAGACGACACTGGTCTCAACACTGGAGGCATGGGCTGCTACGCACCAACAAACATTGCAACACCTACCCTTGTTGCGCAGATCGACCGCGATATCATCCAGCCGACCATTGATGGCATGCGAAAAGACGATATGCCCTTTGTTGGTGTTTTATTCACCGGACTAATGGTCACCAAGACTGGTGTCAAGGTTCTGGAGTACAACGTTCGCTTTGGAGACCCAGAAACCCAGACACTTCTTCCACTTCTCTCACATGATACTGACTTGGCGGAGATTATGGTCGCTTGCTCACAGGGCACACTTGATAAGGAGGGGTTAGTAATCAATGTTGAGCCCAAGTCTAGTACAACCGTTGTCGTGGCTGCAGGTGGCTACCCGGAGAGTTATGGCAAGGGCGACGAGATCCAGATTCAGACACCCCCTGAAGGAATCAACATTTTCCATGCAGGCACCAAACTATCGAACGGGAAGTTGCAAACCTCAGGTGGTCGAGTCATCGCGGCCACTGCAACAGGCGAGAACCTGAGGGCCGCTGTTGACAGGGCTTACGAAGGCGTTAAGCTCATCCAGTTCAGCAAGATGTATTACCGAAAGGATATCGCCCACCGCGCCTTCCGCCCGACTCAGCAGACCAAAGAGGCGCTCACCTACGCACAGGCTGGAGTCAGCATTGAGGGTGGAAATCTGCTTGTCGAACGCCTGAAGAAAGTAACCCGAACTACCGCACGCCCTGGAGCAGACGCACAGATTGGAGGTTTTGGTGGAGAGGTTGATCTTGAAAAGGCCGGCTATTCTACTGGAATCATGGTTGGAGCCATTGATGGTGTAGGAACAAAGCTTGCGATCGCCCAAGCCACCGGTAACCACAGCACGGTTGGTATTGACCTGGTAGCTATGAACGTCAACGACCTAGTTGTGCAGGGCGCCGAGCCTTTGATGTTCTTGGATTATTACGGTTGCAGCAAGCTGAACCAAGAGTGCGCTGCTAACTTTGTGGAAGGCGTGGCAGAGGGTATGTCCTTCCTTCTTTCCCGTCATTTGGTGGGAGAAACACACTACACCTCCCATAAACCATGCTTTATCGAGCCACTGCTGACGTTTAGGAATATAGGCTGCAGGCAGGCAGGTTGCGCCCTGTCAGGCGGTGAGACAGCTGAGATGCCAGGCATGTACCGCGATGATGACTACGACGCTGCCGGTGCCGCCATCGGAATGATGCACCCCGAGAATCGGTTACCGCGTCTTGATGCCATGTCCGAGGGCGACATCCTCATTGGACTCGCCTCCTCGGGGGTCCACTCCAACGGCTTCTCGCTCGTCCGTCGCATTATCGCACGAGAACAGCTCAGCTACGACGCCGCTGCACCATGGGATAACAGCGGAGTGACCGTCGGCGCATCGTTGCTGACACCCACCAAGATCTACGTGAAGCCCCTCCTCAAAGCCGTCTCGCAACTCAAAGGCCTTGCCCACATCACGGGTGGCGGTCTAACCGAAAACGTGCCGCGCATGCTTCCCAAGCACCTCGCGGCCGAAATCGACGTAACAGCGTGGCAATTACCCGCCGTTTTCAAATGGTTGAAGGCCGCTGGTAATATTGAGGCATCCGAGATGGCGAGGACGTTCAACACGGGTGTGGGCATGGTGGCGGTGGTCAGTCCACAGGAGGTTGAAAGTGTTCTTCGCCTATTGCAGACATACGGGGAGACAGTTTATACAATCGGAAAGTTGGTTGCGCGCCCCGAGGGGGTGGAGGGATGTGTGTTGAAGGGGTTGGAGTCATGGCAATAGAAAACAAGGCGTTCTGCGCTTGATGTATAGAAATACCAATTGAACAATTGTCGATATTAGCTAAGGATCGTCCTTGACTACACTTCAGCCACACACCGACACAAGAGCTCCAACACAAGAGTCCGTGATCTTGGCTGTGCAGCCAAGTGAAGTGGAATGGCCCTCTGGTGTAGATCCTGTCAGCACTGTATATCTTCGGCGCAGATTTCCTGTTCAAGTAAATAAGAGTGAAGCAGACTAGATGAATGTGTTCCCAGTCCCCTTTATATACAAACTATGCCTAAGTTCAATTCATTTTAACGCCTGCCAAACCTTGCCACCGTCGTAATGACTTCAACGAATGAAACGACCATACAACCCAACGCCTTTTGTCAATAAAACTGATGCGCATTACTCTAAGTACGCCCAACTATATCTCATCGAAGAGACCCCCATCATCTCCAGCTTGGCCCCATTCCTTACAGAATCCAAACCAATTCCTCCGCACACAATGAGCCTTGGATTTCGGAGGAGGCTCAGTAGGCTCAGTGGGCTCTGGGTCCTGAATCGTTGTGGGCGTTGGCGGCGGTGAAGTAATGGGGGGTGTAGACGTAGCGGATGACGCAGTAGCAGTCTTGTCTTTGCAACCACTTTACGTCGATAATGTCAGCGATCTCCTTTGAAAATCATGGAGTCTCCATGAAGATTTCCATGAATGGGAGGGAGGGAGGGAGGGAAAATACATACAACCAGCCTGGAGTCAAACAAGTAGTAGAGCTGGTGGCCGAAGTCGTTGTGACAGTAGGTATATTCGTGGCAGTGGTCGTAGTGGTTATCTCGTCTTTGCAGCCGAACCAGCCTGGAGTCTTGCAGGTCGATGTCGACGTAGTAGTAGTGCTTGTCGATGTCGCAGTTCCAGTAGTTGTCTGCTCGGGATCAGTTAGTAAGTACCAGGCATCACCAGCGTCAGGACACGTTGATGTCTATAACACCACACTAGAGACCAGGCAAGAGAAACGCATATTTTAGAAAATTGCTTACCGTTTCGTCAAGGCAGCCCCACCAACCTGGAGTCTTGCAAGTCGCCGTCCGAGTGCGCGTCTTTGAGGTCGTCGAGCTGCTTGAGGATGTAGTCGAAGATGTGCTATTACTCTCGTACATCTTCCAACTCGCGCAGTCTCGGCATTCCGGGGTAAACTTGCACTCAGGAACAGTGTCATACTTGCGGATGACATCGTTAATGACAGACCGAATTTTGTGGGTTCCAATGCCGACTCGCCAGCCCTTGTCTCCAACCGTGTCATAGACACACTCTGAGCCCGTGTGGCAAGCAGACTCCATCGCATACCCGGCGAAGGAGCAAGTGGCCGTTGCTCCGTTGCACGTGCCAATATAAATAGGATCAGCAGTGTGGCCGAAGTGGTAGGCTCCAGTGTATTCGCGAGTTTGAGGATAATCCGGGTCGGCATGTGGAGGGATTGGCAAGCCTAAGCGACCGGCAGCCATGGCCTCGGGGACGGCCTCAAAAGTGACGGCAGGCAGTCCATAGGTCAGACCGAGGAGGGAGCCAACTGCCCCGCCGAGTGAGTGTCCGACGACCCAGATATTCGCATCCCCGTAGATCTCGGTTACGTTTGCGTAGAGTTCCCGAGCAGCCTGGTAGTAGCGATTTTCCTCTCGCAACGCTTGGGCGACACAGGTGTTGTTGCAACTGTAGGTCCCCGTTGCGCAATCGCAGACTTGATGCCACGACCACTGCCCTTGTTGGGCGCAACAACAGCTAAAGAACAGGTTGTCGTTGACCTTGTCGTTGGTCGTTGTCCCTTCTCCATCGAATACTGCGACCGAAGTTCCCTTCAGACCAATGACGACGGTCGAGTTAGTCTCATCTGCCCATATGTGGCCGCGCAAGCCGTCGCCTTCCCAGCCAAAATCTGCACTTCGGTTGAATGGAGTGCCGACCTCCTCCCAGTCCGGCGTGCCCGTATTCTCAACGTAGGCATTTGCTGCTATGAAAGCCATATTGAGAACCGTCTCCTTATCTGTTATATTCGGCCCTGGGACTTCGTCAACGGTCCAGGCGGAGGGCATGCCCGCAAGGACATATCCTCGCTGACGGGCCTCCGCGATCATGGGATCTACTACATCCGGTCGCCTATCTACCATGCGTTCGATTTTACGAGGCTGACTCTTGGCCTTGAGCGGCAATATCCTCTCGGCAATGTGTTCATCTTCATCTGCTAGCCATACTTCAGCTTCGGGTTCGGTAATGTCTCTCCGTCGATGGAGACCCGGATGGCGGTAAGTTCCATGATGGAGTATGTGACGTAATGTGAAGGTGTGCTCGGCTGGTCGCGGAGGCTCTCGTTCTGGAACCAAAGGCGACAGTATTGGCGAACCGGAATAGGCTATTTGGACTTGTTGATCGTGTGCAGTGGCGGCAGCTGGGGATGCAGAGATGGCAAGGAATGAGAGGAATAGTTTGGCTGTTACTCTGCCAGCAGCGATGCAAGTAGAGGACGATTGCTTCCGTCGCACCATCTTGTTGGTTCTACTAATCCTGGATTCATTCGATGGCAAAGTGAGCGGTTTCGGCGTCGAATATGGCAAACGGGTCTATTAACAACATAGGAAAGATGAAATGAAGAAGAGAGACGAGACAAGCTATGGTGGCTGCCTCGGTACTAGACCTGACGTTGTCGATAAGAGGTCAAGTGGCGAGCAACCACGGACCCTGGCTAATGTACTAACGCATATCGCGTGCCACTGCTTTGCAGGGGAAGTATGACAACATTGGGGTAATTCGATGAAAGGCTCCGATGTCCGGGGCGCTAGAGGACGCGCCACTCCTGCCCCAAGTGTCAGCACGACCCCTGCAGACCGCCAGCTGGCGTCCTACAGTCGAGCATTCAGATTTGTTGGGCCTGTAAACCTCCTGAAGTCCGTGTAAAGCTGTTCATTCGCAGGAAGTAAAATAAACCGACTTTCAGGTACATACCAGGATCATGACTCGGGACCATGAATCATACAATTAGATGTACTGCTTTCCATGATGGGGTGTCTTATTCAACTCGCCGTTTCATAAGAACCACATGCACCAGTGATGCACCGCCACATCTCGAATGACCAGGATGGATGAATCAGGCCTATTTCATGCCGGGCAGCCTGCTTGTCCAGATCAATATGGACATGATTGTATTTCGTAGAGTGCTCTGTCGGATACTTCTCGCTGTTCGATCTCGATCTCCCCTGTTTACTCAATAAACGTAGACATGGCAGATTCTGAGAATGGGAAAGCTAGCAACTTATTAAGGTTAGTTCTCGTGTCCTTCCAGAAGCTGCAGATCGTTGAGACAGGGGTCGGATGGTTGCATTGTTGCAGCCAGCTAAAAGGTCACTTTATCTTCCTCTTATCCAATTGTTCGATAAGGAACCCCGTAATTCGAATACATGTGCCGCCCCGAGTTGGTGATCCTGGAGGTCCAATTTTGAGACAAGCATCTGACCCAGTCTCAAGCAACCGCAGATGCGTTGTTGCTTTGCTTTGACGGGCAATACTCATACATCCGCGTTACTATGCTTGTCGCATAAACGGCATATTATACCGCCTCGAAGCTCTTTCTCGCAGCAGCACCTAAAAGGTTATCTCAATCCCCTGCTACAGTTTCATATCCGTTCAACGCTCCATCACACATTTCGACTTTCGCTTGTAGCTCGAGACTTCTTGGTTCCGTGAAGTCTATCAGGAAAGCTAACCATCATGGTCTACAGCATCAAAGCCGCCTTCATGGCGCCTTCAACACCAACCCACGGTTCGGAAACCCGTCCCCGTCCCGGGTTGCTCCGCACCACACGGTCCTTCCCACGTCACGATGCTCAGGAGATGATAGATCCGTTGTCTAGAAGCCAGCGTGCCAACACATTCGAAAATGGTACTTCACCCGAGGTAACGGTGACACAGCACAAATCGCCGCAGAAACATACTGCGGCAAAGACAGATGAGCCAGATGCCTTCGAAGCTACCGAGGCAGAGGAGTCAGTGGAGGTCCCTCGCGCGTCAGTTGACATGGAGGATATTCCCATAGAGCTCGTCAGTATGACAGACAAGTAAGTTACGGATCCTCTCGTGACAGGTGACAGAAGTCGGCCGCTGACTCCGTGAGCTGTAGTTTCATCGACTCGCTCTCTGCGAAAGTCCATCCTGTTCCTCCGAATATCGAGAGTCTTTCTAAACGTTTCCAAGAGTTTTATGTCATAACAGCCCAGCACATTCAAACACATATTGCGAGTTTAGCCAGTAGACAAAGTCGCGACAGCTCCCCTTGTCCTCCCGCCCCCGCGAGAGCGTCCACAGCAAGCCTGCTCAGAGCAAAAGCCGCCTCGTTTAGCAAGGAGAAGACAAAGCCAGCACCTACACAAGAAGCCGAACAGCAAATGCTCACAAGCGAAGAACTGGCCAACAGGAAGAAAGCAAGAAAGGCGCTAGAGCACAAGAGGGTTCTGCTAGAAGAAGGAGTCGAGAGGAGACTATGTGAGGGCATATATGATCGGATATATCGCCACAGGACCACCCAGGACGAGGCCCAAGACGACAAACTGAGATCAAAGACTGCGGCACTTGCTCTGGTTGGTATTGGACCCGCCGATCTAGGGGTAGACCTGGGCGAAGTTGCTGAAGACGACGTCGAGGGGGCTGCCAAGAAGCAAGAGGAAATCTCCCAGTACCTGGATCAGGCACGAAAGGACTTGATGATGATGCACGAGAAGCGATATCCTCTTGGCAAGCTGAATCAACTTAAAGCCGCTCACAAGAGCATTGTGGATACTTTGTCACACTTTCATCCCTCATCTTCCGCGGACGAGATCATGCCGATGCTCATCTACACCTTGATCACCATGCCACCAGAGAAGCTCAACGTCATAAGCGACTCGATGTTCATTCAACGGTTCCGATGGGAAGAGAAGTTGGAGGGCGAGACCGCTTACTGTCTCACCAACTTGGAGGCTGCCATTACTTTCCTGGAGACAGTAGATCTCGCAAGTCTTCGGTCAAACGAGACGCTAGCCGGACCAGAGAAGGGGGTCGGCGGTTTTGAGACGCCTTTGAAGACCGAGACGTTCCCGCCAGCTTACACTCCTGGTCTGTCATCAGCTTCTCAAAGCTCTCCGGTCATCGGTGTTGGGACCGCTTCGGAGTCCAAGCCCTCAACATCGTCCACAGCCGCAAAAGCGGCAGCACAACGCCGCAAACTGAGCGACCTCATTCAGACACCGTCGCAAGCAATCGGCAACGCAACCGACTCGTTCTTCAATACTGCCGACCAAAGCTTTAAAAACATCCAAAATATTGGGAACAGTCTTGGGGACAGCTACAAGCTCCTACTCGGAAAGCTGCGCGATTCCTCAGCCAACGGGAAGGAATTGGTTGTGCCACGCACGCTGGATGACGCCAGGAAGCTGATTGAAACACCTTCCCCCGATGACGATGTCTTGGACAGCGCAGTTTCTGTTCAAAATAACGACGATAATGAACGTCCAACTCTTCGCAAGGACGACAGAGTCCTCAGTCTGGTCGGTGGCAAGAAATTACCCCGGGATCGTAGCGCAGACAGCACGCGGAGTGCTAGAAGTGCAAGCTCGTCCAAGAAGGTCGTGTTTGCAGAGGATAACAAGGACAAAGCCGCCGTCGCCGTATCCACGGCATCAGCAGCGTCTTCGTCTAACCCCGCTCTTGTTGATCAAATGCGGAACCTTGGGAACACCTTGAACCCCATCAACCGGCTGTCGTCCATGAGCATGATGCGAGGTTTTGGTCGAACGACTCCAACCCCTGCTCAACCAGCCGCAAAGGACACCGCCAGCAAGCCGGTTGACGGGGGTGATTTGGCAGCTGTAAGTCTAATATGGAAGCCCATCTTACTGTATCATGCTAATTCGTTCACCAGGCCTTCCCAGACATTGCCACAGCTCTACCGCCGAAAGACGTCCCGCAGATCAAACCCCCCTCGAAGAGATTCATGGAGCTCCAGAATCCTGCGGACTTGAAATTAGGCGAGGTACTAGAACTACTGAGAGATTATCGAAGACTTGCTGGGGCACTGAAAGACATGGGTGCCTTTAAGGAGTCGTAGCGCAGGATTTTGTCGCATCGGATACAGATACACCGGTGACTAATTGTACTGCATTGGGTTGGGATAGAAAGGGCATAGGGGTTTGCACTTGGGGTTCAGGCATTTGCATGGTGTTGGAGTTAATTGGAAGGGAGTGTTGGTTTGAGGATCGTGACACTGCGTCGGGACGGTTTGCTTGAGGTTAGGATAAACTAGAAAAGCTTAGGATATAGGTAAATCGAATGAACAGTTTGAACGATGGTAGTATATCTAGATCTTGCTTACATGTGGCAATGGTAGACCGGTATATTCTTTAAGCCATGTGAGAGACCGAGCACGAGTAACGTATGCCCTATAAATGCTCGATGACTATTCACGTAGTTTCCGCCGTTGTCAAGTATGGTTTCTCAGTCAGGCAGGTCTTCGGTAGGAATCTCCCTTTGGCAGACAGAAGCTATCAACATTCGAAACACTGTTCACTTTGCCCAAACAGCAGGCCAGGGACGGCCGGTCGCTGCAGGAAATATGAGCATTTGACATCGGCAGTTATCTGGAAATTCGAACTATTGAGGTTATCGGCCAGTAGCTTATTCGAAAGCTAACAAAGGAGAGATAGCCTGGTTGAAGTCCTAATATTGTAGCTCGCGGGCTTCATCACGGGATGTGTATATGGTAAGAGTTGGTGGCATCCCTTCCATTGGCCGAAGCAACCTTCTCTTAAGCTTTATGCCGACTATTTTTTACAAAGACAAGAAAAAGAAAAGGTAGTCCAGAGCCACTCGCAACAAACTGATGGAAAGGACACTCCATCTCCAACAGCTTATTTCGCTTTCAGCTATGTGTGGATGACATACCACGTGTGATGTCGCCGTTGGATATAAACCAAACTCTTCCTTCCCGGGACTAGAAACTGTACTACTATATTCTCCCGGCATGTGGTTCATGTGAGTGCAGATTTCTGTTTTCAATCTTCCGCCGTTTGACAATCCGAAATAAACACACGCAAACGTCCTCCGTTATCCCATGTCCAAATTATAAGAAGTCTCAGTAATGAATTCATCTCGAAGTCTAATTACACAGGATATATAAAGTCCCTCTATTTGCCAGGCCGACACACTACCAACCACCATAGCCGTGTCCTGCACTTGACTTGAAACAAAGATACAAAACAGAGGAACCCCGACCGAGAGGGAATTGTGTTGGTCTGCCCGCCCCGCCCTGCCCCTTGAAAACCCCCAATTGATGCTATCCCTAAGAGTGAAGTGACTTCCGTCAAAAATACCTTCCCTAACTGTACTGTAGTAACCAGTCTACAGCGTTGTGCCTGTCCCTAAAGTTGCTTGGCTGGCTATATATGCTTTCTCTCTTTCCACGGCATGACACTTGCGAGCCATATACTTGCTCCTCAGGGCAAAAGGTAGGTTCGAAGTCAACGCCTAGTGCGATCCATTCGTCCTTTTCGTCGGACTACTCCTCCCATTGGTCACATCCTCCAGCGCCCCGCCCTGCTCATTCATCAACTTCTCCATAAAAGCAATATAATCATACTGCGGCACGCCGCGATCCTGCGCCATATCCGGCCCCGTGTGCTCGGGGACGAGCTCACACAGCTTCTCAATAACCTCGTCGGGCACCAGACTGTGCCTCAGGTCCATCTCCGTGACGTAGGGTTTCCCGTCAGCGACCTCACGGAACGACTGGAATACCTGCTCGGCCGTGTTCTGATCCTCGGTTACGTCGACCATGAAACGAATGAACTGCTCGAAGGTGACGCGATCGCGCCCGTGCGACGTGTCCATGAAGTAGTCGTGCATCTCGTCCTCGGAGAATACGAGGCCCAGTGAGGCGAGGGCCGCGCTAAACTCGAGCTCAGAGAGCGAGTTGGTGTCGTCGCGATCGAAGTGGCGGAACACGGACTCGAACTCTTCGAGCTGGATAGGTGTCAGGTTCGTCATGTTGCGGGCCACCATCTGGTTCTCGAGGAAGGAAAGTTTCTTAGAGACTGACGACTTCACGAGGCCTAGCTCGTACGAGAGCTCGTCGTACGTGTATGTTGTGAAGTCGTTTTCCTCAATGTTGGCTTCCTCGCATTGGGCGTCGACGATTGCAATCTTGTCTAGATAGGAATCGAGGGGCGGCAAGTTCTCTGATAGTCTGCGGACGTGTAGGAGTTGGTCTTCCACATCGCCGTCGAGCCCGGATATGGCGACCTGCATGGTGTTGAGCGCCATGGCGAAGTCATTCGCTTTATCGGCAAACGATTTGCGGAGAGCATTCTTGATACTGGTGGGGTGTTAGCGATATGGTCCCGTGGAATCGAATTGCAGTATCGAAAACTTGCTCTCTGATGGTCTCGTTGATTAGTTGACCACGCATCATCTCAGCTTTGGTCAGATTGGCCCACTCCTGGTCCATTACCTCCAACGCTAGCTCCGGTGGAGGCTCATACACTCTTAAGCGATACGTAGCCATCTTGGTCTTAATGTTGCCTAATAACGTGGCCAAGTCGCTCTTCTCAGCTACCCAATCACGCTTCTTGCCCCTTTTGTGAGATGCAAACTCGGTGGCTTGCTTCTTCGCGTCGACGTAGGTTCCCTCGAAGGTGGCATGCTGCCAGCTCTCCATTTGCTCTCTGATTTGCTGGAGTAAGGCTGCCATCCTCCTCTCGTAGTTGCTCTGCATCTCCCAGGCGCCTTGCATGTTGTTGACAAACTTCTCGACTCGACGACCTGCGTTCTCGACCTTTTCCATTTGTGAGAAGGCGTGGAACCAGTAGGCAATGTACGTCATCAAACTCCTCTCGTCAGGCTTGGCAACATCACACACATCCTCGACATCCAGAAGGGCGGGGATACCAATCTCCTTATGAGCAATATCGAAAGCCATTTGCATGTTGCCGCGGTGGTCTGCCTTGTCCAACGCATCGTAGTCGATCAGATCGGGCCGGTGGATGTCGAGTAGGGCACAGAAAGCCAGGCCATCGTTCCAGCTTGCACTGAAGTCTCTCACGTCCACCTCGTCGTAGCATGCTGTCTTACGTTGACACCATAACAGGAGACCTTCCTTGGCCGTCATGCCCTCCTCGTTGATGTCGTTGATGGTAAACCTCAGAATGAGGGTCCATATCAGGCCGAGTATGATCTTGCGGTTGCCGTCGACGACATCTTCGGCGCCAATATTGGTCATCTGGATGCCCCTCGACTTGATGAAGTCGAGGGACAAGTTTGCATTTTCGAACCTTTGCACCCGGAGTTTGGGCTTGGCGGCATATCGACCGAGGGGCTCGTTGGAGAGGCATTCTAGGAGGTGGATGAGGATGACCTGTGTGGTACATGTTCAGTATTTACCCTCGTCCATGTGTGTTTCATTCAGATCGACGCGGGGCCCGACTTACACCGTCACTTAAGTCGACGACCAAGTCTTTCACCTCCAAGTTCCGTGTCTCGATTTTAGTATTTAGCCTACCATTCCGACGCAGTCAGTCTTCGCTCTCTCTCTCGGTGATACCCTTTTTTGCTTCCGTTTCTGCCCAACTTCGGATTGGCGGAGCTCGGTTTAGTGGAGATGGACATACCATTTGGTAAAGGTCTTTTGCTGGACCGTGATCCATTTACTGTCCATCTTGGTCAAACCGGGCTGCTCGGCAGCAGAGTCGGTCGGGCCGTTGGAGGAACTGAGCGAATGTAGTTGGTGTTTCTTTGTCTTGGATTCCTTTGGGTCCTTTTTTGTGAGCGAGGCGCTGGAAATTGTCGCCGACCGCTGCACGCGGGCTGCATGCAATTCCGGATGCGACCGAACTAGGGTGGTGTGGGTGGTGCGCCTCGACTTCGGCGAGTAATTTGGGTAGCTATGCCGTGATTGGGATTGCGAAGCTTTTGCGGTCGTGCTGGTCCTCGATCTGGAAGTAGGCAATGCAGCAGATACGGATGATCGGTTTAATGACTTGTTATTGTTGTCTGCAGTAGCTTCTTGTTCAGCTTTTGCGTGACTGTCATCAAGCGTTGCAGTTTCGTGCCAGCTTGGGAACGCTTCTGTGAGGACGGCGTTGACATCCAATTGCGGGTGTTGGCGAGGCGACAGCTGCCCACTAGCCTCTTGCCCAGGAATAACACTGTGAAGCGGCGCGTCTCTTTCCCCGCCATTGGACACATAGGCCAGGCTCATCGCTACCAGCAATCGATAACGCCACGGCGACTTCCAGCGGGGCTATGGGTAGTTTGCGGGGCGGCGGACCGGCAGATTTTCTGGACCCTGGGTGCTGGATTGGGATGCCGTCTAGATTAACTTCGATTCTTTTCTCTTTTCGCTCTGCAGAGTTGACGATGGGTTTTCGATAAGAGAGACTGACACGACTGACTGACTGACTGACTGGCTGTCGTGAATCAGACTAAATAGAGTGCAGCAACCGGTTCTCAAATACTGACCGTCGGCGTATTACGCCCCTTAATGCATTCTTTCAGACGGCTGTCCATCCGTCTAAACTGACCACCGCACTTGGGCATCTGAAACATCACCTTTCCTCCAATTCGCTCTCTCGATACAATCCTCCGAGGGTTGGAACTCTCTGCGCAAGGGTCGTTCATGTTGAACAATATTCAGACCGTCGCCGTCATCATTCTGATTAGCTGCTTCTGCTTGCCCATGGGCAGTGCATGGATTCTCGTCGATAGAATCACCAGGTGGCCCTTGCTATCCAGTATGGAGATGTCATCGTCGATCTCAAGGGTCCATTACCTTCCTCATCCTTACAAATGAACAAGATACAGAGTAGTCCGTCTTGAAACCGTTTTTTCAATGTTACACGGCGGAGTCATGTTCCCCAAGAGCTAGCATTTGTTGACAGCTCCGGCGAGAAAATCAGAAACCGGAGAGCTGGTTCCCACATATTGGTTGGCCTATTCGTGCTGCTCCGAGGAAGTCGATCTCCCTCTACATCGCGCATGAATTGTCCAGGGTCAGCTCTGACAAGCTGTGCGTCAACTTGACAAGAGCATCCGGAGTTGACGTCGCCAGCAACCAAACACGTTCGAAAAGTGGTAGAAACCCTGTCAGATATGATCGGATGTCGTGTCCCTTGCGTGTATGTGTCTTGACTTGACATCTCAGCTCCGTCAAACCTTGTGAGGTTTCCTAGTATTTGGAAACAAAGCCTGCTGAACTTCAGTCCCAATACTATCTTCTCATCAGAGTAGACATGTCTTGGTTGAGGCGCGGTCGATGTTTCGCTGCACCGTAATCCCTATTCATATCAACGCAGCTGCTGCCAATGGGCGTGATTTCTACTGTAAGTCGAGGTGCCACCTCTCAAACCTGGATCTAGGCGGCAGCTAGGAAAATCTGAAGCCACACCGTACCGTTTTTGGGGCAGTCCGCTTGGTAATGACCGAGGTACACCATTCAGGCTAGTGCTATGGTCAACTGGCCGGCCTCGCACACATGGTCTGCCGAGATTTGGGGGGCATGATTCAACTGCTCGCAACGATTCATACCATCCCGACTGATCCAATCGGCGTTCCAACTCCATACAGCCAACAAGTTAATTTATATGCAAGGCACATAAACTTTGACATATTTAGTCCCTAGATAATATCAGGTGAATTCTTAGCTCCGAAGACTGCATAATGCCTAGTAAGTGTACAGATTCGCTCCGGCACTGATTATAATAGTAGCAATTCTAAGGCGGGTGAAATAGTGGGCAATACATCACTTGGCAGCCCCAGAATGAATGGAAGCCATCAACCCAGCAAAGACGTTGAAATGATCTGCAGTAAGCATCAAGGCCAAAGGTTCGGGATCGGGCCCGTGCACATACATACAAGCTCGGGTTGCACCGGGCCGGCGCTCCTGGCATCGCGGCATCTTGAGAATTTGATGCCGATGGGTCACATTGATGAAAGTACGCTTTCTACACAGAATCCCTCGGTGTCCAAGGCGACCAAATCCCTCCCCAAGCCTCCAACATGGCTTGTAGATCGGGCCTCACCCCCGTTCTCCGCCGCGCCCGCGCACTCGGCTTACTGAAATCCTTCAACACCACTCACGCATCATCCGCCAACGCCCTCCGGTACCTCTCAACCTCTTCTCCACGATCCTTCCGCGCCGCGACGCCGACGCTCGCCAAATTCACCACCGATAGCTACCCCGAAATCCAACGCAACCCCCGCTTCGCCCAGATCACCAAGGACCATGTATCCTACTTCCAGTTGCTCCTGGGCAAAGGATCCGCCGTCATCGACGGGGTTACCACCGAGCTGGCTACCGACGATATGGAGCCCTACAACGGGGACTGGATGCGCAAGTACCGGGGCCACTGCAAGCTGGTGCTGAAGCCCGGTTCGACGGAGGAAGTGAGCAAGGTGCTCAAGTACTGCAATGACAACATGCTCGCTGTGGTGCCTCAGGGCGGGAATACGGGGCTTGTGGGCGGTTCGGTGCCTGTTTTTGACGAGATTGTCATCAATACCAGCCGTATGAATAAGATCCAGTCATTTGACGAAGTTAGCGGGATCTTAGTCGTGGATGCTGGTGTGGTCTTGGAGGTCGCCGACCAGTTCCTTGCCGAGAAGGGGTATATTTTCCCTCTGGATCTTGGCGCGAAGGGGTCTTGCCATATCGGTGGGAACGTGGCCACGAATGCCGGTGGGCTGCGCTTGCTGCGGTATGGAAGTCTGCACGGGAGCGTTCTGGGAATCGAGGCAGTTCTCCCCGACGGTACGATTGTGGATGACCTGAGCAAGCTAAGGAAGAATAACACCGGGTACGACCTGAAACAGCTCTTCATCGGCGGCGAGGGAACCATCGGCATGATCACGGCGGTTTCTATAATCTGTCCGCAGCGATCGAGCGCCGTCAACGTGGCCTTCTTGGCCGTGGAGTCTTACGAGAAGATGCAGCGGACGTTCCGCGAAGCCAAGACCCAGCTGGGCGAGATCTTGTCCGCATTCGAGTTGATGGACTTGGGCAGTCAGCACCTGGTCAATAATGCCCAGGGCAGCAAGCCGCCCTTGGAGACTGAGTCTCCGTTCTACTGCCTGATTGAGACGAGTGGCTCTAACTCGGATCACGACAACGAGAAGCTGGAGAAGTTCCTCGAAGACGTCATGTCCAGGGAAATCGTCTCGGATGGTGTGGTGGCTCAAGATCAGACCCAGATCAAGTCATTATGGAGCCAACGGGAGGGTATTTCCGAAGCCACGGCACACTGGGGAGGGGTCTATAAATATGATGTCTCAATACCTCTGAAGGACCTGTACAGGCTGGTCGATGATACGAGGGAGAAGATCGAAGCGGCGGGGCTCAAGGGCGACACCGACGAATTCCCGGTTCTGGATGTTGTTGGATACGGTCATATGGGAGATTCGAACCTTCACCTCAATGTCGCGGTGCGCCGTTATGACAAGCGAGTCGAGGAAGTTCTCGAGCCTTTCGTGTACGAGTGGATCGCCAAGGTACAGGGCAGTATAAGTGCTGAGCATGGGTTGGGGCTCGCGAAGAAAAACTATATCGGGTATAGTAGGAGTGAGACTATGATCGGGTTAATGAAGCAGATCAAGAATCTGTATGATCCGGTAAGTTCTACGTCTGTACTCCTTGCTAACTGTTTGAATATTTTTGCTAACTTGCATGCACAGAATGGGATCATGAACCCGTACAAGTACATGTAGGGTATATAAACATGACCATCTTTGGAATATAGAAGTAAAACTAAATGACACATGGAGACAGTGGGCGAATCTCATCAAACCGATATTGCCGAAGTAGAAATTCAAGTACGAACAGCTCATGTAAAACCTGATACGGGTGGAATTCATAGGGTGTCGTCCGGAAAAAAAGGCAAAAAATGATCGAACTCCATAACTTCATGGTTAACTGCTCAGTATGAGGATTGAACTCATGACCTTCGCATTACTATATATGTCTCCGGGGAGAGGTATTAGTACGACGCTCTAACCAGCTGAGCTAACCGAGCATTGCATCCAGGTAAACCGAATTAATCGGTTTGATTGGATGATATGGGTTATGAAAGTGGAGTATATATCCCATACCCGACATAAAGGGATATTGATTAAGCCACTTCGTATGAAGGTATGTCAATATTTCTGGCTTATGTCGGGTGTATCAGGAACTGTAGGGACCAGGAGATGTTGTAGGCATCTCGTGTATCGTGCGTAGATGAAGTTTTATGAAAAACTCCCCAGTCTGACTTCTCTATGTTGATACAGTCACACATCATTGTCCACAACCTTAGGAACTTGATAATGATCCGGCCTCCAGCCCATCCAAGTCGTGATTATCGCACACACAATTAACAGAAAAAAAGGCCCATCAATAAATAGTATGACAGATACAATAAACAGGCAGGTATTATGAACCATAGAAAACAACCACACCAACTCAAAACATGTCTGATACTTGCCTGGTTTCCATATTGCTGGCTTGGGAAAACTACTTTACTTTTCAGGAGAACCTTGACTTCACGAAACCCAGAACCTTTCTTCCAAAATCAGATCATTATCTGTTTTATGACTCCTAATAATCATTTCCTACCGTTAAAATAAAAGGGATCTCGCGAATTAAAAGCCATAATCACCTATTACGCCTTGCTTCACATGCGAAGCCTTGCAGCTAAGAACACGGTCCGATTACATTAGTTCAACGTACGTAACCGCGTTATATCGGTAGCAAGCGGGTAACCAAACAAGTGGCTCACACGGAGGGATAACTACTTCCTAGGTGAATCACTACGCTCGAAAATCCAGACATTTTACTTGATCTCACCCTTGTTTCTCTGTTTCTCCTGAATAACGCTCAAGGCTCACAGGAACAAGTACCTTCGAGAATATCCTTTTTGATGCGTGTGCATATGGGGTGTGAATGTTGTATTGGGAAAGGATGCCATGTCAGCTATTCTGGCCTGGCAGAGCTTTTTTATAGCTCTTATCTATCTTATCTATAGCTATAGGGTAACCCCCATGGGGTCACGTATCACTTTTCCACAACTAGGATGTGGAATAAATTGCATGTGGTATCATTTTCAAGGAATCCCGGAGCCATAAGATCAATATTTAAATGATCATACACTTAAACAAGTCCAAAGTCCGTGTTCAAAATATAAGCCGGTGTTGGCGCTGGGTATATTCATGATCAGAAGGGTAGGTTCAACAACGTAGCAATTTCACAGGAGGATCTCACTGTTGACTATTATAGACTTTCCCCAGACTGTGGTATTTTTTCACCATGATGATACCCTTATGTTGTTGGATTCCGAGTATTGGGGCCTGTATGAGTATTATGAACATGCGTGGGCCAGCCCCAGAGGGTCCCTAAGCACACTAGTCCATGCCTAGGTGCCTTGTAGCCCTCTATACCCGAGGCCACACTTGCCCCCAATATTCTCTAATTATACAACGACTTCAACTCTCTATTCTAGGGTGGCGCATTTGCATACGTGCATGTAAGTGTGGAGGATTAGTAGACGGTTATAAGTGAAAGTCTACTCATTTTGTGAACTCGTTAATATCGGATTCCCACTACAACATGTCTCGGCTATTGTAAAACTTTTGAATCAGAGCCTCGAGCAAGTTGGACTGGCCTCTGGTGAGGGGTGGTAATTTTTAGAGGTTCTTGTTGCAGAGTAAAGCCATTGACGGGAGTATGTGCGAAGATTTGTCCTTGGAGCCACTCTCACACTGTACAGCGATAAGATAAGGAGCTCCTGGCTTCCTGAATTTTGCGCATCGAGACGGGTCATTAACAACTGGATCCCTAGCGTCGAAACAGGCAGTCACAACAGCAACCTGAACACCTCAATTCTTCCTGTGCCGAAAAAAATCTCCTCAACCCGTCAAACAGCCGCACAGCCCATCCAAAATGGACGCCGTAAGCCTCAACGACTACGATCTCGACAAGCTCAACGACAAGGACAAGGCGGATCTGCGCCAGTTCCTGAATAACGAGAACCAGAAGGCGCGCGTGCAGTCCAGTAAGCGGAGTCGAATCCTAGGGAGCCTAGAATATTCAGATACAACAGGAAGCTAATACTACCTTCTTACAGCCGTCCACTCTCTGACCGACATGTGCTGGAAGAAGTGCGTGACGGGCGCCATCAAGCAGGGCAAGCTGGACACGACAGAAGATGGGTGCATCGTGAGCTGTGTGGACCGCTTCTTGGACGTTAGCAATTTGACGATGAAGCACCTGCAGAACCTGCGACAGGGGTGAAGTGGCGAAACAGCCACACAGGACCACGAAATACTTGGAATCTGGGACCGCTACGGAGACTCCATGCCCTCCACAGAATGAAATGTACGACTACTACGAACGATGAAGCAGGAGGATGCGCGGTGTACAACCGGATGTAGACTATAGATGTTGACAAATATGGAAAGCCCAATACCCAGCTTTGGAATTACCATCTCATGCCCGAAAGCACAGTGAAGCTCACACAATCAAATTAAGAAGCATACGGATTGAGAACAATCAATTGCAGTCATGAGAGGGCGGCAAACAATTCTTCTTCATTGATCTCATAAGCCAATCCCTCCTGAACGCCGGTGCCAATGCAAATTTGTCCGACGTAACCGGCCGGAACGTGCCGCGACTGGAGCGACCCTGCAACCATATTTTAAGACCTGAACCAATCTAGCATTTACACAAGCGCGAGCTTGGTGGCGGCAATGTCGAGAGCATCGACATCGGCAGTAAGACGGCAGTAAGCCTTCTTGGCACCATCAGGTCTGGATACATTAGTCAGTACAGTGCTTTCCCCA
Source organism: Pseudomassariella vexata (assembly GCF_002105095.1). Classification (NCBI taxonomy): domain Eukaryota; kingdom Fungi; phylum Ascomycota; class Sordariomycetes; order Amphisphaeriales; family Pseudomassariaceae; genus Pseudomassariella; species Pseudomassariella vexata. Next base: position 2,063,781 of record NW_024467963.1, read on the forward strand.
ACATTGTGAAATCGAACTTACCGGATCAGAGTGTTGATCTTGACGGTGTCAATGTCGTAGAGCTTCTTCAATGCAGCCTTGATCTGAGCCTTGTTGGACTTGACGTCAACAATGAAGACAAGGGTGTTGTTCTCTTCGATCTTCTTCATGGCGCTCTCAGTGTTGAGAGGGTGGACGATGATCTTGTGCTCGTCCATGCGGTTCTCATGGGGGATGGACTTGCGGTGGTACTTCGGCGCGCGAGAGAGCTGGAGGGTCTTGGGGCGATGGAAGGTGGTTGACAGTCTGACCTTGTGCTTCTTCTGGGCATGGCCCTGTGATGAAATGTTTAGCGGTGATTTCACGGGCATGACATTGAGATTGGGTCGTGGTAACTTACACCCTTGAGAACAGCCTTGGCGGCAGCGCTGGCCTTCTTGTTGCCCTTAGGTGCCTTGGAGGCACCGCCTGTTGAGATTACGCATCAGCAATCGCTCTTGTGACAGAACTCGCAAAATCTGCTGCAGCTTGATGCTTCTGTCCACGGCTGCTCATGGGAGCAGAAACTTCACCGACGAGCGCATATCGCAGTTGCGGTGTCGCAGACTAGATGTCGGGTTTCAAGTACCTTTCTTCGCTTCTTGGGGAGCCATTGTGTCGACTGTTGGTCCGGGCTGGTCGTTTGTCGATGGTTGAACGATAGTCGGTTGTCGAATTTGCGCCTGAAGAGAAATCGAAACGGAAAATACAGCTCAAAATTGGCAAAAGTTTTGTGGGCTGGAGCGTCTCAAAAAGTGGGTACTTTCGCCTAGGGTTAGGTTATTTGGTGTAATAATATGCATGGCTATGGCTTTCAGGGATGCCACCGAATTAGTCGAGTGCAATATCAATTTCACTCACTAACAAGCGAAGGACACCACAAGAACCGCAACTTGATCTTCAAATATCGGAACTAAGCAGACTTTGAACCGGAACTATGACAAGAACTTGAAGACAATTTTGCCGGAGCCACGATGGGAATCAAGAAGAAGGAACGCAGCCGGAATTTAGCAGCAGGACGCCCACCAACGCTTCAAAGGCCAAAATCAATCTCACGAAAAGCTACCAAGGCGTTGATCAACTCTCATCACATCCTGGGGAAGAGGAAAGCACAGGCACTGGCAAAGGGAAATCATGCCGAGGTCGCGGCGATTAATGCGGAAATTTCTGCCCTAGGTGGCCTTGAGAGGTATCAGCAAGCCAGTCTTCAGGGACAACGAATCGATCGTGGTGGTGACAGCTCCAGGGTACTGATGGAGTGGTTGAATCCAGTTCAATCGATGTTGAAGGATTTGCCAAATGGACCACTGAGAATGCTCGAGGTTGGGGCTCTAAGCACCACAAATCAATGTTCCAAGAGCGGCGTCTTTGCCATGCACCGGATCGATCTGAACAGCCAAGGAGAAGGTATCCTACAGCAAGACTTCATGGAGAGGCCACTTCCAAAGGATGACTCGGAACGAATCGACATCATTAGTCTATCACTTGTACTGAACTTTGTCCCAGACGCTCACGTCCGCGGCCGAATGTTACAGAGGACACTCGAATTTCTCAAAGAGCCTAACCGGCACGCAAATCCCGAGTTGAATGAGTTTTTCCCCAGTCTGTTCTTGGTATTACCTGCGCCTTGTGTCACCAACTCACGTTACATGGATGAGACTCGATTGGAAGCAATTATGGTCGCATTGGGCTATGTCAAGGTCAAATCCAAAATGACGCAGCGGTTGGTATACTATCTCTGGGCGAAGAAAACTGCAGCATGCGACACGGCTTTTGCGAAAACCCAAGTCCGGACCGGAACAGCTAGGAACAACTTCTCGATTGTGCTCCGTGGTTCGTCGGGCTGAGCTGCAGGCTACTCCATGTCTGCCCGCGATCGACAAGTTCTGACCTCATAGTTAAAGCGCATCCAGCCGATTCATAACACCTCAATGACAAATGGTGGGTATTGGAGTCGCGCAGAAAGTAACCTTCCTAACAGGTATTGACACTTTAGGGTTGCAGTCGACTCCCACCAACTCGGTGCTAATTAGCTTTTCGCCCAACTCCCATAGTGCCCCAGCTTTCTATTTGCCTGATGCTCATCGAGTTCGAAGGGCTAGTTAGCACTCTGTCGACATCGTCAGTCACTTGGACTACCCCGCATATCACAGATAATACCAGTTAGGCTGGGTTTAAACATGGCAACCAATAATGTTGCGCAACCTGGGTCAGGCAAAATCCATGCATCAGAAGGGTTTCATTGAGTGATTTGCGGAACTCAGGTCCTGTATCGCTAATGAGGCCGGTTGAGATGACTAGTGGACGAGTATAAGTCAACCGGCCAATGGTTGAGATGTGACGATGGCGACTTACCTCCCGGATCCGCCGTACAGTTCTCGATGCAGTGCGACCGCAACCGATCCATCAGCACAACTGCAAAGAGGATGTTGGCATTCTTGCCTATCCCATACGCCATCGTCCCCGGGCATCTATCGATCTCTTCGTATGGGTTAGCGGCAAGTTCTGGAGGGGTTCTTCCTCAGGAGGTATTGGCTTTCCCCCTAAGCTAAAGTCACCGAACCGCATTGGCGATATACGATACCCGCTACTGGAGACATTGACGAAACGCGTTGCCCCCGGCTTGCGGCTCTTACCGCTTTCGACCAAGAGTGGCAGGAGGATAGTGAGCAAGAAAGGACCAAAGTGATTCGTAGCAAATATTAGCTCGATGCGCTCGGGGCCACCGTCATGTCCCGGTGTTAATGCCGGCACTATCGATCAAGCCACCAAGGCTGGTAGTCAGGTTCCTAGTTTGTCGAGCAGCCGATTTGACGCACTCTTGACTCGCCATATCGGCCACTGTAGTGTAGACCAGCGACGGCTTCTCCAGGCGAATTAGGGTTTGCTCCTGAGATGATTATTAGATAGACCCCGCAAGGGCCATCGGCCAAATGATAACGATGTTTCAAATCAAGAAACAACAAATAGTCTTATCATGATCAGCCGTGGGAAATGTGCTTAGATGCAGGTTGCGAGTCAGGTAACTCGCTCAACGTAACCCAGCATACGTAACTCGCTTGCCTTGCATATGGTCTTGGAATGCAGTGGCGACTCCCGTCCCTGTTGTGGACTAATCGAAAGTTTGGGGCCGCGGAGACAAGCCATATTGAATGTGCTATGTAAGGGACAGGCTGGAGTCGCGAGGTTCACATATCACGCAGTTTGCATAAGCACTGTGCTGCATGCCAATAGTGTGGTTGTTAGGTTGAGGACACAGAGCGTGCGATTCGATGGCTTAAAATTTGTATTTGTCTATGTTGCATCACCTGGCATGGCTAGCCTACTTTCACACACTATCCCTTGTAAGGCAATGCAACAGCCGGATAGTTACTTGGAGTTCTGCGGGAGGCTTGCAACTAATTCTCTGAAAGTACTTTGACTAGTTGAGGGGAGCTCTAAATTTGTCGAAGCTCTCAGCTTAGCAAGTAACACTCCCACTTATACACTGGATAGCTTGCTTAAATATTTGACATTCATTCCCAGTTCGAGCGGTGCTTCGATATAACGTATTCGCCAAGAAGCTTAAGCTTGAACTTGCGGGAATTGATTTGCATTGCAGCAGATATGTACTTTAACCTCGTTGTAACGTGTAGGTTAGGTGAGTCGTTGAGCCTGCTGAACTTCAATAGTGCCTCCCATTAGCCAGCCTTTCCATCGGCCGGAACGTTCGACTCGTCCTTATCTTGCGCAAGGGTGTCACCAGTAGGTTCCTCGGTCGCCGTATCTCCTCCCTCTTGTGTTGTCTCCACGGCCTCGTGCCGCGACTCTTGAGCCTCTGCCTCGGCCGCCAGTCGCAGCTTCTTAGACTCATGACTGTCTTCGGCAGCAAGAGTCTCAGCACCCCCCTGCTTGTCCTTCTCCCCAACTTGATCCTGACCTCGCTCCCTCTTGCCCAGCGTCTGCCGCTGCGATTGCTGGATCTTGAACTCCTCGTCGAAGACGTCAAACGTCTCCACGACTTGCAGCCGTTCAGAGACTTCGGCCGGCAGATCAGCGTTGCCGGGTCGCTGAACAACCATGCTCTGCATCCCGGCCGCGATGGCAGAATCCACCTCCTTGATGTTGTCGCTTAGGAACAGCCACTGGCTCGGGAGGTACTCCGGGTGCTTGCTGAGGATGGTCTTGTAGCTCGCTGTCTCAGACTTCAACCCAGCACTCACCGTGTCGAACCAATCAGAGATCAGGAATGTGAGATCAGACGGTTCCGCGTTTGTATGCTTGAAGAGCAGCTTCTGCGCCGGAACAGAGCCCGACGAGTAGATCATGATCTTGAGTCCCTGTCCGTGCCATCTTGCGAGCTTCGGCGGTACGTCCGAAAACAGCGGGGCCTTTAGATCCCCGGACTTGTAACCTTCCTCCCATAAATAACCTTGCATGCTCTTCAGGTAGGATATCTTGACATCTCGGGCGATTAGGTCTATAACGTGCGCCTGGAAAGCTTCCTGAGATGACGCGTACTCTGGTGGAAATGCGTCCCGGTATTTCTTGAAGTCCGGGCTATCCCATTGTGCCTCGACTGTCTCCGGAAGTACCCTCAGAGCATATGGAAACTAAAGTCAAGACATTAGTTGCCAGTTTGCCAGATGCCCAATTGATCATGCCTGGTGCCAACCGAACTGCTGGGCAGACACGAGGCGATGACTTCTGGTGCGAGTTCATGAAATGATTGTCAACGATGATGACGAGACCGCTTAGGCAGTAAGGCATCATGTCCCACTGGTCGGAAATTCATATATTTGCCACTTCCAGTCTACACGAGTACGGAGCCGGAGTTATTTGCAACTTGCAAACAAATGGTCTTTTGCCAACTCACAGCAGAAGGCCAGGGTGTTTCTGGGATCACAAGACGGATAGTACCCATTGCCAAGACAGAAGTTCCCAAAGGCTGCTGTGAGTTGCAGAGTGACACATAACAGACGGCACTTGCCCATCTGCAAGCAAAATCGATCCATGCTCATTTCATATCGCAGTCTCACGCAACCTGATGGTAGCTCCTGTGGATTCTCGACATATATACTTTTCAAAAGCGGAGATTTTCATGCGAGAAGAGTGTCTTACCAGAACATCCTTCACGAAAGAGATTGGGCATACTGTACCCTCTGCAATGAGGAAAACGTGTAAATTAGCCAGCTGGTCCAGGGGCTAATGCAGTGCTGCATCCAACGACAAGGAAGTCATAGTGGATAGATTGGAGAAAGGTAGGGGGGCTTTGAATGGAGCTTTGGGGAGCTGCCTGCTGGTCTGGCTGGTCCTTACCAATGTCTAGCAACACGACTTTGATGACTGCTGCTATAGCGGCTGCCATTGTCATTTGCGTATGGCTGAAGCTGTCCGTTGGCGTGGGGTCTTTGGTCCGGCTTAAAATCTTTTCTTGGAAACCGAGATTTTGGGATGGCAGGTTTTCAGGAACGATGCGAGCTTTCGTGCCGCAAAGTGAGCGGTGACGACGTCCCAACGATGCAAGGCTGAAGACCGTACTATTTCGTGCCAGACGCAAAAACTCTGATCTGGAAGGATGTCTGGCAGGTGGAAGGAAAACTTTTATTGGCTTCTGGGTTGGAGCGTCGCTGCATCGGACGTGATACCGAATCAGATCGAAGATGTCAATGTGTCGTCGGGGGTGGGTTAGGTGTGGCAGGTGTGCGTCGGGGTAAGAAGGCGGTCAAGGCTCAAAAGATGGAGAGTAGTCTGCAAACGTTAAACGTCGACAGACCAAGTATAGGGTAAGCTGCCGTATTGCACCGATAGTATCGCCCAAATCTCATCACGGTGCCCAGGCTGCAGCGGTACGTACAGAGCTCCTGGGTTTATGGTTTTCTTTGGCGGAGTTCATGTAGCCAACCCAAGGCAGTAAGAAGACATGCAGGGCTGCCGGGGGACACACAGCGGATAAAGATTATCAAGTGGTGTTGATATCGAGTTGATGTTTGGGATCCACTTGATACCACTTGACGGAAGAATGCCAATATCCATCTGCATCGGCTTTTTTGACACGTTGGGGCGATGGAGAAAAAGAAGAAGCAGATGTGGATTAGGGAATATGGCGATATTCCAGAATGGGGGGCAAGGAAGCCCGAGTGGCACCAAGAGGACGTCTGGTAGCCACCACGGCTGCTGCAGGCGATGCCGACGGGCTGGGGTTGGGGTCCAAAGTTGCGCTTCCACGGTTGCTTCTCCAACCTTTTGGTTGTCAACTCAACTGCCAACCTGTAAGCGAAAAAGAGGCGTCGTCAAGAAACTCAGATTACAAACCCGAACTCTTTCAATATTTCCAAGGTTACTTACTATAGTATACGCACTGGACAGGAGTTGGCTGCATGCAACCCAAGATTTTGAATTTGCCGAACTTCACAAGAGCGAGCGCCCTTGCTTGGTTGTTTGGGTTGTTGCAGCATTGGATTCGGGGCCGACTTCAGCTACGCCCAACGACTTCACACCCAGAGTACCCAACTTGGTGGTGATTGTCACCAATCACATTGACGGGTTACCCGTTGCCCTAAAGTTGGTTTTGCACAGCCAAGAACGACAGCGGCAGGATAGTCCGTCGTAGGAACTGCACGAGTTTGGAGCTGGTGCCATCCTAGGTAGACCGCTAGCATGCAACAGACCAAACAGAAACTCTACGGACGCGCATTGGAAAGAAAGGCTGGTTCTGGCGCGACTTCGATAAGGACCATCAGTAAGTGCTGTTGTACAACGGCACGCTGGCATGAACGAGGGTTAAAACATAACTCAAATCCCGATTCGTCGCAGGCGTGCGTCTGGATGTTTCGGAGTTTAACTGCCAACTGCGATGCCGCCATCGTTCTCACCGCCAAAATACCACGATTTCTCTTAAGTTATCATTACAATGCTACAGGGCCAGGCAGTATCGACAGGTCGTTTCAAGTCAATCTTCGAAATTATCTCTCAGCCGGGGTCAGCCTATGATGACGGTGGTGGGTTGGCGGGGGTTTCTAATAAAGTCGACTATCGGGCTCAGAGGGACCGTGTTTCGAAGTCCATGCACGAGATCGGCCAATATGTCAATGGCTGCCAAGCTGTCTGTCGCTTGAAAGAGGCATCCACCAATAACCCACCAGTTCCTTAAATCGGTCCCTGATTCATGAACAAAAGTGATGTAGAACTAGGAAAATAGAGGAAAACTGGGGGAACCCAGCCATGGAACTGGTCGAACGCGCGTGGGATATCTTGGAATGATAAACGAGCCAAAGAGCAGCGATGCTAACATTTGGAACGAGGTTCGCCACATAGACCTAAATCATCGGACGATGCTCAAACGTTACCGCATTGGGGTCACACGACACCATCGCCGGCAATCATTGCAGTCACTGTGTCTGAAGCGGCAGGCTAAAGCAGGTTAGTAGGCTCAGAAGGCTGACTTACTGAGCCCCAAATGTCAATAGCATCTGCCGTCCCTCTGAGGCCGTCACCCTGAGGAAGGTCAATTTGAGACGGGTGAGCTAGCTATGGCATCATGCTCTATCAATTGATCATATACGAGAATGCTCGCTGTCTTAATCCGGAGCTGCTCGATGACACCTTGCAACAAGATAACAACGCTGGTTTGATTCACGATGACAAAGTCTCGGCTAGCTCGGCTGATGAACTGACCGACAATTTTCCATCGTCATTTCCATTTCAATTTCATGTCATCGACGATGGTCTCCTGTCGTGTTCTGAATTTCGGTGTCCATCAGCCAGGCCGCGGCCGTTCGAAGTTAAAATGACCCAAGTTGATGAAAGGGACACGATAGCTTTCGGGGCGGGCTCTTCAATATTGCCCAATGCCCAAGCGTTCTCCAACTCTCCGACGGCTTCAGGTTGCCATTTTCATCGTCCTCCGGTCTTTTTTTACCAGGCGCCTGCTGCTGCTGGCTGCAGGAAATAAAATTAAATACAAGCGGTCAATAGGCACAAAACAGAGCCAGAACAAGCACAATACGCAAAGCAAGCAAAGCGAAAACGAGGCTACGAGATGCAGCAAGTAAGGAGTGCATATGGCCATCCGCCAATGGGCTAGTCGGAAAGCTTCAAGTGAAACAGAAGATGCTAGAAACCTCGAGACATGGCTGATTGGCTCCCAAGCAATTCCAACGGCGGCGGGAGCAGCGCTGCGCGCAATGAAGCTGCGACGTGTCGATGTTCTCTGTGTGTCGTTAGTAGGCCTGCATACAGTGTAGGCAATACTTGTCCACGATAGAGCGACCAGTGCCCAGTTCGTACAAGATGCAAGGAAGGATACATGCAGAGCCAGTCTCCCACCATCCGGTTCCCGTGGGACTATGCTATTCAAATACCGGCCGGTTATGTACTGAGCGGTGTGGCGATGCGCGGCCGGTGGGCCTGCTTGCAGCAAGTCTATTGTACACGGTGCTCGAGTTGCATTCCTCAGAGCAGCCCCCAAGGTGCTAACGGTATGAGGACTAGTACGCAGCCGCGGCTTCCGATTATTCGATAAGCTTCCAGTAGGTCCGCTGGATAGAAAACCCCAGTGTTTTTGCTAGTGAAGCATAAGGCAGAGTAGAAGCTCGCAATCAGGTCCCTCGATAAAAAGCTGCTAGCCACGGCCAGCTAACCTGCCTGAATTGTCTTGGTTGCGTACAGTAGGCTTCTATTCTTGCCAACATGCCCAGTGGACAATGGCACTGTGGCAGGTCGAGAGCTAAGCCTGGTCTCACCAAGCTGGACTATGAAGTGGCTATGGCGGTACTTGGCCTATTGACGTAATCCACCGACTTATTGACGGGTCGGCGGGCATCCACTAAGTACTCTCCTATTGTAAGACACACCATCCTGGAACAACTGTATGCAATTCATTCGTCATTGCCATTCTTGGAATCATGCCTACAGTGTCCAAAACTGTAAAAACGAAGAGAAACACACTGAAAGTCTGCCAGTCCGCAGTCTCGTGCCTGCTGGCTAAGTACTTGAGGGTACTACCCAGTCCGTCGTCTAGGCCTAGCCCACACCTGCAGCTATTTCGTACCTTTGTACTTGGTAGCGTCGTAGATACTGGCGCTTGTTCAGGCTTGTTTGTTGACAAACCCCGGTCGCTGTGTCACTCGACCCCAGCTTCTCATCTGGCCATTCGACAAGTCGCTCCATTGTCGGCCCACGGGTCCCACCACACCAATTCGAGCATTCATGTCCCCACGGCCATCCTATCTCGTCGACTCTTTCTGCATCCTTCACCCATCTCTACCGCTTCTTCCAGACCGACCTCCATTCAACCTTACCTTTTATCTTCGTCCTGTCGCTCTCTGTTCCTTTCTCTCATGCACGCAAGCCAGCTCATACTCATTCATCGTGCTTACGCAAGGTCAACAAACAAACCGAGAGAAAGGAGACTTGTCTTCCAATTCATACTGTACCTAATTAATTAACTCAACCTTCTCCTTCCGCACAAAGAGCGACAGTTGCACCTTCTCAACGCTGTTTTTTACCAACCTACCAACCCGCCCAGACCATCCAGACCCTCGACACGCACCAACATCAACAACAACACAACAACAACGGCAACAACAAGAAGCAGAAGAAGAAGCAAAAATTGCCTCCTTTCTTTGCCTCGTTCGAGACAGTTCTTTAAAACTAATCATCGACCCTGAATCACCTGCCACCACGCTTTTACCCCTTACCAATCCCGGTGCTCGATCATTTCGAACAGCCCCGATAGCGTGCTCATCACGTAGCATCCGCTTGACTCCATTGATTGCCCGGCTCCGCTACCAACCCAGGAAGACCTTGTAAACTACGGCCGCTACTATCAATTTTTCTCCACCGTACGAGGACTCAACGAAGGAGTCATCCGAGTCAAGCTGTCAACGCTATCGACCAAGCCTTGCATCAACACTTACTTGATTGATGGTCCACATCATCTTCGTGGCAGACCAGCTTCCCTGAACTTGGTCGTCCAACCGCCACGACCTTTTCCGTCTTCTATTCCGAGCCCTTCCTGCATTGCAAATCAAGGAAAGCCCAATCAGACAACAATCTCATCCCGCTCGAATCCGCTCGAATGCAGCTTTAGCACTAGGATTGCTCTCGTGTCTTGATATCGTGGCTTCTCCCGCGTTCATCATCGTTGCCTGGGCAGACCGATTCATTACTCGCACTCGACTTCCTCGCAACAACACGAACACGCACCCAATCATCATCTCAAGGCAGGTTCCGCACCTTCCACAAGGAACACCACCGCAAGAACCACCACCAGCATAACAACAATAACAACCCTTATTACAATCGTCACTCTTTCGGATTTTCATACCATTACTAACCCATGTCCTCGTAACGAACCTTTCCTTTCATTCTTTCAGGACGTCGGTCCAACCTTTGACGAACATCTATCTCGTTTTCATTTGTGCTAGCAAGCAAAACCAAAATACCCCTCGATGAGCCTCTGACCCGTGAACGATTTGGAGTTACATGTGCATTTCTCTTTCCTACACATCGCGCAAACCTGTATATCTTCTCTGCCTATTCCCCCGCATTGAACATTGTGCGTCGATTTGAAGAAGGCGGTTTTGCTACATCAACACCTTTCTCTGTCAAAACTATCGAACCAGGTGACCTCAACCCTGAACGCAAGGATACAAAGCTTTTCATCGTTTTCTGGATCGTGCATACCTCATCGACACTGACGAGTACGAAAGAGAAAACAACTTCTGCGAACGACTTTGTACCATTACCCGTGGTCACCACCCGTTGACAACACCCGTTGACACCCTCGAAACCACAGCTCCCCCGTCTCACCGGGACGACGTCATGGAATGCTTGCGCAACAACTTTCAAGATGGCGTTGTGCTCGGTGGGAGGTTTCAAACCATCTCGCCTCTCAACCATGGATCTTTCGGAATGGTCTTCATGGCGAGGGATCTTCAGACCAACGACATTGTCGCCGTCAAATGCCTAACCAAAAAGGCAGCTGCGAACGATCTCGGAATCGACTTTGCCGTGGATGATCAGTCGGAAGAACTATTCTGCCATCGCGTCCTGGGTGCTCACCCCAACATTGTCAGCCTCATCGATACATTCGAGACGGACGCTCACGTCTATCTGGCCCTGGAATTCTGCTCTCGCGGCGACCTCTATGAAGCGATCCGCACTGGTTACGGGCCGTTGGAGACGGAGCACGTTCGCCGTTTCATGCTAGAGTTGGTGGATGCCGTATCGTACATGCATTCCAAGGGTATCTACCATCGGGACATCAAGCCCGAGAACATCTTTTTGACCGAGAACGGTTCCATGAAATTGGGTGACTTTGGTCTGGCAACAACAGACAAGTGGTCGTATGAGTCAACTGTCGGAAGCGACCGCTACATGGCTCCAGAGCAATACGATTCAGCTGGCGCTGGCTATTCGCCAATTCAGGCTGATATCTGGGCCATCGGCATTTGCCTGTTGAACATCCTGTTTTCGAGGAACCCTTTTACCACTCCCACAGAGGCCGACCCCTTGTTCCTTGATTTCTCCCGGGACAAGCAGTCTCTTTTTGACGTCTTTCCGACCATGTCACAAGACACATACGAAGTCATCGTCGAGTGCATGAATCTGGATCCTACCAAACGATCTCTCGTCGGTGTCAAGAACGCGCTCCGACGTGTCGTCAGCTTCACCACGCTTGAGGAAGAAGACGATGACTTCTGCTGCGGCGATCGTCCTTCCATTGCCACGGCAAACCGCGAGCCTCTCCGCACACCATCCATCCAAAGCCCCCAATTGGAGCAGGGTTCCTTCCCCTGGGCCAAGGCCTTGCACGCCACCTCACCTCGTCCAATTCGGCAACTCAGCGCTATTCCGGACGACGAGAGCTACACCGAGGACCTATTCCCCAAGTCCGAGGGAACCGTGGACTGGATGTCTTCAGCACAGACACCATCAATTTCATCTGTTCTGACATCCAGCCTTGGAGCGTCCATCAACTCGCTCACAGCCGGTCGGCACATGAACATGCCCATGCGAACAGCTCCTAGGGTGTCGCCTATGGCCGGTTCTCTGCCCATTACCATGTCGCGGACCAAGCCTAACCTCAGCGCTATGTCTGTGGTGTTTGGTCGTCCGAAGGAAGCTGTGTCCAAGAGCTGGAGCGACATGTGGGAAGAGGACGAGGAAGATGAAGCAGAGCTTGATCGTCAAATTCAAGCTCTGAAGGAGCTCAATGCGAGATCTTGGAGTCAGGATAGCAAGAGAGAAGCCACGCCGACGCTGCAGAATTCGGTACCCGTGGCCCAGGCCCCAACTCTTGGTCATCAGAAGTCAGCAGCTTCACCCGTGCGTGATACCTTCAACGACATCGACGGAGATCTCGTCGCGGATGGGTTCTTCTTTCAACATGAGCCAACGCCAGTGAAGCAGACCGACCAGTTTTCTTCTCGATACTCTCCAGCTTCTAAGCACAACGCCGTTGATAAATGGGCCGCGCTCGGAGAACGGCGCCGAGCCGTTGCGGGATCTTCAGAGACAGAGAGATCGCCGGATAACTCCAAGTTCCGACGACAGTTCGGACTTGGATTTGCAGCTGCCCCAGCAACTGGGATAGGGATTATGGACCACGCCACGCATAACCACAATCATAACAAGTGGAATTGGAACTTGAACAAGGAACGTACCACGGTGGGCGATTGCCCGTGGACAAAGGGCCGTGATTGGAACTGGCGCAAGGAGAAGCGTCACGATTTCGGCGACGTTGAGTGGGTTGGCAATTGGCAGGCGGCTCATTAAATTGAGCAGCCTAGACTAGTTGCCTCTTGTAGTTGGGCACATCTTTCCATTACTTATGGGTATGCATCATCATTTGGGTTTGCCACCCTTCATTTCAGCCATTTTTGTTTCTGATGGAAGAGTTTGGGAATTGAGGATTGGGAACCATGGAGGGCCGGTTTCTTGGTGGAAGTTTTTACATGGCTATTGGCAACCCAGCATACCCGATGGATTTGATCTGCTTTCAGCTCGCTCTCTGTGTATTAATATCTCCACACATCACAATGATGAATACCAGAAGTTACCTACTCAAACTTAGATGTCTTCTACTATGTGATTGTATCAACCTTTGGACGTGCCCATAGAACAACTGGAACTTCTACCTCTCCAATACTGCACGGTTTGTCGACTAACACATCTACCGCCTACAATATCCGCAGTCGACCAGTGACCTCCACATTGCGCATTTCGAATGACGATAACTACGTCATAGCCTTCCTGACTCGTGTTGCATACAAGGGGGGGTCCATAGGAGATGCCCGAGGTAGCGCTCCGAGCCCGTTCTAACCTAGGGAAGTCCCGGAGCGCCAGGGCGTTCTCAACTCAACAGCACTACGGTCTGGAAATCGGGAAGAATCGAACGAGCATTAGAAGGGTGGGACAAAGCTAACATAGGTAATACGCATAGAAAGAAGTACGCGGTACTACGCATGCATGTGTGGGTAGTGTGCTGTGGCCTAATATCGGTTTTGTGGCACACATCCTGCTGGGTCTGCTGGGTCTAGATCCTGATCTGCCGGCAGTGGCCGATGGGGGTAGAGTAAGGTAATAGTAGGGGACGCGTATGCCGCTTTCTTGAGTCCGGGTTTCTTGATGGCTCGGTGGTTCAGCCACTTGTCGAACGGGGTACACGTTTGTGGGGTGGGTGAGGGGTCGCGTGACGGATGTTTCGTAACTACATACATACGACGGGGCTTGAAGATGGAGCTGGGGATGCAGATGGGGTGGTGTTAATCACGGTGTTGAATGCCATGATGGTAACCTTGGGGGCCAATTAACTACCGCATGGAGGAGTACTGCGTGGGAATAAACTCCGCGTCCCTTGAGTGGCTGGTGTCGACCCCATACTATCCGGGTCGTCCGATAGACACGTGAGGGACGCATATACCGCAGTATAGCTAGCTGCCTAGGTCCTCAGAGGGTCGGGTAACTACAATTTGGGAGGGGAGAGGGTTTCATAAACCTTCGGAATTCAAACATGTAAACAGGCATTATCCATGTGTTGCTTGCTGTCCTTTTAGTTTGTCGATCACGATGTTGAATCCATATTAGTAGTGCTAGTCCGCGTTTGTGCAGTCAGAGGCATGCACGTGCCACAGTGACAGGTATGTATTTGGTGGGAAGCGACTTCAAGCGTTCTTCCCCACGGGTTCGAGTCATGGAACTGTAGATGTGGGAACTACCCAACATTCTCTCCCGCCGCGATTCGCGACGTATTGCGTCGGAATGGCGAGAATGGAGTAGACAATTATGGAGGTGTATGTACTTTGCGCGACGCTCCCGGTAGACTGTCTGTCTCGGAACACCCCGACGGCTATACACAGTATACAGCTTTGGTGTATCAAGTGTGTGAGTTGCGCATCATACGACGTGGGGCGATGTTGTACTTGCATGTACGAGTATCCATTTTCCGCAGGCTGCAACGGACGGAGTAAGAGCTGGGCAACGGTTAATTGTCTCATTGGTCTGGGATGGTGTGACCTGATTTAGCCTTGGTTTAATTCGCCAAGGTTGTCATAATGGCTAGCTCTATTTCACTTGGTCACATCGACGTTTACGAATATACATATCCACATACATGCTCCATGAGGAAAGCCTGGCTTTAACTGGGTGTATGATCCCCGAGGTCGCAGGTTCCTGCTCGCAAGACGTGCTGGATCCATTTTTGAGCCTCGAGGCCATAACTCGCGGATAGGATGAGTCGCTGATAGGACGTGTGATGTAGCTGTGGGTTATGTAACTGATACTTCATACTGTGAAGTATTCCCTTCGCACCCACGGCATTACAGCTCTTAGCCCGGACTTCCAACGGCTTCTGCCAACTCCGTGAAGTGGCACCTCGGTGCTCGCAATAGTCGTGTTCCGTCGAACTCGACTGGGAGCCGGCTGGCTATCTCGCTGTCTCCAATACCACGAAGTTGGTTATCCGGTACTTGAGCCGCCTAAGGGGAGAAACGGTCAGGCTCTCTTGATAATGTTCGCGTACATAGCATTAATAGCGTAGCAGGCAGTCTCCTCTAGTTTAACACCATATCATTCGAAAATGCCCTCGTCGTCAATTCGACCTACTTTATTCGGTTCTAATCAAGCCGAGTCCAGAGCGGTAAGCTCCAATATGCTGGAGGTAGGTCAGTCGACTTCTTTGAATGGCAACCCCTGACTGTTTTCGAGAGTTATGTCAGCAATCCGTAGCCAGTGAAGCCAGAATAGCGCATCAGTACTGGGTAACTATAGTCTTCCCTATTGTGACATCAGAATGGACCTATTCTACTCTTCTATTTCCCTGGAGGTCTGGTGGAAAAGCCTAAGACAAGCCTGCAACCCGCTTGCATGTTCTGTCTTGTCACCCCCACCATTTGCCATTCATTCTGACTGCACCTTCGCAGTTTACCAATGTCGAAACGTGCTTTCTGGGAACATACCCCGCGTACTGTTTGCAGTGCATAGCGGTGAGTTGTCTCCTTTCGAATTTGTCTCTACAACAGCGGTGTTCCAGTTCGCTTCTATCCTCATCCTACTCTATACTATAATTTCTTGATCCTCGGTAAGTCGACGAGGATGTAGGTAGAAAGTCAACATGAATTATTCATGAATAGGGATACTTCAATCAACAGATGTGGAATCTGGGGATTCCATAGAGTGGCGCACAATTTCGGCCCAAACGTCCACTCTTCCTAACACAAGGCGAACTGTTTCCCGCCGGTACTCCTGTGCAGATCGAGGGTCGTATACCTCTCATGGAATCACATAATCACAGAACAAGCTACACACGAACAGAGGATAGAAAGCAAAGCAGGTGAACTGGTCACGTTTTCCATATTCGTCAACTCCATCAAACTTGACCAATGTGCAGAATCCCGCGAGTGATATGCTATGAATGATGCAATAGAAGATGTCTCGCCTCATATCATCATAGTTTAGGAACGATTCCGTGTATGCATGGATCATTATTCAGAAAATTCGCCTCCCTCCCTCGCTTCCCAGACCGGGTGCGCCATCAGATCGATATCACCATGAACCTAGCAGCTCCTGGCACACGTCCTATGTGGTGATGCCGATGAGGCTCTTGGGGAGGAATGCCCAGACCGTACCGATGACCGAGAGCACGAACGACGTAGTCATCACGAACCATGCTAATATACGTTCCTTGGCCATGATCTCGTGCCCGAAAAGCTTCAGGTAGAACGCCAATGGTAATCTGTAAACCGAAGTCAACCACTGATTCCTCGAAGACTGGTAAGATAGTTGCATGGGGAAACCTTACGTCACGCAAATAGTAAAGCACAGAGCGCTCCCCATGAAAGCCATGATGCTGTCGAAATCCGGGAACAGAATGGCAATGATCAAAAGTATGAGCAAGGTCATGATACGGATGACGATCTTCATAACGCCCCTGAATGCGCTGGATCGACCAAGCAAGGCAGAATTGTCCGCCATAACATGCTGACGCAGGCCGGCCAACACCTCCATGGTGGTCACGATAGGCTGGGCATTCAAGGGGATCTTAGTTAAGGGGATGATGGCGATAAAGATGACCAGGGACACATTCAGAACTTCGGGGTAGCCCGTTGTCCGAAGGATGTTGGAAGTGATCTCATCCCGCACGCCGTCTCCGAACATGATGAGGCCGACGACGGCCATGGTAACGTCTAGCAGGTACTATTTAAGGGTCAGTCTACACAGCTCCAAGATAATCCAGCGAGGAAACCAACGGTGAAGCTAAAAGTAATGGTTACAGCCTCCTTGTATCGGTGAGGGTGTCGCATATCACGGTAGATCTAGCTACAGTCAGTATATTACGTTTGCTTGTCAGGACGGAGCGACCACTCACGTTTGGGAAAACACCGTGCCCACCCCAAGGAGACATAAGTAGGCCAAACGATAGTGGCAACGTTAGCCAGTTTTCTGGGAATAGATATGTAGCTGCCGGCTCGATGAGCGAGCCAGGCCCATGCGGCTTGATCAACCCATCCAATATGACAATAATGGCAACTGTTATCACGGTTAGTGATCTCCCATGATGTAGCCAAGAACCATTCCAAGTGACTGACTGCTAAGGACGCTAAGGATGCCAAGAAAGCTGGTGTAACTCAAGATCCGGAGAGGAGCAAATTGAAAGGGTATTAACACTACGGCGCAGATGACTTTCCATCCGTTAACGGAGAGCATACCCGGGAACAAAAGCGACAGGGAGTCGGCAAACAATACTATGAGAGCGACGCAGGCCGCAATAAGTTCGAGCGTAAAGACGATACTTGTGATTACTCGAGCATTTTTCCCAAACGAGATATACGCAACGTCGGAGAAAGTGATGAGGGTAGGGTCCAGATCCATGCACTTGCTGAGCAGTCGCGCCGTCCAACTTGTCACAGCGGCGCAACAGAAAAGCGCGACCATGCCGACAAGCCAACCAGCATATCTCATGCCAATGGGCAGACTGAGTAGGCCGACACCAATCAAAACACTGATAGTGTTATTAGTCAGCATGTTTTTGAGAATAACCACTTCGGAGTAACTCACTTGGTAGAGTTAACGACTGTCTGCGGCAGTGTAGACTGGCCAGCAACTGCGAGAACAAACTTGCCGTCCTGTTCCACCTCCTTGACCATAATGCGCGGGTGTTCGCCATTCGGCACTTCAACACCTGCTTCTTGTTGTTGCCGCCAAAGCTCTCCAGCTTCGGCCATGGACGGCCGACTTATCTCGGAGTCAACGGTGCCATACGTCACATACGACGAGTAACTGCCCACGAATGGCACCTGCCCCGAGAGATGAGGCGGCACCTCAAATACAGAGTTGGTCCTTGCCGACCCAGACGGCGATGTTACCCCAGGAAGGTCATTGTCGAACAGCTTTCCCTCGGCACCCCCCGATCGATGGGGCAGCGTGCCCGCGGGCCCTGCGTCGTCCTCTGTGTCAAGAATGGCATTTTCAGGAGCAGTGTTTGCCTCGAGGTGGCTCCGTAGGAGCGACGTCCGAGGACCAGTCTCAACATCAGTCCTGCCATAATGAATGGGGTCGGCCGGCTCCTGGTCTGGGGCGAATACGAAGGACGGTCGTTGAGGAATGACCTCAGGAAACACAGCGGCGCGTTGCCAGCTTCGAGTGAAGGATCGAATGCTATTGACGCCACCGATTTCGGTGATAGCAGCGAGCCTGTTAGTTACGGAGGATCTGAAACAACAGTAAGTTTTTTAAACTACGAATGAGGCGCAGAGATTTCAGCCAACCTCCGGCGAAGGCGCCCCATCCACTCTGTAGAGTTATCGTGGTCTTCGTGGCCTTCGTGATCGCCCAGGAGACTCTGCCCCTCGGCGAAACTGACGCTGTGTTGTCCAGTGGAGGACACGCTGCCCCTCCCAGGAGAGTTCCCACGTTCATACTGGTCCCACGATGTGGGATGTCTCGAAGACATGATGAGCTCTCGATTTGGTCAACCCTTCTTCCTTTTTAGAGATTGCGCGACTCGCGATTGAATATGTAGGGTCCACAAGCTTTCGTCCTTGGCAAAACAAGCAAGACGAAAACTCGAGGGCGGCACTGGCGGTGGAGGGGTGGGATGAAGATCAATGCGACGCCGTGGATGTCGTGGATGTCTACGAGGAAACTGGTTGGGTGGTAGATTGGTACTCTCTACTTTTACAACATGAGAACAGACGAACAAGAGTTTGAGCAGAGGCTCAAGTGTGGGAAGTTGAAGAAAGAGTCAAAGAGATATTTCTATAGAAATCAGAAACTGCATTTACTAATTGCCATGACCACTTGACCAGGTTACATCATTTCGGCCGCTTCGAAAGCGCCGGATAGAAAAATGTAGTTTAGTAGCATGGTTGATAGTGATGGAGAAGTGGCAGGGTAACAGGGTTATGGGAAGGTTTGACCGACTGCGGATTATGTTAGCAGATACCTTTGCCCAGCTCATGTTCTGATGGAGAAACACGCCAATCAAGCCATAAGCGACTCGTACCATCGCATCTGGCACTACAGAGCCCTTCCTGACGGCTTATCATCAGCCCCACCATTGAGTTCGGCTCTCGTTAATTGGGCAATGGGTCGTCGGTGCAATGCGTCTTCGGTGGGGTCGTCATGCAACTCTATAAACGCGTGAGCAAGGCTAAGAGATGTATTATCGTGAGATCTCAACTAGTCAAGATGGCAGCTTTGATCTCCATCTGACGCAGCTACCGCAGCTACCGTGGCTCTTGGGCCCTCGAGGGGGTGAAGGCCATCTCAACGATCTGGACCAGTGTGGTCAAGGTGGCTTACATCCCAACTGAAGGTCATCTTCACTACCTCTTTGCAGCCAGTTGACATATCGAGTAAAGCTGAGATACCCTTGCTATGTTTCGGTGCGCCAAGGTGAGCGACATGTGCTTCGCGGCAACTTGATAAAAACGGTTTTTGTGTGTCCATCATAGCTTTTTTTCAGCCAAGTTGGGCCTAGCGCCAATGCCGCTTTTACTCAGACTCGGCTCAGTCAATTATCAGTCTGAGCTGCCCAGAGCAATTCCCAGAGCAATTCCCAGAGCAGTTGAAGCCATGACAAATTATGCACAATTATGCAAAGAAAACGGTTTCCAGCCGTCGGCGACGCCTTGAGAACAGCCATGCCTGTCTTTCAGTCTTTCAGGCAACCCAATAATTCTGGCATCCATACTATGGTAGCCGAATTCCGACGAGGCTGCGTCAGGCAAAGCGCCACGTTCAGTACATCTGCTTTGCAGAGCGTCCACTGCCACAATTATCTCTTGATATTTTTCTGGACGCCAGACGTGGGCTCTTCCCAGAACAGCTGCCAGCATATTTCTCGCCCCTTGCCCAGGTATATGAAAGGATAGCACATGCGAGGATTTCTGAGTCGGCAAGGCGCCCAAACCACATCGTCTGCAAGTCACAGCTTGATCCATATGTTCGATATAAAAGGTTAGCATCGAGTTCGCATCTATTTCTGATGATCCGTCCGTATTGGCCCGGAAAAGCTCGACCGACAGCTACTGCTTAATTGAATAACACGTTCTACGCCCACAAGGTGCCTCGCGTATCAGAACCAAGCTCTTGGAGACTCTGGTTACTAGCACGTACGGGATGTCCTCTCATGCAACAGGGCATAGATCAACGCCAGCGTCGTCGTCGGCAAGCAGAAAATCTGGTCGTAGTCTCTCAGCATATGTTCTCGTCCTGAAAACCATTACATCCAAGTGGCCTCCTGGGTCCGTTACTACTAGTTCTTCGACGCCCCGCTATCCATCTGGCACTTGCCAACGCCAGTGTAGCTTGCAGGAGTGTCCTATCAACAGCAGTATAAAACTTACGGCAGATAACACAGATGCTCGAGCGACCGTGGCTCCATTCGGTCACATAAAGTGAGTTTCGATGCCACTAGTCAAGCTACTCAGGTTTTGTCTATCGGTACATCAAATCTATCAACGGTGCCACGACACAGGTTCAGCATGCGAAATCTTAAGCTCGTCTACACCATAACGGCTCTCTGCCCCACTACCAGATCGCTACCCCGCCGTTGTTGCGGCCCCACCTGGCTCCAAAGTAATGCCCCGCAGCAAGCCAGCAAGGTTGGTTAATCTACTGCATACTGCAGTAGATTCTTTTGCTTGCTACGTCATTAATAAATACACACCCACGTAAAGGACTCCCATCAAATATGTTAACTTCTACTAGCATCACGGCACTAGCCCTGCCGGGCATCCACTATGCTGCATTTGACTGTGGTAGGCACGCCCCACGTATGATGTAGCTAATCGCCCCCCCGCGCATACATGCCTTTTTATATCGAGCCACTGCTTTGAGAAGCTGTGATATTAACGAGCATTGGATTAAATATTATGTGTCAGAGCGCTAGATGCATAGCACCAATGGGGAGCCGGTGGAGGTTTGGCCCGTGAGTTTATGGGTCATAGAATATTATGGAATTATTAGAATGCCGCTGAACCCGAGAGATCTGGGCGTTGTAATTCGGAATAGAGGCTTCAGCTGTCTGTATAAGGAAGGTGTCTTAGAGGATGAGCTATTATGGGCATAACTCCCTGTGACCACCCGGTGGTCAATAGTGGCACGCCTATTTCTCCTCTTCACTCTGTACTTTTGCCTTGCGGCCTAGACGTCCCTGACACTATGTCAAGCCGGATCTTCAGCAGCTGAGCTTGCTGCTCCGCGTCGAAATTCAACCGTTTTATACTTCTGTAGCCTTCAGTTGAAACTGGTCGCGGCCTTATCAACCTATAGCCACGCAATTGTAGAACACAGGGGCGCCTGTTTGCCGTGAATGATTGACCCTACAAATTAGTTCAAGCATGGTTTTGACAAAACTAAAGGTCAATCGCGAGTAGGGTCTATTGGAGGTAATATTTGAAGGACGCTTGGAATAGCATGACCGGGCCGAGTGCTATACCAAATCCAAAATTGGTCTGTTCAAGCGAGCGGCTACATTGACCAACTGTGGATTACCTAGGCTGCCCATCTAGAGGATGGCTTAAGCGCCCTTACTATAGTAGACAACTTAGGTAGTCAAGTAGTGCTTTTCGGGAACGTGTCCCATCCGGACATCAATTATCAACCACATTCCCCAGATTTTCGCTTTTCGGAAAGCCGTCATGGTACAGCGATTTCCAACTTTCAATAATCACCCAACGCTCTTCTGCCTATCTCGCATCATTCGAGGCCGCAGGTCCGGATTTCACGGAGACTTCGGTGTACATTCCCATGTTTGATGACCGGGTCGCTCCTATGTGGTATTTCTTCTACGGGACTCTCACCAAGCCGGAAATATTGCGGCATGTCCTCGACATCGAGGAAGAGCGCCATAACCGGAGCGGAAGTGACTGGCTATGCTTATCAAGTCCAAAATCGCGAACAGGAGGAGAAGCTGGCGCGTTACGAGACTGAGATGCATACATGGTGTGTTGCTGCAAGATACAATTTAGCGATGGGAAGGATCCGGCTGAGGTGTATGGTAATGCCTTCATGTACGCTGGAGATGCCGAGGCCCTGAAGGAGGGTCGATGGGATCGCCGGTTGTGGCTGATTCGCATGGAGTGTGCATTACCGGAGACCTGGGAAGAGACCAGGGAAGTTCCTTCGGTTAACAACGAGAAGAAATAGGATCGTAATTACTTTCATGCTCTTTTCAGAGATTAAGAACACACTGATAACAAGTAATAGAAAAAAAATCGGGGAAGCGACGCAAAGCGGGCAAAACACCGGAGTGTTACCAGGACGCATATGGGTGAAGCTGTGGGCTGGTCCAGGCCAGGGTTTGCTACCAGCGCCAATTCCGTTCTGGCACAACTTGATCATGTTACCAGTCCACATGTGTCATACTGAGCTAGTGAAATTATGAGGTCGCTATCACATGAGTGTGTTGTCAGTATACATCGGGGGCTAGTGAAGTTATGAGCTGGTAAAAGGGGGGTATCGCTACCAGCGTTAGTATGAGCTACGCTTGGTACTTTCGCTCAAAGTATGACGATGCCGAAAAAGGCATATTGACATGTGTGACAGTACGCGAGGGTCTATAAATAGAAAGGGTGAATATACATATTTACCACATTCGACAGAATTATATTTTGTCCTTGCTCTGACAATGCAATAACGGTGTGCTAGCCAATTCTGGCGATACATAACCCCCCAATACGCGTCAATGCTCCTGCGCAGGAGGGACCTGCAGAGCTGGAACTGGGACTTACTAGCTCTCGCCAAGGAGTCAGAGAGCATAGTGCAAACTGGGGATATACACGTTGAGTGTTCATTTGTTACGCCGTCTCCAGTCGCAAGTGTGTACAGCGAGGGACAGTTGCGGCACGATGAGCAAAGGAATATTCAGATCTCCAAAAGGCCAGCTTGTGAAGGCTATAACGAGCTGCTGGCCATATTTGACAAACACGTACAAATGTCTTCAATCCTCATCGTTTGGTGTACATAATCAACATAGTAGGAATGGATGTGAATCCACCCCTCAATTGACTGCGTCTTCAGCATGCGGTAACAAAATGTATAACGGTGGTTTTGGCCCAACAGGCGCAAGAGGGAGACTTCTCACTGTAATATCTACCTCCTGAGATTCAGTTTAGTTTCTGGCAACTCACTTTACCTGGCACGTGAAAACCCTCTTATTGCTATTCAGATGAAGAGCTGTGGACATGGTGATAATTATGTCACACGTATTGTTTCTCCTCCCCTTCTAACCGACTTAGACGTTAACAAGTCATCTCGCTAAGAAGCACTTCGAACTCACCAACCATTTCCGCGGTATATTCATACGTCGGAATCGAAGAACGACACTGAATTTAGAACCCCGAAAGAGGACATCCTTTCCCTCGACAACGGTGAACGTTATATGAACCAAGGGTAACTGGGACGAAGAGCTACTGTAGTAGAATGCGACGTTGGCAAGTTTACATGGATATTCGGAAGTCACGAACAGAAACACTCCGTTAAAGACTTTCGTCGTAAAGCCGGTTTATTACGTCAAAGTTATTTATGCATATTTTCTATATGCACATTCCATTTCTAATTTACTTTTCGTTATATATTATAAAACTTTTATGAGGGACAGGAGGTTTAGTAGTCGTTTGGCTACAAGTTTACCTGTATAACCGCCCGACGCGGCTTAAGGGCCCGCTATATCATCTATAGCCCCTTAAGGGAGTACTTGTAGAGGTACCGAGGGTTAACACCTACGGCGTATTTAATATTATTTAAAACTTTTACTATGGGGCAACTCAGGCCAAGCTCAGGCAAAGCTTAGGCTAGACCCAGGTCAGGCTCAGGCTTAAAGCAGCGTGGCCCGGGGCCAGATGCGGCACCTAGTTATCGGGTTCCAACGTACACGACTCGCGATTTATCATTGGTTATGACTTCGCAGTATTAATCACTTCAAGACATCTTCTGATAGGAAGGTCATTTACAGGCTTGCTACTGTCATGATACCGAGGTTGTTGTTAAGTAGAGAGCAGAATAAACGGTGACCGAAAGATAGAATAAGATGGAACAGGTCGCCAATCCAGTATCGTAGAAAGACGTGGGGCGTTTATTCCACCGGGGTACACCGTTTATTCTGTGTTCTACTTGCTGATGCTATTGGCTTGGGGATAGTTAGGGCAAATTCTCAACAGTCCGAAATGATAGCATACTACATCTGCATACTGGAGAAAATACATTAGATTTCGGCAAACTGGCATCTTATCATCTTGAAAATTATGGCTAAAACCCTGAGGACGAGGAGAAGCATGCCATAATTTCAACGTTGGGGGGACCTCTTGGGCTGGCGATAAAAGACGACAGGCAGAGAGGTCTAGTAGTCAACTACTTCACCGAGTGGAATAGAATGGGATGGACCCAGACTCCTTTGTCATGAATATGCATAAAAGCAGATATGGTCAGGTCATTCTGCCCGCGCGCATCATTTGTTCCGTCTCCTTCTTTCAACCTTCTAGAGATAGGTTGTATGTTCTCTCACTAAACTGAAGGTTATCAAGAGCTAGAAGGCTTATGACCTAACTCACCCACTTCAGCCTCATAGGATTTACTACGATAGATAACAACAGTAGCTTCGGCAGGTAACTACCTGCTTTATCTAAAAGGATCTGAAGGCAGGTGGTACCTTGTAACGAGGGGCAGGGTTTCGTAGGTGGTGGTAATTTACACCCAAGACATCTTACAAATTCGTGATTACGCATCTAGCGTCTGCCTCATTCCGGTTGCCGTCACGTTTACAATCCTTTGGCGCATGCAGCTCGACGCAAGCTACCCGGAATCTAGCATGAGTTCAGGTGTGGAAAGTCTTCGAAGTTGCTGGAGCCCAACTCACAGCTGCCACTTGGCCACAGTGTGGCGTGGAAGATACCCGGCTAATAATGGCCCGTGCACGGCGTGCCTGCTTAAGGTCGTCATCCGGTGCCTACCTAGATTCGGAGCTTCAACAACTTCACCAAATCCGCGAAACTTGCTTCCTCCCCCATTCACGTCCCCATTCCATCACAAAGGTCCCTTCTCTTCATATCATCCAGAGAAACAGACCTTCCACTCTCAACCCATTCACTCCTTGCGTTCCGTTGCATCGCAAGTCCGTCCGTTCGCGACGCTTTCCCCTCCAACCCGATCCACTTAACGCAAACCAGCACATCCTCCGAGCAAACAGACACGATGGCACCTGAACCTGATCACAAGAAGAAGGCCAACTTGGCGTATGTTACAGAATTAATGCTCTATTTTGACTTGGCAACGATACTGATTTTTGGGGCAGCGACGTTTCCGGCTCAGAGCCCAAGGATGTGGGTTTCAGCGGGCCTCAAGTCACCTTCACCAAGATGACAGACTGACATGATGTAGGAAAACGACACCTCCACGGCTATTCTCAAGAAGAAGAAGAAGCCCAACCAGCTGATGTACGTTGATATATTTCCACGGCGGCTTACCTACCCGTTGCTAATTTCTGCTTACCAACAGGGTCACTGATGCAACCAATGATGACAACTCCATCATCGCCCTCTCTAACAACACTATGGAGCAGCTCCAATTGTTCCGTGGTGACACAGTCCTCGTCCGCGGCAAGAAGCGCAAGGATACAGTCCTCATTGTTTTGGCCGATGATGAACTCGATGATGGCAGCGCCCGGATTAACCGTGTTGTTCGTCATAACCTTCGCGTGAAGCATGGCGACATGATCACAATTCATGCCTGCCCAGACATCAAATATGTAAGTCGTTGAGCATCGCCGAGTCCCACCATGAGTTAAATTTGTGAGGCTAATAATCTCCCAAGGCCAAGCGCATCGCTGTTCTGCCTATTGCCGACACTGTTGAGGGCATTACCGGCTCGCTCTTCGATGTTTTCCTTGCCCCATACTTCCGCGAAGCCTACAGACCCGTTCGTCAAGGCGACCTCTTCATTGTACGCGGTGGTATGAGACAAGTGGAGTTTAAGGTCGTCGAGGTTGACCCGCCTGAGTTTGGCATCGTCGCTCAGGATACCGTTATCCACTGCGAGGGGGAGCCCATCCAGCGTGAAGAGGAGGAGAACAACTTGAACGAGGTCGGATACGATGATATCGGTGGTTGCAGGAAGCAGATGGCCCAGATCCGTGAGATGGTCGAGCTGCCCCTGCGTCATCCTCAACTCTTCAAGTCAATCGGTATCAAGCCTCCGCGTGGTGTCTTGCTTTACGGTCCTCCGGGTACTGGTAAGACGCTCATGGCTCGTGCTGTTGCCAACGAGACTGGCGCTTTCTTCTTCCTGATCAACGGTCCCGAGATCATGTCCAAGATGGCTGGTGAATCTGAGTCGAATCTTCGCAAGGCATTCGAAGAGGCCGAGAAGAACTCGCCTGCCATCATTTTCATCGACGAGATCGACTCTATTGCTCCCAAGCGAGACAAGACCAACGGTGAAGTCGAACGACGTGTTGTTTCGCAACTGCTCACCCTCATGGACGGTATGAAGGCGCGCTCCAATGTTGTCGTCATGGCCGCCACCAACCGACCCAACTCTATTGATCCTGCCCTACGACGTTTCGGTCGCTTCGATCGTGAAGTGGACATTGGCATTCCCGACCCCACTGGCCGTCTTGAGATTCTTCAGATTCACACCAAGAACATGAAGCTTGGCGATGATGTCGATTTGGAGCAAATCGCCGCCGAGACCCACGGTTACGTCGGTTCCGATGTTGCCGCGCTCTGCTCCGAGGCTGCCATGCAGCAAATCCGAGAGAAGATGGATCTCATTGATCTTGACGAGGATACCATTGACGCCGAGGTTCTCGACTCATTAGGTGTCACCATGGAGAACTTCCGATTCGCCCTGGGTGTGTCCAATCCCTCGGCTCTTCGCGAGGTCGCTGTTGTCGAGGTTCCCAACGTCCGCTGGGAGGATATTGGTGGTCTCGAGACAGTCAAGCAGGAGCTGAAGGAGAGCGTACAGTACCCCGTCGACCACCCCGAGAAGTTCCTCAAGTTCGGTCTTTCGCCATCTCGCGGTGTTCTGTTCTATGGACCCCCTGGTACTGGTAAGACGATGTTGGCCAAGGCTGTTGCAAACGAGTGTGCAGCCAACTTCATCTCTGTGAAGGGCCCTGAACTGCTCAGCATGTGGTTCGGTGAGTCGGAGAGCAACATCCGAGACATCTTCGACAAGGCTCGTGCTGCAGCCCCTTGTGTTGTGTTCCTCGACGAGTTGGATTCTATTGCAAAGGCTCGTGGTGGCTCCGTCGGTGATGCCGGTGGTGCCTCGGATCGTGTTGTCAACCAGCTTCTGACGGGTAAGTTTTTTTCCCTTGGCATGCATACTTCGCAGATGACTAACGCCATATAGAAATGGATGGCATGACCTCAAAGAAGAACGTGTTTGTGATAGGTGCCACCAACAGACCCGAGCAGCTTGACCCCGCTCTTTGCAGACCTGGTCGTCTTGACTCGCTGATCTACGTGCCTCTGCCCGACGAGGAGGGCCGTCTTGGCATTCTCAGCGCCCAGCTTCGCAAGACCCCGGTCGCTGGAGATGTCAACCTACAATACATTGCCTCCAAGACTCACGGGTTCTCCGGTGCCGATCTTGGTTTCATCACTCAACGTGCCGTCAAAATTGCCATCAAGGAGGCCATCACTGCGGATATCAACCGCGCCAAGGAACGTGAGGCTGCTGGTGATGACATGGACATTGATGATGAAGCTGAGGACCCTGTGCCTGAGCTTACCAAGCGTCACTTCGAGGAGGCTATGCAAATGGCTCGACGGTCAGTCACCGATGTCGAGATTCGCCGGTACGAGGCCTTTGCCCAGCAAATGAAGAACGCTGGCCCTGGTGCCTTCTTCAAGTTCCCCTCGGGTGGAGTCGATGGAGGTGCACCCTCCGGAAACAACGACTTTGGCGCTGGAGGCGACGACGATGGTCTGTACGACTAAATAGAACCGGCTTGATCCGGCTCTTGATCACTGGTTCATGTACTCTAATTTCCTCCCCCACCGTTCACCGCTTTCTCCATGAGGACGCGGCTTGACTGGGTTCACTATGAGTGAGCAACAAGACCACCTCAAAGTTCGGCTTCCCTCCCGCTGTTGCGAAGGGGGGTCGGGTACTTCGGTAGATTTGGGAATATCTGGGTGGTAGAGCAAGATGCTGATAATGGTTTGCCTTATGTGAGTTTGCATGGCATATGGCTGGTTGGTCTGCTGCTTACTTGTGGAGGGCTTTTGCCTCTTGGGAGCAGGGAAGTCATATTGCCTGCCATACATATAGCGCCTTGCACCTGATGATAGGGAGTTTACGATAGATTTCATCGATTTGCATTCATGACAACGTTCGCTCGGTGATAATGCATATTGTGTGTTCTAATGTGGGGTTTGATGATATCAAGGTCTAATGTCCCAGTCTACCTGCTAAATTCACGGTACTATGGGAAATACCTTATTACTACCGACTTCTACCATAATAATGGACTTATGTTATCCAGTGGCATGCACTCCTATCGCGCGGCTTCCCAGTTCGAGCGCAAAACCAATACAACACTTAATGGTTGGGTCTACAGATTTTGGAGCCCATAGGAGCCTCCAAGATAAGGGGGGATTGCTAGCTTTCCAAGTTTTGCAGCTGCAGAAACAAAACAGGACGGTTGGCAACGATAGCCCTACCAGTTTAGTCTGGGTGTCTATCTGCTCTGAGTTACTGTTACGAGGCAACGTTGAGTTGCTAAACGGGCAGTTCGCAGTGGATTTACCCAAAGGACTCCAAGGTAGGTGGGTGATACGAGCTCGCAGCATCTTCAGTCCTTTGTGTCCTGGTATGGGTGTTGGTGGGTCAATTCTCTTGGGGACCATTGAATTACTCAGCCCTGGTGGTTATTGGTATTCAACGACAACAATACACCTCGCAAGATGGGGAGTGGTAGAACTTGAAGAATCGAAAACAGACCAAAATGGTTAGGAAGAGGATTGATTGGTCACAAAATGTCTATCTACCCCTGCGCATAGCAACTCAAACAGTACCCTTCAGACTGTCTGTCATGCAATTCTGACCTTATGTGGTATTAGTACTCGACCTGAAAATGTGTAATTGGTGCCGCCAATGAAATTACTCTCCTCCCCCCATGTCCAGTATCGAAAAACCACAGTAGCAGTGTAGTGAACGCCATACGCCTTGATGCCGTACTTTGTTCTTTGTCTTCTCTTGTCTTTTCTTCACCCGATCCCATGGCTGTCTCAGTCTGTGTGGGCAGCCCAGCATCCTTCCCGTCTCCATGATCTTTATGACGGCAGTACTGCTTGATCTTTATTCAGCAACCCCTCTGCTCCATACTCCTTCCGGCCGGACCAACTAAGTCCCATCGTCAATCGTACACACAGCCTCCAGACTCTCCCTCGTCACCTTGAGGATGTCCTCCACGACAGCAGCCGGCATGGCTAGACTACCGTCTACTCCTGCCACCGAGTTGTTACCACCGACACCATTAACAGCCGCTGAAACCTTCTTCGTAGTTCCGTTTGTGCCGTTGCCGTTCACCTCGCCGTTTTTAGTGGTGTTTGCTGTTGATTCAGCCGCAGCCGTGGTCACTTGTTGCGTCTCATGCCGCACGTCCTCGAGCACGCGCCGGATCAGCGCTGGGAATGTGGAGACTTCGCCTGATCGGAGGAGTTGCAGGGCGTGGGATTGCACGGCAGACGGCCAGTTGGACTTATCGGCGTTGAGGGCATGGAGGAGGTGGTCCTGGATTCTGTTTGGTGGGGGGAAAGGTGGGTGTTAGCCATGTTAAAGACTTGAATAGATACAAGTGGGGGAGGGGAGTGGGGCGGGGATGAATGAGAGACACAGAGGAAGGCAAAGTACTTTTCAATGTGTCCTTCTGATATTAACAGAGAATTAATGTGTGAGCGCAGCTGTGCGTCCAGTGTCGCAGGGGTGTAAGTCGTTGCCGAGGCGGGCACCTTGGCCGGTGTTGAGGGTGGGTGCGACATGGTGGTGGACTGGTGGAGGGGATTCCTCCAAGGACTGACAATGAAGACCAGTAGGAATGTTGTCTTTCGTTTAGAGTCAACACAATATTCTCGTAGTCGAGGCTCTTCCTTGTCAGACTTGCGCCGCAAGACGATCGCTTAATAAACCTCTAGCTAACTGAGGTGAGCAGCTAGGCACAGTAGCTAGCGAGCTTGATGAACCGAAGCAACCCCAAAACCGGCAACAAAAAAGAGGGAGGAACAACGAGGAATGAGAATTAAGGTCGGCCCGTCCAGCTCTCTTGGGGGTGAATCGCCGTTGACCAATTCGCCGAATGACACCAGCTTTATTGGCCCCCGATGACTGCGCAGAGCTAGCAGGAGATGACCATTTGAATTCAACCTCGCCGCGGTGACGTTCTGGATGGCGAGGCTGACGATGCGCTACCCCGGACCCTAGCAACTTTGCCAATGCGCAGAAAATGTGCAGCCGGGGCCGGCGCTTTGGCCAACCAGACGCGCGGGTGAGCTGCGCCGCCTTTGAGCGCGCGACGCTGTGGGCCCTGGGTAAGCTAGGCAGCTCTGCATAAGGGAGCGACCATAGCGACAGCTCGTATTAGTAAGTTTTACCAGTAATATATTGCCCTACAGGCTTTCCTACTACAAGCGGGGTCGTTTATGCCTCCGGTTATGTGACTAGACTAAGACGGCAACCTCCGCAGTACTATCCTAGTACTGTACTGAAGGTGAGGGGTGCGTCAAGGTGATGTTATATTGCACTTGTATCTGAATAAGACATGTAATTAAGGTGGTTGATTAATAGGCAGATCGGGGGAATCGGCCCTATGTTGAAGAATTAGATGGTTGTCGCTTGATCGCTGTGCCGGCTTCATGCGTTGTGCTGCGTAGATTGGTGTTGCAGGACCTGTGAGTTGGTCTTGCTCTTCTATGTGTATGTGGAGGGAAGGAAGGGTCGGACCCACTATCTACAACTAGCAACTATACTTGCCTCGCGTTTCTTTCTCCGACCGTTCTGTCCGTCTGCCCGACCTCGGCTAATTCCCCTTCCAGATCTCTAGAGCGCAAAGAACCAGATTCTGGGGGGGCATCCGGATGGAATCCGAACCGATCAACGCTAGGCCCGTGGCCGAATACTTACTCTTCTTATCGCTAAGGCTAAGACGCGAAAATAACGGTAACGACTATGGAGACGCTTAGTCGGCCTGTTATCCATGTTCAAGTTCTGTATTGAAGTTATCGTATACGAACTTGACTAAGGTGTACGCTATATAGTTTGTCGGCCGGCATATATCGATTCTAGTGTCTAAAGTCTACTACGCGTTCGTCCACAAGGGAGCGACATATATGATTATAACCTGGATTAGTAGCATACTCAGAGTATCGTAGCGGGCCCGATAAATCCAAAAGGTAGATCCTCGATCAGCTTTAGAGCATAGTTACCGAGCCTCGCTCCGTCACCCGCCCTAAAGGGATAGGTATAGCCAACATTAACGGTGGCCCCCTCTACGACTATCGCTTACCTCGAAGCTGTTCTGGGGCCTATTCGGTCCAGCCAGTAATTTCCACGAGGCACTACGAACGGGGCAGACGCAGAGTTAAGGTTTGAGAACCTGCCTCCTAATCTCCACGAGCTGTTTACCTTCTATCGGTACACATACAGTAGGCCGGTTTACACACGCGGCAACCTAAGTAGCTTGAATATCCTAGTACGGAGGGACAACGTAGTTAGTAATGATATTAGGAGACAGTAGGTTAGTTCCCACCTTACTACGGTACACTTATGCATAGTATCTTGATCCCTGAAACATGTTTTAGTATAAGAGATAGATAAGTATCTAACCATGATACTAAACGAACTTAGGAGAGAAGGTATCCGGCGTAAGTCTTTTAGCGCCTTCTGAAATGAGAACCCAATTCATCATGAAATGTTTACTATAGCTTTAGTATAATCAATATTCATCACCTAGTGCTATAATAGTACGGTTTTTTATATTTATAGCATTAGTTCTCCATTGTTGAGTATATCCCAAGTTAGTACTTTAGTCGAGTTGTAATTTATTTGTCTATCAAATCGATAAGCAGTCTTCTTCGACTCGATATACTACATGACCTTATCTCGGATAGACTGCTAGTTAGTAGCAGATATGCCTAGGGCACTACTGTCTTGTAGAGCTGCACTAAGAGCCTCTTTTTCCTATTCGATATAATTCCAACCCTTTATCTCCGGTCGAAGTAGTGTTCTCCCAAAAATAGACTGAAGTTAACTCGTGCTTTTAATCTTGCCAATAATAACGCGAACTAGCAGTATAGATGTCGGCGCTAGGGGATTTATGTTTCTTCTTATATCTATATAGACTACGCGGTGGGTAGTTGGCCAGTAAACGTGACTTCGAGCCCAGGCACATGGTTTGGATAAGGCAATGGTATGGAACGAAGTTACGGGACAGGATAGTACCGATTTATAACGATGGCCATACATGGAGGCACCAAAATTATGCCGCGTAATGTACTGATCAGGAGACTGCAACTGGCATGAAATGTGGCTCGTGTGTGAAGTTGGAGTGCGACGACACGGTGTGAGTCCTAACAACTGAACAGGTTTATCAGGTCTCACGTAAAGGTCTTAATCTACTTCAGTACATATGAAAAAGTAATTATTCATCCTCCCTCACGGGAGCATGTGCATTTATTCAATTGTTCCTGTTTAAGATTTTGTTGGCTTGTGGCTTCAACCTCCTCACAAGTCCTCGGACAACTGCGTCAAGTTGGCTCAAGGGCTCAGGGGTAGCTATCGGGTAGTTCCGCCCATGCATGCTGGTTGATCAACTACCATTCCAAGCTGAAGAACTTGTAAGATGTTTCTCTCTAAATCGTGATTTCCTGGAAAAGGCACATGAATGTTATATGAGCCTTTTTGGTGTTTTCTGATTTCAAATGCTGCAGCTTGTTGCAGCCAATGTCACTGCCTGATATTCGCATTGCCACAGTGTGTTGGTTGCATTCCATCTTGTTCATGTCACTTCATTTTCTTAGGTCCAGTAATCCAGCCACGATGGATAATTCTACCCTTAAGCTGTGATGTGCCCTGAGTATTTTCATAGTTCGCATTATTTCTACAGCGACTGCGTTTCGTGGATCACTCTGTATTCCTGGATCTTTGATATTCGCACCTTGGAAAGTTGAGTCAGCTTACACATTCAGATCCCAGAATGCAACCTTGATCACACCGTGAGTGTATACATTGAAAAGAAAATGATGTCAGCTTACTCAAATGCGAACCCAGAGATAACTCGTCTCATTGATGGTTGGTCATTTCGTGGGTTTTCATAAGAGAGTCTCGTGTATGGGATGACCTATTTCATGAGACTTGGGCTGAACTATCTTTCAATGCGTTGCCTATCTATTTGGGCTTATGCTGAGAGTAATGCACTTCTATGTTAATACCTTCCTGCTTTGCTGTTAGCACTTTATAACAGCATTTAAGGCAAATATGTACGTAAAACATGTTGGTTAGTTCCCACAGCCAAGAAGCATTGGCATGTCGGAGTGTTTTCAAAAGAATTTATTAGGGTAAAATGTTGCATGAGTAGGGTGGGTTTATGATGATATAACCTTCCCAGCCACTTTCGACGGAGGGTCATCTTCCCAATTATATCTATACACAAGCGAATGCTAGAGAAGCAATGTATAATGACGTGCGATATTGGAGGAGCAATGCAGAAGCTGGCGACTGATCTTGACGGCCTAATGGGACTAGTGATGACATTCCAAGTGGCTGAGTGGTCATGAGATTCCACCAACATTTGTCATTAGCACTATTACGACGAGTTCAGGAAGCAAAAGACCGAGGGAAACCGATACAGCATTAATGGAAAGCGGGTGATGTAATATTTTAGTTTCTCCGGAGTGCTGGGGATCTAACGTGAGTCACGCGAGGTGAAGACTGTGACGGGCTAATACTATGCTTAGACTGACCAAGGAACGAACCAGTGTAAATTTGAGTACTTAGACGCCACATGATGCTGGAACCCGAATAATCCAGGATAAACTTCTATTTGTTCGTGACTGCAATGGATGGAAGCTGCATATATTGGATACTGTATCAATTTGGAAGAGAGGTGGGAGGCATACGAAAAGGCGGTATATGTACCGAGGATGGTCGTCCTTGTGTGATAAGTTCTTCAATACAGCCAGCCTTGTGTTCCTCGCGACGAATCCGACATTTCATCAATATGGCAGTCACAAGCATCTATAAGACCCTTTGGAGGGTTTGCGAGGAATCTCAGGGTCCGCAGCACCACTGTATACACCAAATGTGGAAAGAGCGAAGCCCTCGCTGTCATTGAATCAAATTGAGCGCTCTATAGACTGTCACTTTATTTTTGGTAGCTGGCCTGGAGCTTGTTGACATCGAGGAGATGCAACTTTGTTAATTGAGGCATGGGGTATACTTACTACAGCATGTACTTTGTAGATTGTGAGAGAAATCATTTGCAAGCGGTCGTTTGCAAGCCCCACAGCGTATGGGTTATCTAGTGCCGGAGGCACTCGATCGGATTAGTGGGCAGATACATGATGTCGCCATCATGAAATATGTGCCGGAGCGGCTATGAAAGACCGAGATCGCTTCGATTGTCCAGAACGGGGATTCCGTGACTTGAAGGACCTATGGAGAGCGGCTAGACATGGGCAACTGCGTCGCTGGATCTATGTTTCATTAGTGGACTGCGGAATCCCGCAGTATCTCCTGTGACACCCGTTCGGTGGTAGTCTCCCAAACTGTCCTCGCGCTCCCGGGGGCATTATTCCACCTGTCGGTACTCGTGCAAGAGGCCTTTTCAGACGGACGCACTTGTTGTGTTTGCTACGCTTGTTCCGTAGGAACACTTGGATGCCGAGATGCGATTTGGACAAATTCACTTAGCCAGGACAGCTTGCCCGCAGGTTTCGGGTACTTTGCTCATCAAACAAAATGGTGCTTGATAGCGACGGTGTTTTCGGGTAGCGCGATAGCCCCTCACCATACAAGCTCGCCATTTGTTTCTCATCGCTGTAGAGGATGCTGTTGCTATGCTCTGGTAACGGTTCCGAGGTCTTTCCGGGCAAATTGTTCGGCATGGTTAACGAACACAGCAAATGTGGAGTGGTAGCTGTACATATCTTTGGCAGGAGAAGAAGTCCTGTTGTATGGAGTGCTTCGGGTTTCAGCATGCAGCCGACTCAAGACTTCTTTAAGTGGGCGCCACCGGCGTTTATGTAGGCGACAACCCGGGGAGATTCTGGACACGGCATGACCCCCACGACAATGTAACTAGATCCTGGCTGGATTGCACACCACTGTCCCGTCACCTGACGTCGTAAGGCAGTGGAAGTTGCAGCACGCATGCCGACTGCAGGAACCACAGACAGGGTGGTAAATCGTGGCCATGATCGTCCACCACGACCCACGGGCCGCTAGAGGGGTAG
The DNA here is from genome assembly GCF_002105095.1 of Pseudomassariella vexata. Lineage (NCBI taxonomy): Eukaryota > Fungi > Ascomycota > Sordariomycetes > Amphisphaeriales > Pseudomassariaceae > Pseudomassariella > Pseudomassariella vexata. The sequence goes on from NW_024467963.1 coordinate 2,099,243, forward strand.
CTTGTGGTGCATATCAGCATGCTTGTTTGGGAAGTAAAGAGGTGGGCGACGCGGAAACAAGATGTGCCTGCATCGTGGATGGGTGGATGTCCAGATAGCCGGGTCCTGGCGTGGGACCAGATATGGTTGCCTGCAGACGCAACAGGCCTGAATGGGAAGTGGAGGATATATATTCGTGGGGGTTGCATTGGGGCTAGTTTAGCTACTGCGAAATAGCATGAGTTAGTCCACAAGTATCCTGAGCCGCTGAACCTCGTGTTGTGGCGAGATTATTGCCAAGAGAGACCAAAGACACTTCAAGTCTTCATCTTGTGCAACAGCGAAGGCAAACGAAGCTTTCCGGAGAAAATCAAATTGAAGAAAAGGAATGGAGAAAGAGAGACATAGAGCAATAAACATTTACGAAGATAAATGTGCCTTTGCCGGTCGCTCTGGTACTTTGACAAGGTGCCAGAGCTGACTCCACAAGGCTCAAACAAACACCAAATCATGAAATATTGACAGGAACGATCTCACATTGGCAGGCAAACCACTCTACAGCCCTACCAACTGCTCTTGGTTCGTTGCCCATCAAAACTGCTAGAAAGCGGCCGGATAGCGAGATCAAAGGCAACTAACTCACAGAAGCCCAAACACACCTGCGTAATGTCGGATCAACCTGAGAGACTAAAATACCTCAATGAGTGACCCTCACGTCAACAACGGAGATAGAGGTATATTTACCATCATGTCCAGCGTGCCTAATTAGTAAAGTCAGGAGATGCTACAGGCAGGCACACAGAGCGCTTAAGCAAAGCTCGCTCCGGTCCACCAGAGAATTGGCTTCGAAAAGAGAGCAACCCCGACTCTTAATCCCTTCGAGCGCATGCTGTTTCATAATACCGCAAGAAGCCTAGGTCAAGATGCGGTTTGTCTCTCTCCATTCCCCGACCCATAGCACACCTACGCAGTAGGCGAAGCAGATCATTCCAAGAGACGAGGTTCCCTGCTGTTGGCTTTCCGACTCCAGTATAAGAGTAAGCAGTGATGCGCCCAGGTCTTAGAGCCATACAAGAAAGACCACAGCGGGAGGGCAGAAAAAGAAATCGCCACCGGACGAGCATCTAGAAGCCGACTGGCATGCAGCAAGAGATGGAGTCGCTCATGCCGTTGCAAAGGAGCAGGAATTACCCCAGTGGCGGGTCCGGCTTCAAAAACTGCTCATCGTTCCTGCCTCATTAGCAACCCAACCTGGAATGCCGTCATTCCCAAATTGCTGCACCACTACAGCACGAGTAGGACACGTGTCTTTGACTCAACTACGGCAATTTTTGCATGTTTTCATTCTTTTCCGAGGTTTTCGCCAACCAAGCAAGCGGCCGTTGGGTGATTCGTGACTTGTAAGATGGTTCAACCCATAATAGAGCGTTACGGAGCTGCATCTATCCCTGAACCAGATCTCCTGTCTTCCTCTCAAGATCTTTCAGTTTTCACCCTCACTCAGAAGCAAGCTGTGGTCCTGACAAGCACTAAGGTATCTTGGACCTGAGTTGGCACAATCCTGCCAAAACCAAATCCGTGGCCATTGCATGACCTATAACCATCATAGGGCCATGAATGAATACGTGTCTGACAACCGGCAGGAACACGTACGTTTCATACAGCAAAGTTCGTTGTTTTTTTCGCCCGATGGCTGTCGAGGACTTTCAACCTGCCCAAGTCCAACTCCTAGAACGGAGTCTGGAACAGAGGACGCGTCTACTTGCCATCGTCCATGACATTGTCGAACACCATATTGGAATGACCTGCAGCCGCTGGAAGGTATGTAACACTTGTCAATTCTTTCTAGTTAGGCTGACGCTGCCTATAGTGTGTCATGAAGCGATTGGCTAACTACGGCTCTCACTTCTAGGGAGAACTGTGGCTGTATACGGGCATATGTCCTACCTTTACGGGGTTCCATTTCGTGATGGATTATGACATGACCTAGTCTGTGTAACCAGAGTGTAGGCTCTAGTGAAGAGCCAATCATCACAACTCTCAAGACACCTCGACAGCCGGACAACAAATGTCCGTTGTTCGATCTGAATCTAGATGCCTGAGGATTTCCCCACAACCCAGGTCAGGGTTGCATATGTCGTGGAATATCATCAGCCTTGTGAGACACAGCCTTTGTCCCCATGGGCAGGGGGGAAGGGAAGAAGGGGGGCGGTTGGACACATGTTAACCCGCATCTACAGGCCATTTAAGCGACCAATACACGTCTTGTTGGCAGTGCCAGGCAGGACGTCATCTGAACGGACCGTGCCTAATGGGAATAGCCTGCAGTGAAACACTAGGCCAATGACACGCATGACAGGGTTGGATTCTCGGGCCTGAGGATAAAGTATAAGTGGCTTGTGCAAGTCTGGCGTGCTAATGTTGCATCCGTACCCAATATTCCGATGCAGAGAGCCATTCTGACAGACTTCAACGTCGGCCTGATCAGCGACAGGAGCAGGGCCTTCCTGCATCACAGCTGTGGCGCTCTGTATGAACACGTTGCGAGATGGGCGTGCACGACCGGTGGGATGCGGGGAATTGTACAAGACGGCCGACGGAGATTAACACGGTATGGGATGCTGATCTGGATGCTTCAAGTGGTTGAAACCCATCGTCGGCAGGCAAGACCCATGATTCTCATTGAAGGACTCCATCCCCACTTCTCACCGGTGTACCATGTATGCCAGGCTGGCATCCTATTATACTTTATCGCAATGTCGGTCAGTCGCTGAACCAGAGACGAGTGACAGCCAAAAAGCGGATAGGCTGACGGTGTTCGGGACGCAAAAGCGACAGCAGACAAGTGATTGATGTAGCATGTCGCCGTCTACGTCAAATGAGTGAACACACAAGCGAATGCAGCTGAAGATTCGGCAAGCCGTCATCCGCATGCCAGAATGGGTCCTTATCGCTAGAGATATTAGGAGAAGAATGCATAGGTGCGTGCAGAATGGCGGAAACCACTCTGGCTCTTGACGCGTGGCCGAGAGACAAATACTGGATCGGGCCAGAAGAAGAGCCAGCACCTTCACCGATTTCATCTTTGCCATTGACGATATAATTGGTGGTACCAAAGTGGCTACTGCCAGTGCAGTATTGCGCAACGGTTTCCGAAGTCGCCATTAGCCTACCGCAGCTGGAACTCACCGTCGATGGTGTAGCAAGCGAGCAGTTTGTCTACCAGTCTTCAAGTACTGGGACCAACATCAAATGATCACTGCATACAAGCCCAGCCCCAGGCATCTGGTGCAATACTGGCAAGGAAAGCGTACAAGCATCCATGGATGAGACCCCTTTCAGCAGGCCCGAATCACAGGTGCAGGTTGCACAGAGAATAGTTCTTTCAGTTGGGAGAACATTGAAGCCGTTAGGCTCAAGCGTGCTGTCAAGTGTCATCAGGATCTTTCCAGTATCTAGCCTACCGATACCACAGTCCGGTCACACGGCATCGATAGGGCCAGAGCACAACGAGACCATCAAGAACAAGATGCCGCGAGGAGCCGTGATTGATATGACTCTTTGAGCCTGAAAGAATACCATCATGATCTGTTCAGGTGAGCGGCTTGGATTTCTTTTATTATCCGCTCCCCCCCGGTCCCCCTCCCCAACCCGAAGCTCCCCCTCAACCCCACCAAAACCGAGACCTTCGCCCACACCTACAAGCCCCTGGTCAACCGAGCCTGCATGCATGCAGGTTTGCTGCAATCACCGTTCCCATCAACAGCTAAGAGGCAAGGCGGTGAGAAGGCTGCAAGCCGTTTGGCTCTCGCGGTAAGCCTCCCTGCAAAACCATAGCACACTATTCGCATATCGGGCATCGAGCCTGCATCTGCACGCTCATTATCACCTTTGGAATACTCTTATCGGTCGACAGGCACTCGGAAAAAAAAAACAAGCGCAGGGCCTTAGCCGACTGAATACATTGTAGTGTGTGGTAGACTAACGATCCTGGCTGACGTGGAGAAGCAGGTACTTCTGCATCCGACCAGTGGAATTGATTGCCGGCGCAAGTTGCCAGTCGCCAGCCGCTCGTGAAAGCTGGGTGGTCGAGACGCGGGCTGCAAAGTCGGCCGTCCCGTGCTTTCTGTCCCATCTTTCTTCGTCAATTTTTTTCGACTCAAGAAGGTCGGTCGGGACCGACTAAAGACGATTCTGTCCACGGCATTGGTCATTGTCGGAGTAGTTGAGGCTAGACAGCTCGTTCTAACACCGGTTATCATTTCTAGTTGGTCGGGCCAGGGCACTGGTTCCCCGGTCACTGATTATTTTGTACTCGTCTACTTCAAGACCCCTCCATCTTCTTTCTCTACGCTCGATTCGAACCTCCACCGCCGTTCTGGCTCTGGTATCGACACATGCCATATTGACATTTTCGTCTAGGCCTTTTTTGTGTTCCCAATCCCCGACCTATTGCTGGTGTCACGATCGCTCTGTGCCATCGTCCACAGACACAGTGCGTGTCGATCCCTGTGAACACGAGGCAGTGCCAATCGTCTAGTCTCGAGTCAGTCTCCCCAGAGCAGCCAGCCCGAGGGTGTGGCTGTCGCCACTAACACCATCCTGTGACCCTGCCCCACCAGACCCTGCCCGGATTTCTTCTGACTTTGAGCCGAGACAGGACCGTAGACCTCCATCTCGGACCACCGCCTTCACAGGCTACGTACGGCAAGCATTCAAGGCTTTGCAATTGCGGCCCTGGGTGTGTACTTTTGCCTCCATTACTCGGAGAGATGAGCAGGTCCTGGGGGTTTCTTTCATAAGGAGTAAGTTTTGCATCTCGAAGCGTCCCAACACGTACTTCCTATGATGCATGGTTCTGTCCCTCTAAACTATGCACGACCTGACCGCGACTTAGCATTCAATATGGCTCCGGCGATAGTCAACCCAGACGAGGACCCTCTAGAGGCTGTGAGACGCATCTTCCACTACGCGTATCCCGGGCTTCTTCTGTTGTCCTTCTTAATTGTTGGCGCGACACACAGCATTGTGTCGGCGTTGCGCAAGGAAGATGTCGTGGCTACCACAGTTCGAGGGCCCGGTGGCAAACCTCTGCCCGTCACGAAACGAAAGCGAGAAGAATATGGCGACGACGATACAGACGGGCAGCAGTTTGGACAGGCATCCAAGGCCTTCTTTAGAGCCAGCATGGTGGTTGCGACGCTGACATTCTTTGGTACGGCCGTCAATGTCACTGCTCGTGCCCTGTACCACCGATCTGTAGATGGAGAGCATGGTTGGTGGTGTGGGGAGCCCAAGACGGTAAGCATTTTGAAAGCCCAGTGGCTTGCTCTCTGTTCACGGCTCACACGCATAGGTCTTCATCCTCGGTTCCGCATTCCTGTATGTCTACGTCTCAATCACCCTCTGGGACTGGCCGACGAGTCCATACCTGGTCCACATTGTCTTCTGGAGCATTGCCCTTATCCTCGATATGGTCATATTCGTCTGCGATTTCCAGATTCTTTCCGGACCGCATCATGTCATGACAAATCTCGGTCGTAATAAGTTTACCATCGAGACGGGGCCGAACAATTGGGACAAGGTTGACCTCGGTTTCTCAGCATGCCGCCTCATCCTGCTCATAGGTCTCGTAATTGTCTATTTGGGTGTCATCTGGGTCGGATCCCAAACACATAATGAGGATTATGACGACGATTACCAGTCTGATGCGGATGAGAACACGCCTCTGCTGGATAGTGCGGGTCACAATGGGTACCATGCAAATGGACACTCGGGTACCAACGGGAATGGAAATGGCAATGGCAACGGGACCGCCAATGGCACGACAAATGGCGTGGTTGAGGTGAATGCTCCAACGGTGGATGCCGAGGCTGCCTTCTACCGCCCAGAAAAGCTGCCGCATACGACATGGGTTGAATACCTCAGAGGCTACTCGATATTCTTTCCCTACATGTGGCCTAGTGCGGAGCTGAAACTACAATTAACGGTCGTCTTCTGTTTTGTCCTCCTGGTACTCCAGCGAATTATCAACATCGCGGTTCCATGGCAGATTGGAAAGGTGGTTAGCCAGCTGGCTGGAGAGCACATGGAAGCAGGCCAGACATTCCGAATGCCTTGGGTTGCTCTGTCATTGCTCATGGTCTTCAAGACTCTTCAGGGACCTTCTGGACTTCTCGGCTCTATACGGTCGCTCCTCTGGATCCCCGTTTCGCAACACACGTACCGAGCTCTGACGACATCGGCCTTCGAGCATGTGCACTCGCTCAGTCTTGATTTTCATCTCGGCAAACGGACGGGCGAGGTCTTGTCGGCGCTGAACAAAGGAGCATCTGTGAACTCGTTTCTCGAGCAGGTCACTTTCCAGGTGTTCCCTATGCTGATTGATTTATTCGCCGCTATCGGCTTCTTCTATGTAGAGTTTGGTCCCACCTATGCGGCCCTCACCTCCATCATCACTTTCTTCTACCTGTTCTTGACGATGCGCATGGCACAAAACACGGCAGACCAAAGGAGAAACATGTCCAATGCGGACCGGGAGGAGGAAGCCGTCAAGAATGATTCCATCATCTCGTACGAGACCGTCAAGTACTTCAACGCCGAGGCGTTCGAGTTCAATCGCTACCGAGGTGCCATCAGGAACTTCCAGGCGGCCGAGGCCAAAGTGACATGGAGCATTGCCCTGATGAACATGTGCCAGTCTCTTGTTTTCATGACGGGCATGCTTGTTGCCATGATGCTCGGCGCCTATCAAGTCAGTCTCGGTACGCGACGAGTCGGTGACTTTGTCACTTTGATGACCCTCTTGGGCCAGTTGCAGGGACCCCTCAACTTCTTCGGTACATTTTACAGGACAGTTCAACAGTCCATGATCTCAGGCGAGCGACTACTCGAGCTTTTCAAGCAGCGTCCAACTGTAGTGGATCGGCGGGGCGCCACCGAGGTCACTCATTGCGATGGCCATGTTGAATTCTCCAAGGTTGAGTTTGCGTATGACCAAAGACGACCTGCTTTGACGAAACTCAGCTTCGAATGCCCTCCTGGAACGACCACAGCACTGGTGGGCGAATCCGGTGGTGGAAAGTCGACACTGTTCCGGCTCATGTACAGGTACTTCAACTGTCAGCGTGGCACAATCAAGATTGACGGCCAAGACGTCAAGGACGTGACGATCGATTCCATCCGTCGTTACATCGGTGTGGTGCCACAAGATACCATCTTGTTCAACGACACACTCATGTACAACCTCAAGTACGCAAACCAGAATGCCACAGCCGAGGACGTGTACGCCGCCTGCCAAGCAGCCAGTATTCACGACCGCATCATGTCTTTCCCCGACGGGTACTACACCAAGGTTGGCGAGAGAGGTCTACGTCTCAGTGGTGGCGAAAAACAGCGTGTCGCGATTGCTCGCACTCTTCTCAAGAACCCCAAAATCATCATGCTCGACGAGGCCACTTCGGCGCTAGACAGCCACACGGAGCAGGAGATTCAGTCAAGACTGGCAAAGATTGGAGAGGGACGCACCATGATGATCATTGCGTAAGTATCCCAGTAAGGAAACCGGCGAATAATTGTGCTAATCAATATGGGCAGACACCGTCTCTCGACCATCACGCACGCCGACCAGATTCTTGTGCTTAAGAACGGCACAATTGTCGAGAAGGGTACACATCAGAGCCTGGTGGACAGACCCAACTCGGTGTACGGGCGAATGTGGAAGAAGCAAGCCAAGGCAGAGGATGCGGCCGTGGCGGCTAGGAATGCCATCAGTAAGGCGACTTATCTCCTCCGCAAGGCTAACCTTGGCGGCACGGAAAGCTCTACTTCCACCAAGATTCGCAAGGACGGGCGGACAACGCCTTGCGATGATGCTAGCAGCTCGTCAGACGAGTCGGCTAAGGCTCTCTGCGATCTAGGGACAACGCCGCCACGACTTTCACTCAAGGACGAAGCAACAGCTCCTCCGTGAGCCAGCGAGGCTCTCGTGGTCGCCGGCCATCTTGAACTTCGCACATAGCACCACGAAAATCCGAGTTGCTAATTACTAATAACGACTCACCCAACCCCTCTCGACTCGGACCTGGGTTCCACCGGCGCGCTTTTTACCTATACAATTTTGTTCATTTACTTTTTCTTTCGCATCTGCACATAGTTCCAGATGTGGGCAACTGTCGTCGTCAGCAGCATTGAGGTGGCGTTCAGGACGGCATACACAAAACGAAGCCAAAAAGGATGGCTTCGCGGGTGGCATCATGTTATTATCAAAGAAATCGCAAGATACCATAAGGTTTTGTTTATTACTCGAACTGGAGAGCCTGGCTCTTGAAAGGGGGTTAGGACGAAGGGGAGAGAGAGAGTCTAGTCTATCTACACCTACGAGAGAACAGGATGTTGGTTGGTCGGCTTGGTTAAGCGGTGGGTTGGTCGGTCTGTGGGTCGGTCTGGTGTGTTTTTTGAGCCTGAACGGTTTGGTTTTGCATGGCGGGGTTTACGCATACGATGTAGCCCGTTGATGACGATGATGCACGACTGATGATGTGAAGAGGGAGATGGACAAGAAGAAGGAAGGGAATTGAGTGTGTGTGCACCGGCATACCTATTAGATTCACGGGTGGGATCACCACTTTTTGAGGTCAGACGACTATTGAATGAAAAGAGCTTATACATAAAGAGGATAGATGAACTGTGTTACTCGGTATTAATAAACACACTATGAACAGGCTTCCAATCCAAGCGTATCCATAATTGACTTGCGGTTTGCAGGCACACGGCGAGGAACTGAATTGAGTGCATCATCCTATTTGACCGACAAAATATCTGGGGACTTGCATGAACATCGTGCATACCGCTACGATAAGCGATAAGCTCTCACCCCTCCCTCAACCCAACCTAACTTGTCTTACGTGCATGCTCGCATGCAGATGGGATCTAATCTAGCTCCTTTCCGCCTTGCTTCTTCTGTGTCACGTTGGAAATCTAGAGTTCTGGGAAAAGAAGAAGGACAGCAGCTCCTGAAAATGACGGACGAAAACACCAAGCCGTCGGTTTCGATCCGGAAGTATATCAAATGGGGTGTGAGTCTTTCTTTCCCCCCCCCTCTCTCTCTCTCTCTTTTGCATTGTGATGAGTAAGAAGATCTCATACAAGCCCGTTCGCTATCTAGGACGCACCCCCGTCCGAACCCACGTCAACCTTGGTCCTCACCTCCCCGCAAAGACGATTCGTGGACGTACGGCTCCTGCTGCCTCTCCCTTCGGTTTCTGAGAAACAGCTCGACTGGGCGTTTGCAGGGACGTCGGAGCACAATGCTAAGGAAAAGCCGCCGCACTCGGTTTTCAGGCATTGGGTCGATTCGCGGTATGTGGATGCGGAGAAGGTGAGCGATGAGGGGGATGTGTTTGAGGGGGATGAAGGGACCGGGGTGCGGGGGGAAGTGTTGGAAAGGGGCAAGATGGAGAACCCGGATAGTGGGAGGGTGGAGGAGTATGAGGAGTGTTGGGTTGACGGGTTGGAGAGGGATGGGAAGATGGGAGTAGGGGGTTGGGTACTTAGGTTTGAGGATGGGGATGAGAAAGATGGAAGGACAAGGGGAATGATGGTTAGGATTGGGGAGGTGGTGCAGGGGATTTTGAGGATTGGTGGGGAGGTTGGGGTGGGGAGGTGGAAGATTGGGGCTCAGGGGGGAGAGAGGGAGAGGGAGTTTGTTGCTGAGATTGGGAAATGTGAGGAGTTTCCGACGGAGGGTTGGGGGGAGGTGAAAGTAGGCAAGGTGGTTGAGGCGAGGTCGGGGAGGAGGTGGGTTTGTGTTGAGTGTTGGTGAGAATGGCAACTGATGTCCCTAACAGTCAGTTACCGGTGGAATATCATGCACTCTCTACGTTACACGGCTTATTCAGAGTGAGGGTTATAAGTCTATGACGACGTTCAAAGGATGTGAATGTAGGGATTCGCATACTAAGTGCTTCTGGACGATGATAGTAGTTACCAATTACTACCTAGCAGGGAACGGACTGTATGATATTGTATGTCTGTGCGAAGTATTCAAACTAGTAATGCCATCTACTCGTCTGTATTTCTAGTAATAATTTTGATGCCATTTGAAGAGTATCTGAATGCTTCCTTTCGCTTGCATTGAAGCATTCCTATATAGCAAAAGAAATGATAATACTTATCCGTGTATTTCACATTAGTCTTCTGAACCTATGACAGGACACCTATTCGCTTTGAATGCGTCCTCAGAGATCATCTCCGTAATGTGATCAGTATTCCGCTGTTGTATCTCTTGTTAGCGGATTCTGGTTCTCAGACAACACAGCCCTGTGGGCAGGGACGACGGGGCTAAGTCTCTTGCGATATATGAGGTATAGCTGTCCTCTTGATTGATCTAAGATGCAGAGTTAATTTCGCTACCTCGTCCGTGCTTCCTGTAACCTCCGTCTTACTCTGTAAGGAAGGGCGGTAAAGTCCGAAGAAGTGACGAAATCAACTCTGGACCCTATTGGTAGCCGAGGGGATAACAGCAACACTGAGATTGGCTACTCCTGGGTTGGTAATGGTATCAAGCCGCTTCGCTTTGCGCACAACCTACTGAAAAGCACGAAGACTTGGTATTGATCAGTTGACATTTCAAAGGAGCGCTTCGTGGCTATGAGTTCAACTTCGTACGCAAAACCCTTTACCGACTTTCATTTGCGCAACCCTTTGGACCACGCGGCAAATTTGCAGATGTACGCTTCGCAAGGATTTTGCCAGTTTTGAAGGCCGGCATTGTGGAGGGAGCAGGCTGTCTCAGCCTTACATGTTGTAGATAATGCTCCATACACAACAGAGAGCCAGAAAGGCGCCCGTCTTGGAAGTGGCAAAGCGACTACTGTAAGTTATGAGGGGACTTTGTTGATTCATAAATGCTAACGACTTGGTTGGCAGTTATATTGAAAATTTGAACCCATGGGACATTCTTTCCCTGGCTGCAACCACCAGTTTAAGTGAAGCTTCATATGTGAGTCCTTTGATCTGTAAGCATATTGCCTTTGGTGCTGCAGTCCATGCCTCGGTCCCAGTCAGTTCTTACTGCGCTTGCGCTTCAAAAAGGGGGCTTCTGGGGTTCGCTAACCTCGGTCCAGTCCACTGGGTTTTCACGATAACTGGACTGGGTCGCGATCCTTCACCAACGAACTAATCTCGGATTCTCACTTAGCTTTATAGGGACAATGTTATTAAAGTGTTTACGGAATTGATCTATATAAATGTTTGTCTTATATTATTATTATTATTAAATACGCCGTAGGCTCGAAGCCCCCGGTACCTCTACAAGTACTCCCGTATGTCAAACCGTGCCCTAATGGCTGGACTAAATACATACGCTGCTACGTAGGTTCGCTCTATTAGCGACTGCGTTACGTCCGCCGCAATACTATGTTAGCTCTCACCCTACTAACAAAGTCCCCCTGAGAAGATCGATATTATCCGGGCCTAAGCGCTGTCCGACCGGTCCTGAGTAGCCACCTTGTGATAGTCCTGCTGACTGCTGGTTTCCCTGTCGCCGTCGCCAGGTCTCTACGTGTGTGTAGCGGCCATGGTGCGATAGTGGCCCGTAGGCGCTCTCTCGATCCTTCCAGCAGGCCGCAAAAGAGGATTACGTGCTCTGCCGTCTCGGGGGCCTCTCCACAGCGACATAGCGGCGAGTACACACCGAAGGCTCCTATCTTAAATAAGAAAGCTGATAGTCCTATTTTTCCGGTCCTGATCTGGCATAGGGTAGACGCCTCCGGTCGGTTTAGGCCTGAGTACTTGCCCTGTTTCGGCATTCGCATCGAGGGGCCCTCCGGCTCCTCGGCGATAGCGCGTCGCTGGCGGTCGTGTTGTGCTGCCCCGGAGAGCCATCTCTTCTCCCAGTGGTCTAGGAGGGCGGCCGGGGCTTCCTTCTCCTTGCCCATCCACTCGGAGCCCTTAGCCTCCTTCTCCAGCGTGTACCCCGCTGGTCTGAGCGATTGTGATGCCCGGTTCCGTCCCGCCGGCGTATCCTGTCGGAGTATGTGTGACGCTCTCGCGCTCGCGCTTCGAAGCAGGCTCCTTTTGCCGTTATTCCGTAGCTGTTCTTCAAATTTCGCCGCCCGGGCACTGAGATAGAGGTCTAGTGGCGGGATCGCTGCCTCTATTTCCAGGTGGCGGACCGATGTCGCTTTGTAGGCGCCGCAGACTATTCGGAGGCACTCATTCTGTATCCCGACTAGGCTCTTAGCTGGTCCCGCTGGTTCCTCGCTTATAGTGTGCCACGCAGCCGCCCCGAAGGCAATCGCGCTGCGAATAACCGACGTGTATAGTAGTCTCGCCCGTATAAGATCGCAGCCCCACGCCATGTTCACTAGCTTTGTTAGGGCTAGCTTCTGAGTCGCCATTTTTGATTTAACCCGCTCGGTATGGGCGTGCCACGTTAATTTGCGGTCAAACCAGACCCCTAGGAACCTTGCCCAGACCGTCGGCGTTACTGTAGCGTTTCCAAGACGGATACTCTGCGGGGAGGGGTCTCGGGTTCTAGTGAAGTGCATCAGCTCACTCTTATCCGGAGCGAACTCCATCCCGTGCCTGACGGCCCACCGTTGGCACGTAGCCCAAGCGTCCTCTAGTCGGCGGCAGGTCGTACCCGTGTCTGTGCTAACGCTAAGTAGGTTCGTATCGTCCGCGAACCCCACGACTAAGAGTAGGGGGTATTTCTCTGCTAGTTCCTCATATAGCGTCGAGATATATAGGATAAATAGTATCGGGGAGAGTGGCGACCCCTGGGGGACGCCAGCTCGTAGAGGGATTGGCTCTGACTCCTTACCGTCGAACCGGAGGCGTACTGTCCTATCCTCTACGAAGCTGTGTACCCATTCCTGAACCCACTCCGGGTAGCCCTTCCGGGCTAGTATGGAAATCAAACGCCTGTAGTTGACTGTGTCGAACGCCCCTTTGATATCAAGTTGTAGTAGTGAGGCGATCCCTCCGCGCCTCCACGCTGTATGGGTTACGTCCTCAACTATACCTATCGCTAATTCGGTGGACCGCCCTTTTCGGTTACCCATTTGGCCGTTTGGTAGCAGACCAGCCGTCTCCGCGACGGTAGTGATACGCTGGCACATCACCGCCTCTATCACCTTCCCTATCGTACTAAGCAGCGCTATCGGTCGCCAGCCGCTAGGGGTCTGCTTTTGGGCTGTCGTTTTGTTCGGCTTAGGGATAACGACTACCTTTGCCGAGCGGAGGCGCTCCGGGTAGTATCCTAGCCTAAAGCTTGCGGTCGCTATATCCGCTAGGATATCCCATAGGGGTTCACCACAGATTTTCAGCAGGCCCGTAGGGATCTGGTCATCGCCGGGGGCCTTCCAAGCCGCTGTCTTCTTGATAATAGCCTCGATGTCCTCCGCGTTTACCTCCTTAGGGACGTCCAGGTCTGATTTCGTCCGTGCCGGGTTGTGATCGAGGTCCGACAGGTCTATATCCGGGTCTGGGAAGAACCTCTCAGCTAGTAGCTTTGACTTCTCGTCGTGGGTGCGCGCCGTGGGTGCACCGCTTGCGTTCCGTCGAAGATCCGGCGTCCCATGGGTGTCAGGGGGTGTCCAGCTCCGAAGCCTAGCCCACCTCTGTAGTGCCCAAAGGCTTTTATGATCCTTCGCCGTCCTCTCGAGCTTCTCATGCCAGCTCCGCGCCTGTGCCTCGCTGATTTCGAGCCGTTGTTTTTGGTTAGCTCTTAAGTATTCGTCCCAGTTAGTCTGCGACCTCGCGTGGAGGTAATCTCGTCGTCGCCTCTTCGTCTCAGCGCAAGCCTTGCTGACCTGGGGGCACCACCACGGGGTCCCGGCGCCTCTACCAACAGTACGCCTAGGGGCCGCTACGTCGGCGATCTCTTGGAGGTTTTGGATGACCCAATCGATCGCCTGGTCTAGCTTGTCTTATATGTAATATACATTCCTCATGCGCCAAAATTAGGGAGGGCTGGACAATTAAAGGTAATGATAAAATTCGGTAGATATTGGAGGCCTTGTCTCATATGCTTCTGGTTACACACAGCAGCGCCTGCAATTGCAGATGGTGTTTCGCTTATTTCGCGTGCTGTGAATATAATGTGCCTGTTCGTTACAAGACGGGGAGGAGTCTGCTCGAAGGGACTTCCTACGTGCTCGTAGCTGTATTCCAGGCATGTTGGCAGTGGGCTCTACGCCCTCGACAGAGAGATGCCGGTTGCCAATGTAGTTACTAAAATAGATCACGATCCATCCTTCATTACCAAGGCTGCCTTGTCACTAGTTTGTAGCTGATATCACAGACGCTTCACCCGTTGTCACCACCTCGTGACTTGGTATCGACTTGAGCTGCACGCAACAGGTCTATCCGAGACGTATTAGAAGCATTCGGCCCCAAAATGAGATAAAGTGGTTTTTTTCCAGCCTCAAATATTTTCTTGAATATACTTGCATAGGCTCCTGAGCTTTCAGGTGCAATACTACATACATAAACCTACCAACTAGTCGTACTGAAGTGTGTGTAACACGCATCCGGGGATATGTTCCGGATATTGCTACGTGAGATGATTTTACTTGAGAGTAACACAGCCGTCAGTCTTTATGTAATTGGACGGAAAGAAAAATGACTTATAAACAATGCTGGAAGTCAATCTTGGCTGAATGTTGCAGGTGTTGTCAGCCAAGCGGAAGACCTGATAGCTGTCTTGGTCGCGAGCTTACGATATGCTTGTAATATATAACTAACGATAATTTCAGATTTGAATATCTTGGTCCAGTCTTTTTCTACCCCAAAGATCAGCCATCAAAACAATGAAAGTATGAGCATTTTCCATATTCAACAAGTGTGTAACTGCCGCAAAATATAGAACTAGTGCTGAGTATATTGAGACCTATGTACTGAAAAAAATGACATTTACATGTGTCAATTACCCGAATAAAATTCAAAGGTAAACTCCGAATCGGGGAATCGAACCCCGGGCTACACGGTGAGAGCGTGTAATGTTAGCCACTACACCAATTCGGAGGGCGTTACTTGACTTGTTACAGGGAACGGTAAATTCTAAATCTATAAACTTTTTCGGCTTCTCACTTTCAGTGGAGCTGGTTTGGTTCAATTGGGCCATGGTTCAAGCCAATCAAACTCAACTCTATAGACTCAGAATAACATTAACCTGTGCAAGCATTCCACAAGTTGTGGCTCCTGGCGCATTGTTTGGAGCATGTCAGCACGGAGCATTTCTGAGATTCACATCAGCGCTTGTACACTCTTCCAACTCCATTTTCAAGTTGTCACATTTCTCTTAACCATGTACTCCCCCGCGTTGTTAGCCTTGACTCCAATCTTCCCCGGACACACCATCTCGTGATCGTTGCACTTAAGCGAATTGTCTGAATCATGGCCACATATGGCATTACAGCGCCCGTGTGTTTATGTTTGAGACCTCACTGATAAACCCTGATGGCGTCTCTTTGAGTGACTACCTCGAAGGGCACGATTATAGTATGACTCCACATGGATACCATATTTCTATCTTCCGATTTTCATCTAATCTGGCTTGCTCTTTAACCCTTCGGCAACAATGATGAAGCTGAAGAGCCTGTCGTGAGTCTACTTATTATACAATACATGCGTACAACTGATAGATGCCGTAATAGCCACACTAGGGACATTTTCCAAACCCAAAAAGGGTAATACTAAGCCTAACTACGAAGCCTCAATAATTCAATGGCATACTCGGGCGGAGATCCACCTGACTAATACGGTTGCTGTCCCTTGAATCGATACTCCTAGCTTCCGTGCCCTTGCTAATAACAACAAGCCTCTTCCAAAGTCCTGGCCCGCTCCTTGCATTGAGATGACTGAGGTGTATTATTCTTTGGTTCTTCTCTGTTAATTAAGCATCCTCTGCCCAACGTTTCAATGAACTCCAAGAGCACACAGGTTCAGAGTGATGCGGGCTGTGTGAGACAGTCCACGAGTCGACAAGCTCTCCAGCCAAGTCTAAAGGTAGTAGGCATGGAGTAAAAGGAATATGAAGGTCCATTATATGGTGTCCCATAACTTATTATGGCCCTTCTAAACTAGGAACCATGATACCCGATTGTAGGTGGGCATGCATGTCATGTAATCATCTTGCGATCTACCTGACCACTTACTTCTATAGTATTAGAGTTTAAGCACATAAAAACTATGGCAAGCCGGATTACGCCGTAGCGAAACGCACCTTCTTCGGGGATAACCACAAGGACAGGTCATTTCTTCTAACATATAACGTCTCCACTCTACAGCGTACCTCCCAGGCTACACCACTAATAAGTCTGGTGATACTTTTACAGTCGTTGGAAACTTTCCCTTGCTCGAAAGGTATACTCTGCTCAAGTATCCATACCTCGATTTCGACGATCTTGCTCCATCGTCGCTTCAGCTTCCCCAAGCGCAGGACCAGCCCCTTTCCATTCGGTGTGCTTTTACTACATGTTATCGATACACTCGATTGTCCCCCCTGCCGCCAAACCTTCATTCCCAGGAAAAGGAAACAACTCGGTAAATCTGGATACATATGGGATAGCCTAACCTCAGCCAAGGTCAAAGCGCAGAAGCAACAGCTTTCGTACAGTGTTGCTAGGAAAGAGTACACATGTTCTACCTACCGCAAGTTCCCCCACATAAAGAATTACCAATGAGGACACATAAAGCCTGGAATCTGGGGCTTCGTGAATTCGACGACGGGTGCCTCGGTGTATTGAACACAAATCTCAGCAAAAGAGCTATCTATCACATGATCGTCAACGGTTTATTAATCAGGGCAAATGTGCAGATAGCATGGAGATTGCGACACCTGCTTGTGATTGTAGACCACGCCGTGCCAACGAGAACGAAGCCGAATGGAAACCATCCCATAGAACCATGAGTCCATTTTGATATGGGCACATCCGCATCACAACACACCCCACGTGCAACGCAGCAAATCGACATAACCATAGGGACCAGCTTGATGACCAGAGAAGATATATATGAGTGTGAGGTGCGTTGTTAATACCGAGTTTCCTCTCGGCCAGGTAACCAAACGGTAAGCGATGATTGCAAAAATCCATTTAATACTCGTCCGAGAAGTGCGCCGTCGCCCGCATTATACGCTCGATGATTGCCTGTGTGTGTAACAACCCACAACCTGGAGCTGTAAAACCGAGGTCGTCTGGTTCCAATCCGTCTATATTATCCATCCCCCACTGGTGTTCCGAACGGTTCCTTTTTGGCCTCACCACGTCTATTTCTGGTTGAAGCACGCCAGACCAACTCCTAAGAAGTGACAAGCAAAGAGAGTTCCCAGAACCGTGGTATCCAGTTGAGAAGAATCTCAACCCTTATTTCAAAAGCACGCATATGATATTTCTCTACGACCTTATTCACGGGAAACATCCCGGCCGTATATCTTGGCCTTGACCCAGTCCAAGGCGACGAGCACTCGGTTGCGGGCTAGCGACGAATGTCAGTACCGTTATGTCTAGTTGGCATCAAAGAAGATAGGGTGAAACTTACTGCTGAAACACATGCTCAAGTACGCACTCCTCCAGAAGTAGTACGTCAGGTTGCCGCCAAAGGCGAGGTTGCCATTGAACCACGAAACATCAGCAACGGCACGATCGCTACCAATATACGCCAAGCTGCCCTGGTGCGAGTAGTGGAATGGCTTGATATCCTTAATCCGTCGGAGTTGGCGCTCACAACCTTCGATCTCCTGCGTAACCTCGGCAGCATTGCCAGGCTTGATGTTCAGGGTCGAGCTCAGCTCGTGGATCTCGGACTCCAAAGACTCAGTCTTGGCCATGTTGTTGAACAGACGGGCGAGGAAAGCTCCTTCTTGCGAAGCGACTTGGGCCGTGGGCGCATATCCTGCGACGGCACAGTCACCTACGGCCCAGATGTCACGGGCGCCTTGAACAACGAGATATTCGTTGACGGCTAGACCGCGTCTCGAATCTTTCTGGGCGGGAATCTGGGACATGAGGTCCTTGACAATAGGTCGCAGGGCGTTGCCAGTGGCCCAGACAAGAAGACCATAGGGAATCGTGATCTTCTCCTTCTTGCCATCGGGGCCGGTAACATCAGCCTCGATAGTCTTGTCAGTCACTTTCTTCACCATGGTCTTCGTCTTAATCTCGATGTGCTCCTCCTTAAAGGTGCTTTCGGTGTAGTCAATGAGCTGCTTGCTGAACATGGGCAAGACGTTGGGCAGTGCCTCCACCAGCGTCACCTTGAAGCGGTCAGCGATGTCGGGGATCAGTTTCTTGATGTCCTCGTCGAAGAAATCGCGCAGCTCTCCGGCGAACTCAACACCGGTGGGACCTCCTCCTACGACAACCATGTGCAGTAAACGGTCGATCTCATCAGAGGCTTGATCCTTGAACGCAGCAGTCTCAACGCAATCCATGATCTTGGTGCGAATGGCCTGGGCATCGCGGATCTCTTTGAGGAAGCAACTGTGCTCGCGCACTCCAGGGATACCAAAAGTGGCATTCTCGGCACCAACACCAATGACCAGCATGTCGTAGGGAACCTCCGTCTCGTTGATGACGCCCTTGATCTCGCTGCTGTCGGATATCTTGATGACCTTTCTCTCGGCGTCGATATGAGTAGCCTCAGCTTCGTAGTACTTGACAGCCGCCTTCTTGTGACGCAGAATCTGGCGCACCGGCTCCATGATGGAGCGGTGCTCAATGTTACCGGTTGTACATGACGGGAGGAGGGGCGTAAACAGGAAGTAATTGCGCGGCGACACGACAACCACGTTGTAGTTTTCCGTGTCAAGCTTCTTCAGGAGAGCAACAGAGCCCCAGCCGGTGCCTTTCGAACCCACACGTCAGGATTTTGTGACTCAGCGATTGACCAGCGTTTTTCGACTTACCGAGAATAACCAATGTCTTCTTGTGGGGATCGGGGTTGTACTGCTCTTCTGGATGGCGGGCATCGTAACCATCGTAGATAATGTAAGCAGTACCGCCGATTAGAGACAGGTAGGTCAAGCGCCAGGACCATCTGACGGTACCGCGTAACCTTCTCGACCACTTGCCGGGCCGAGCTGGGACGGTAGGCGGCACGTCTGCATATCCTCTCGTGAATTGACGCGAGACGGTCGATCGCGTGCGTGTGATGAGGGCGGACGGAAATGCGGGTTTACGCGCAGGTGACGTCGTCGCGAAGTTTGCGACAGCTCCTCCCGCAAGCTTCTTCTGGGGAGCTCCAGTGGCAGAGAGGCGGGTCAAGGCTCGCGATGATGAAGCCATAGCTTCGACGGCCTGTTTGTGAGGTTCAATGGGTCGCGATCTGGGTAGGAATGCACCGAAGGTCTATGGAAGTAAAATAACTGAGGTCAAGGGGGGTTTATTAGGTGAGCTGTCGACGACAGATTGGATGACAATCTTCCTCTCGTGAGAGGATTTTCAGATTTCCCAGCCGCAGGGTAGATCAACGTAATTGATTTCTGCTGGAGCTCCTGTGATAAGCTAAAAAACTGGGTGCGCCGCAGGTCCGACAACCAATTTTTCTATTGGACCCGCTACAAGTAGAAGTAGCAAAGCTGCCGCAATTCGAAGCTTGGTCTTCGAAGGTTTCGACTTCTGCATCAACCTGCAGCAAGAAGATACGGCAGGTGCGCACCATATGCTCTCCACTGGTCCGGCCGACTATCATCCGCGGTCTTATGCATTTCTAGTTGAGTCTTCGATAGAGGGTGTTTCTAAAGTTATGCTCGTTGACACTAGCACCGCCTTGCGAATTCGGAGCATTCCAAGACCTCTAGGCACAAGTGAACCCGGGGTTCTTTAATTTTTGTGAACATTTTCCTACATGTGGCTGCCGCGGTCGCACACGAGGCATTTTCGTCCTCCCCCAAATAGCCCAGCCCTAAAATACGCTTTGTTCCAATGTCACCGCTGTTCGTGGGGGCTTCGTCCAGTTGGACCTCGAGTTGACACTAGCGCCACTTGTCGAAAATAACTCAGCCAGAATACCATTACAATGCGAAGTCAACTAGTCATCTGAAGATAGGCACGGAAAGTCTCATAGTGCAACACCACCCGTCCCAGTGTGCATTGCAACATCGGCAATCGGCATTCGATCGGGAATTCGGCGCCGGCAGACTTGGGGTACAACCCACTTCAACTCTCTTGTGACAGCCGCCTACGGCAGTCTGTTCTGTCATAGCAACACAAAGATGTGGATAACGGAATAAAAGTCACATCGACTGCAATGACCTTGGATAAGTTGATATTCCGCTGTTGTAACGCACGAATATCGGCGTAACCATCCAACGAGCCCTCCTGGCGACATCAACTGCAACTGATCTTGTTGTTGATGGCAAGCCGTCCGCACAACATGTCACCTTAATCAAAGCCAATTTCGGGTTGAGCATGCCTATCCGCGGCTATGAGTGAGGAATCACAAGCTCTCACATCCGAGACAGGAGGCTAGTGGGTTTCCCGAGGTATGATGAGCGCCATGTATCAAGGTCACCAGCACATGGAATCCACGAAAGGTTGTTCTCCCGACGAACAAGGCAGTGGCCCAGGAGATCATGGCCTGAGCTCGACACGAGCGAATGCTGTCAAGCAGATTAATAATAGGCATTACTTATTCAGGCGCAAGTCGGTTGTATTCACTATCGACGTCACCCTAACAGAATTCCAGCATTAGGATTGAGTATAAAACATCTTTCAAACCCTTTCGTCATGTCGTATCGTACTATCATGAGGATGCGGCTGTTACGGCAAAAATAAAAACAAACAGAAAAAAACAAAGCCCAACCTCCTCCCTCTCCAACTCCTGCCCAAAAAAACAGAACAGCAAGCTCTGGACAGTAGAAAGCTCGAATGCGTATGCCAGAACTTGGCATATATCAAAAAGGCTCGCCCGGTCGATGTCCCTTTGCGCCATACCTCGTACCTTGTTGCCGTCCGGTGGCCTGGTTTCCGAATAGGGGTCAGGCCCGCCGTATTTGGTAACTGAAGAAGCCCCGGTGGAATTCTCATGGGCAGCCGTAGTAGTGGAAGACCCGGCAACTTCGACCAATGTGCATCCTATGCCTTCGGGGCCTTTCGAGCGTTGTCTGCGAGGGAAGAGGCCGACTTTGAGCCGGTGTAATTGCCACAGGCTTTTGCGCATAAGTTTTCGTTCATGATACAGACCTCCAGGGGTCACTTCTCGCAGCCTTTGCACTTCTCGCCGTTAGGATGCACTGTGCCGTTCTGTTCTATAGCATCAGCCGCTATCTTCGCCTGGCGCGTCTTCTGGTTAGGCCCACCCGACTGTGTTTCGACAGGAGCATGTGTTTGTATTTGGGATGCGGCAGGCTGGGCATTCGGGGCCTGAGTTTGTATCGGGGCCGGCTGTTGATTACCCAAGGTGTGGATGGCGGTATCGCTATCGGCCCCTGCCCATAATACGGCGTCTGAGGTGGAGCCAAAGCTGGAGCTGGAGCGGAATGCGATGCTTTGAAAAATCCGGGTTGATGACGGCCCGGTATGTTACGAAATGGAGTCCTGGCGCTACCGCTTTGGTGGCCTTGCCGGTACTAGGTCTGCGCGTTTCCTCCACGTTTTGCTCCTCGGCTGGCCTTGATCTTGCTCCGAGTGCCAAGGATACTGGAAGCTCACATCCCGTGCCGTATATTCCTGCTGGCTTCCTGAGGCTTGAGTACTCGAGTTGGTCGAAGCGTAGGCGTGAGCTCCCGGCAGTGAAGCGTACTCGTTGTTCACTGGTTCTTCGATGAGACCACAGTCCTTTCGGTTTGGTGGCCAGCGCCTCGCACTGTCGCGGGCAGCAATGCGGTCCATCTCATTATTGCGAAGGAGAGGGCTGATGTATGGAGAAGCTCTCTCCACCGCGGCGCAACCTTTCGTTTTCCACCTCGACCGGGACGAGTAATGGATGACAATGCTTCCTCTTGTCTACATTCATTACTCTCTGTTTGATGCTGAAATGGGCACCGTTGGCAGCGTCGTATTCGTTCCTCCAGATCTCCTTGTTGTTTGGCTGAGGCCTGCTGGAGCCTGCTGATGGAACGTAGCAGGGATGTTCATCGCGGTGCGGTAGGAGTAACCAGTCGCTGAGATGAAGAAGATGTGGTCTGGCCGAGAGGTTCTGGGGCCCGCTGAAGACTCGGCAGGGTTGTTCGTCACGGTCTGTAGGTAGGATTTAGTCCTCGAAGTCTCCCTGTTGTCTTGCCAAGTTCTACTGGAGCCCGCGGTGGAAAAATCGGCAAAGTCGTCCATCATGGTCGGTTGATAGGATACTCTCCTCGAAGTGCCCCTATTGTCAGGTCTAGGCCTGCTGGAGCCAGCAAATTCGCCGACGTTAGATAACCCAGCATAGTTTGTGCGTATATGGCTCACTGGAAACTAAAACATTGCGTTCGTCGGCAAATGCGCACCTGGTTATGATGACGTTGTCGGATGCGGGTGATCTTGTTGACGGCTTGAAAGGGGCAAAACCCGTGTGGCGCAAAAAGTTGTGCGAGGCAAGTTGGAGGGACGGGATACGAGGAAGTGACACTTGCATTGGATGAAGAGGATTCGTGCCGTAGCTGCCTCTTGTCATTTCTGGTACAGGGTATGTTAAAAGCAGCTTTTCGCCGCCTGCGCCCTCTTTAGGGCGCGTTCTATTTGGCCCTTTCTCCGATGGGGTTGACTATTGTGACTTATTTTTTTGATGATTAGATGATGAGGAAACCTCGAACAAAATGGAGATAAAAGGCCTTGTTTATGTAAGAAAACGTCCCTGTTCGATATCGCCAAATATGTCTAGACGATTATAAATAGGCCATCATTCTGCTCCAGTTATACGGAACAACACTCTCCGCCGTCATATAACCGGAGTGACGTCTTCTAGTGAAGTATCTGACGGTGATTGTGTTACCTTAGGTAAGCCTTCCGTCTTGGGTGCTGAATATAAGCAATTTTAGATTACGTTGAAGATTCGGTGGATTTAGGTGGCCAGTATGAAGGTGTTGCATAGGAAGGTGAAAGCACGAAACTTGCTGCGGGATCTCAGAATAGCAGCAGAACATTATTCAATATGGCAGCATCACATCGTTATAGACTGGCATTTATAAAGCTACCGTCGGCTTGATCCGATCGTTTTACTTTTTTCGATTATTGGGTGGTTTTAGAGAGGGAAATCCTGTTCGTCAGGTCAACTGTATGCTGCGAGAACTGTATCTTGGCCCCGACCATGTGTCGAAAGGAAGGTGCGACAGTGTGCCACCAGAAGGACTGTGTCTGCGAAAAGAAGAGCTGGCAGTGTGCCGACGCAAAGAAGAACAAGACGAAGAAAGAAGTTGACGAGTGGACCGACCGCGAGGAAGATTGATATGAGAAATAAACTCCGAAGCTACGGAGCGTGTGATCCGAATTTAAGTAAATTGCAAAGTTGAGCGAGTTAGGGAAGCCCCATTTACCTTGTTCTATTACTCTGAGATCAGTTGATCGATGTGTTTCTGGGATATCCAACCTCTGACGGACCACCTTGTCGGCAGTACATTTCGTTGGCCTTACATATGTGACTATTTGCCAAAGCTGTGCCTGAAGCAACGGATCCCGAAATTTCTTGAATTCCAAGTTGATTTTATGTAGAAAAAAAGTTGGGACTGAACATATGAACCGCCTTATGAAATCGATGCTCCATAGGTTCAAGTTGGGGGTAACGCTGCAGTAGATACGACTTCTAGACCCGGCGGCATTCAGGGACACACACACATCACTACAGAAATTAGCGAAATATACCAAGTCTTTGAGTCCATGTAGCAAATCTCTGCTATTGTACCAGTGAAAATATATCAATAAAGTAAGCAAAATCGATCGGAGCATCGAGGATGTTAAGGGCCAAGCCTGGAGTGCATCTGTATTCCTCAGCATCTCCTATTTTAAGATCGGAAAACAAGCAGACTAATATAGGCCCGTGAGCCTCTTAGCCAATAAGTGACGGTATCCTCTCCGTGGAGGTCCAGCCCCATATATGCTAATTTTGGTAAGATCTATTCTTGCCCGGGTACACAACCCGGAGTAAATAAGACCCTACGTTGAAGGTATCTTAGACTCTGCGACTACGAATGAGATATTTGAGAACCAGGCGGAAATGGGCCAAATATGCAGGCACTACATGAGGAGCTCGATGTGGTCCGACGTTACGTAAAACAGCCCGTCAACGCCTTTCAACTTCTGTATATAAGAACCAGACAGCTTCACACCAACGTGGAAAGTCCTCTTATCAACGGTTCGAATAGCACAGGACATCAAAGACACTCACTTAAATCTTCTCAAACCCCTCAAGCAACTCAGACATTTCTAAACTCCCCAACAACTCACCATGAAATCCTCAAACCCCCTCGTCCTCCTTATCACCCTCCTGACCACCCAAACCTACACCACCCTCGCCGCCTCAGGCTACTGCAACACCGTCGTGTCCACCAAGTCGGGCGCCTACACCATCAGCTACCCGGCTTACAGTAGCGGTGGCTCCACAACCAAAGACTGCATCATGAATGAAGGGGCGGCCGGCAGCGGCGTCAAGTCGGTCCAGGTCGCCTACAACCACTGCTACGGCTCCGGGCTGGCCGAGGATGGCGACTACGGCCCCAATACCAAGGCTGCAGTCAAGACGATCCAGCGTGGAATTGGTGGACTCGACATAGATGGGATATACGGGCCAAAGACGGGGGCTAAGATGAATTATTGGGGGGTTCACAGTTCAGGTTCGCATTGGTGTGTGAGCATTTAGGTCGTATTCAAATGGCTTGGGTGGTAGCGAAGTTAGGTATATTTAAGCAATGAATTATGTTGGTATCTTTGCACGTTTTTTGTGGTTCAGTCTACTCAAGTGGACATTAAGTGAGTAGGGAACACCAGTCTCTCATTGCGTCAGCAGTATGCTGCGTAAGAGGCTTGAAGTCGGGACATCCCGTAAGAACAGCGTGCCATGTATGATCTCACGGACGAGGCCAAAATCTCGCGGTCGTCTTGACCTGGCCGTTGCTGGTAGATGTGGACGCCAGGTTCGTGAAGGACCTACCGTGATTCTACATAGCAACATGTATTCCACAATCGAGATCGTGCAATCTCTTCCTGGTTGCTTGGCTTTCTGATTTTGATTCACGCCTACATTGGAGTTATTCACATGATCGTAAATTCATAATAAATTTCCGAAGGACGCGGGAGAGTGACCACAGCAAATAGGTATCAAATGAACCCTAGGGATCAGTAACCCGAAGTGCTGAGACTCCGAGTCTCACAAGTAAAAATTCATCTGATTCTGTATGTTCGTAGGTGTTTGTGCCGTGAAGAGTAGTTTCCGAGCAGGTTTTCAGCGACTTTACTAAGGTTGTTCCATGTGCATCTTTATTGTATCGTCCTTGTCTGACGTTAGATTCAGTTTTTCACAATCAGATGTTGATGTTGCATCCGGTGACTTGAAATTCATCTGTCCTGCGGCTCCGCATTCGGCTCCCTCACCATAGAGAATAGCTTGATAGCTATACCATCGTCGTTGCACTCGAGCTCCGTCGCAAACTTGAAGCCGAATCGACCATAGATCTGCATGTTAGGAACATCGCGACTGGATTCGAGGTAGCATTTAATCTGCTTTGCGTCGGCAAGATCCGTCACGGCTTCCATCATAAGTCGACCAACCCCCTTGCCCTGTGCTTTAGGCACTACGACCATAATATTGAGAAAATAATATCCGCGAGGATCAGTCCAGACAGTTGATTGGGCCTGGGCTTGAGCTTCCTTCCAGATGTAGTAGCGCTATGGCACAAACAACGTTAGCTGAATCGTGATGAAATACCGGAAGAGTGGCAGAGATGGCTGAGTCTGGTTCCGAGGGCTGGGCTGACACACGTATTGAGACGACGAAGCGCACAGGCAGCCTCGGTCAGACCCTGAGTACAACCTTGTTCGGTCAGGCCAAACAAGCTTTCTCGTTATCACATCTCCCGAGCTCCAACTAGAAGAACGTTTGGTTGGATCCCAGCATTGCGACTTCAAAGAAGACTGGTGTATTATTGTATTCGAGCCGTGGTGAAAGCTGACATGACTTACCTTCACATTCAAGCCACCTCGACCGTAGTACAGATTCATACCGACTTGATTGAGCCACAACCGCCAATCCTCGAACAAGTCATGCCAAGTGGTCACGTGGCCTACTCTCTGGGGTTTCAACCAACAAGCAACGCCAAGAATCTCATCGGAGCCTTCCTCCTTGGCCACATGGAAGATCCCATTGCGTATCCCCCATCGGCAGCGAATGCCGAGCGAGGTAACATTACGTCGCGGGTCGAACTGTATAACTGGCTTGTTAATGGCAATTCTCTCTGGATTGAGTGGTCCACGCGTTCTTGACGGAATATGAAACGGTCAGCCTCGTGAGCAGAGCAGCTGAGTTCACTCAAAAATGTATAAAGCCGCCGATATTCGGGCCTGCTACCAGAAAGAACCACGGAATTTCCATGCAGTTTGCAGTTGCCGCAGGCGTAACGGAGGGTCACACCCAGCGGGAGAATATTCCACTTTCATTCATCAAGCGAGAGCTCTATTGCCATGAAACAGTATTGCGGCTTGGCATCCGTCCAGCTCAGGCGAAACGGGCGCATCTCAAGCATGAAAAGGTCGACGACGGCAGTTGGAGTTCATGACCAGGGGAGCACTGCTTGCAAAGGACGCATACCTTGGACTTATCGAATATCCAGTTGTTGTAAGGATCGTCTGCGAATGCAACCCTTGATGGGTGAATAGTTAGCATGCGTTGTTATTAAACGTCAACGGCAACGGGCGCAAGATGGCAGCGGGTGATTCTGACAGCTCCCTATGATAACTGCCAGTCGGCGACAGAAGAAAGGCCAGTGTAGAGTTGTCAATCTTATGAACATACTGTATGGCTTTCACTGCACCTGATATATCCGCCTCTGTCAGAGGATAGACCTTGATAGCCATCGCGACTATGTTTGTCGGCCGAGCAGAATGAAGCAACGTCCGATACTCACGTCTTAACTCATTGGAGGGGAAGCTGCATATCTTTGGCTAAGCAGGTTATACTCGCGAGTTTTCGTTCTGATCGAGTCGCAATTTATATTTTTCCAAAGAATGCTCACAACGGCATTGTGAGCAAATTGATAAAATTAATGAAAAGAGGTATCGAAATGGACTGTCGATGTGATTAGTGACAACCGCCACAAACTGATGGTGGAAGCCCTACTTCCCGTCTCGACCACCCGCTAATGTCTTATGCACCAACTGGAAGGAAAAACCTGTTAGTCACCAAGTGACTTTGGAATCCATCGGGATCCCTCTTTTTCCTACCTTTCCTGCCTTTGAGAATTCATGTGGACCGTTTGCATTTGTATGGCAAGTATTGCCAGAGAAGGTTTGCTCTTTCCAAGGCATTTGCATAGACATGAAGTATGGGAAACACCGCTGTGGCGTACAGCGTTGTTTCTTCTTACCGATTGCTGAGTAAAAACATCCAGCTAACGCTGTCAACAAAGATTGGCTTGTCCTAGCCGATACCAATACACCATCGACAAATTTCCCCTATAAAGTGAATTTTTACAACACGTCAGGTTTCTTCAACGTCGTTCGCCCAGTGCAGCAAGTTCCAAACGGGCAACCCCTGGAAAGAGGTTCGGAAGCCGGCTTGCCCAAGCACGCATATCCAAGACTTAGGGCAAGGACCGTCTGGACGCCGAGTCTGACGCTTGCCTGGGGTGCAAATGTAAGGCTGTCTCAGGAAACGCCACAACAATATGTGATACTGATAATTAGATCTGGGAGGCTACCGAAAGTTCCGAGTGAAAGTAGAATACCCCGAAACTTACTATCGTTCCCATCTGGCCTGTCTTCTCGTGTGCACAGTTTACTGATGTCAGTGGTCTGTGCCGGACTTCTGACAACGGGGGAACGTCTCGAACATGCGGGGCAATATTGACTGGAGCAGATGTGGGCAGTTGAACAATTCTGGACCTCAGAGTACTACCAGCGCATACTATGACTATGTACAATGTGCCGTTGTTTAAGCGAAGCGTCTTCTGGGAAGAGTCTCCGAGATCAATCTGCGGACGTTCGATTCGCGACGCATGACCAAGTTGCCCGATGCGATCTGTTTTGATTGACAAAACAACTTGCAATAAACTTTAAACAACCCATCAAATTAAGGCCGTTTCGCTGTCGCGATACTGGAGCTTCCGATTGCTTAATCGCATTACTCACGTAGCGAGAAGCTGCAAGAGCCACAATTGTTTACGCGTCACCGTCAGCAGTCGTCGGGGTGGAGCATATGAAGCATATTCTTCGTTGCACTGCACCTGATGCGCTCCATAGACGACTCACTGTACCAATTCTTTGGCGTCCGTGACGGTTAACTGCTTGTAGGAGTAGGTGATGGTATCGCTCGCAAGGATTGTTGCGCCACTTGTTGGATTCTCTACCCGAACACCTTCTCCTGGTCCAGTTCGAGGCACAGCATTGCGTCAAGGCACTGTTCTGCTGATGTTGATGAGGCTCGCCGCATGCCGAGAAAGATGCAGATCAGGGTGGGACGACCCTGGTTCACTCGACACCTGGTTGAAACCCTTGCCCCGCCGACTTATCCATGCTGAGACGTGAGATCCTTGGCCTTCCTGTCACAACCTCAACTACACCTCAATGCAAGACGTGCAATGCCCTTGACGCCATGTCGCTCTGCTCCTCTGATGAGCCACTGATGGGATAGTCGAGCCACGTCGGATTCTACGAAACCTGCACCGAGTCCCACCGAGCCAAGTCTCTCACACTACACTGCCGGACAGGTCTCTCACAAGGTCATCGTTGTCTCCGTGTGCGTGAAGATGGGGTCTCAAATGGGACCTTATGCATCATCCATGGAGACTCAGTAAGCTCCCCATTGGTCAAAGCGACTTTCCATTGCGGTTTGCGGCTCCAGCGAGGCTCTTCCGCAAGGCGTTTTGCAACTTGGCGCACTCCCGGTAGCAAGTACCTGGCTCATTTGCAGCCTTGGGGTGCTGGGGTTTTCCTGGCGACTCAAGCATGACCTGCCCCGGGATGGTTAGCAGCGGAAGAAGTTGTTCCACGGACCTTGCTCAACACGCAATGAAGCACACCGCGGATGCAGGGATAATGGTCTCGGTGACCATTACATCCCTGAGGCCGTTCGTGGCGTTCAACCTTATGCCCTCGGGAATCTCCCCATGTCGCAGAGATCGTTACCAATCCTGACTCTCCCTTACGTTTTCGTTCTCACCATACAAACGCATACCTTTCATTTTTTTCGTTCTTCACGACAAGGCTGGCCTTAGACATTCACTTCTTGCGCGCCCGTAGATCTGGGTTTTATTTTGTCATTCCTACACTTGCCTGCCAATTTTCGCTCTAGTACTCTACATTACGCAAACTTCCACTTCGCCCAATATACCCACTTTCGGCCATGGTTTGAAGACATTATACGAGAGCTTGGATTCAAAGCGTCGCGGTGCATTTTTGAGTGAGATATTATGGTACAGGCGCTACAAATGGCACCGTTCTTCGTGGAGGCGATGCAGGTCTCAAGGCGACGAGAAGGGAATTACGAAAATCGGTCACTGCCATCAATTAAAATTCGAGACGACTCGGATGACGATGACAACAACAAGCATGGGAAACAGAGACACGGGGGAAAGAAAGGTCGAAACGATGATGGCAGCGAAAGCGACGAGGAGGAAGGGGGTACGAGGAAAAATTCAAACCGAGATGGAGATGGCAAAGGAGACGGAGATGAAGATGGCGACGGAAACGGACATGGCGGCAAAGTGAGGGCGCAAAAAAGTGATGGTGGAAAGGAGTACGAGAGAAACGATGACGACAGGAACCACGGCAATCGGGATGGCAACGGCGATAACAAGAACTCTGGCCCAGAAACACGATCGCCGAGTTCAACTACTATTGCCCTCGTTTTCCCGCAGCCCCACGCTGGCGGCATGCCTCCCCCTCCTCCTCCTCCGCCGCTTATTACAACCACCACTGCGGAAGTTACCACTCCCGAAATCATCACATCAACATTATCTCTCCCAGAGATAACAAGCACCGAACCACCAACAACAACTTCTACTAGCGTGTCTGTACTGGTGACCACTATGACCGCTTGGGTCTCTATGACCACAACCCTGGTGGATGCAACGATATCCAGTCAACCCCGGAAGGGACTCGAGCCAGGCACTTTCACTCCTTCAGCTATTGCTACACCTCTTCCCGATCTCGAGACGGCATTGACCGGCACTACCTCGTTCACTGCAACAGAAACTGCATTGCCCGCATCTGCTACCAACTTCGAAAAAGGCAGCGACAACAGTGATAACCAAGACCACCATGACATGATGGGGGAAGGAGGTCCACGGGGCCTGAGTCCAACTGCTGAACACCTCCTCATCGCTGCTGGATCAATAGGTACGAACTTCTATAATTTATGATATACGTGTTATTCTAACGGAGTTCGCACAGGTGCCTTCATCCTGTTTTGCTTCATTGGCTGGATCGTTTACCGCACAATGAAAAAATCGAGTCAGAGGCGAGGCGATAGCTATGACAGCGGCTTTCTCGATAGCTTACCTTGGCGCCGAGAACGCGAAATATTCAACGAGCCTCCCCCTGGTTACGAAAGGGGTGACATAAATACGATGCAAAATGCTGGTTTCTACGGCTCGGAAAAGCTGAAGACATCACAACGGGGTGGCTTGACCCGTGCAAATACCGGGGCTTCACAGAGGAGCTTTCTACCGCAAAACATGGCTCCTGGATCTGTCGTCATGATTCCGATGGAAGAATATGCAGCTCTGAGCCATAACCAGAACCAATCGCCAATAGCCGGCACGGACACGACGATGGCATCGCGAATACCGGACCATACACGCCAGATTTCAGAACAAAGTACGCCGTCTAGCTCTGAGGCATCAACAAGGTCACGCATGCTAGATCCCTTCTTCAACCAGTCGGAACTTGCACGACAGCCTTCAGATGCATACAATCCGGGACAGCGGCAGGTGTACCGCGCGAGCGAACTGTCTTCGCTATCTTCTGGATTTGGGGACGGCGACATTATCATTCCAGACTTGCCTAAGCCACCTCAGGCGTCGATGCAGATGAGAGAATCGAGTAACCTCGGTCGCTTCTCGTGGGTCAGCCGTGGTGGACCCGGAGACAGGGAAACAATTTACACAACCACCAGCGAAGATCGACCGGCGAGATACCGCGGGGTGAATAGCTGGGTAAATCAACAAGCCGGCCGAATCAAGAGAGCTGCGATAGGAGATCGAGACGAGGAAGAGATACCGGCGGTGCCAGGTATTCCCAAGCAAGCGCAGACCAATCCGACGTGACGACATTCGATGCGAACGAAGGATAAGCCAGCGAGCGAGCGAGCGACAAATGCATATTTGATGGTCGACACGACATTGATCGGACGGGCCGGTATTTGAACAGCATAGCATTGGTTGTTGACAAAAAGAGCGAGGTGGTTGGGGTCTGTAATGTTGCTTTATCCACACACACACCATATATACTTGGTATTATTAACTCTATACTGTACATAGCTACTACAGCCATTCTTTGCTGGCCTTAATTTGGGCCTCGCCACTTTGTTTTACTTCTTTTCTCTGCTCTGGCCCGGTGCCTTGCAGAGAACTGCCATCTGCATTGGCAGCGCGGCTCGATACCCCAAGTTTCAGGTGGAGCCTTTCAGGACTCACATCTAGGCGGTTATTGAGAGAGCCCCAAATTTGTACATACCTCAAGAAATATGAACCTTTGGATTGTTACCGTGCGGTCGATTACTACAAATAGCGTAGAAGTGGCCGCGGAATATTCTACGGACAGTTTAGTGAGGGAGGTCTTCCGAGATTTTCCATACACTAACCTGGACATATCGAAAAGCGCCTAGATGGTTTCTTGTTGCCAATGGAATCGGTCAATAACGATGTGTGGCGAGAGTACTCGTAGACATTTTTCGGAAATATGGGTCAAATCATGCTGTAAAATCCTAGTAGCCAGCTTTCCCATGCGAGCATGCTCTCCCGTATCATTATTCAAGTATTTCTAAGCCAAACTCAGGTAGCCGTCACACATGCTGTGAAACACTAGCAATGCCATAACTCTCAGTACCCACTGTCTCATAGGAATCGTCTCAACATCGAATTGACACACAGAAACTTGTAGTAGATTCTCAAATATATAAAAATGTTGACAATCAAGTCAAAACAAGACTGATTACCAAACGCATTGGCATCAACAGAGCGGTCCGATGGGACGGCTTGGAGGTTCGTCAAAGAGGACCTGAAAGGGAACTATCGTTGTTTGACCGGAGGCTTAATGGTCTCCAGAGCACAGCCCCAAGGTGAAGGCACGCAAGCTGATTCGCTGCGCCAATCAGATGGTGGTCCCGGCGCCAGTGTTCGGCATCCGGTGGCTTAGCCCGTGACGACACCCAAGTAAACTTAGGATCGACAACTGGTGGCCGAAAACAGCACGCCGCAATGGATAAACAGCAGGCCAAGCCTACAGTTCAGCTTCCTGTGGGTGGCGGGCTGGCGGGCCGAAACTGCTTCTTCTGCAATTAATCAATTATCCTTCACAAGAGGCCAGGCTGCCGTTGCCAGAATTCCGAAATACCCTATCATATATCCCTAACGTGAAACAACCTTTAGTGGTGGTTCGAATCCTCTGGCTTCTTCACCTTGCTCGTCTGCTCAGCCTTGCGCTGACCGGTTCGTAATTGCGCCTTCTTCGGCTCATCCTTTCACTTCTACCTAGCCCTGCTTCCTATAACCTTCTTTTCATGTTGCATTCCCGAGATCAACACGTCATCTCTTTACAGCTGTAGATCCTGGTCTCTCTCTACCGACTGCACTCGACCAAACCCTTATCGGAGTATCTGCAGCTTCAAGGAGCAGTTGCACATAGACGAAGATGCTCGACGAGAATTTGCCCACGTTTTTTAACAAACACTCGCCTGACAACCCGCTTACGAGCGTCGTCTACTTCACACAGAATGGCTCTGAGCCAGCGCCCGAATACTCGTTTCGAAGACCGAATCCGAGCCTCCCCCAGTCGAAGAACAAGTTCGCAGTGGCCTTGGCCGACGCATTCAGCCAGGATGTCATATTCGCCGAGGTGCTAGTCGAGCCCGAGTGGCAGCAGCCGACCTTGTCGGCCGCCGAGATCAGAGCGCAAAACGGAGTTCCGCCGCCACCGGTGCCGATGATTCCCGAGCATTTCATCATACAGCTGTACAATCCGGACCAGCAAATCTCGGTCAGAGGAGAAAAGAGTACGTGGACGGGCAAAGAATCATGGGAGTTCGAGATGCCGCAACAGAGCTTTCGTATGCCGTCGGCGTCCAAGTTGGACCAACAGCAAAGCGATCCTGTGGTTAGCGAACTGACGCCCAAGATCCTGTTTCGGTGGAAGCGAGACAGCAAGTTCTCCAAGGACGTGACGTGTTATATGTGTGGGAAATCACTAGGAGGTAAAAGGAGCAAAGAGCCCGATATTACGGTGGCCATGTACAAACAGGGTCGCGAACCGGCTC
Source organism: Pseudomassariella vexata (assembly GCF_002105095.1). Classification (NCBI taxonomy): domain Eukaryota; kingdom Fungi; phylum Ascomycota; class Sordariomycetes; order Amphisphaeriales; family Pseudomassariaceae; genus Pseudomassariella; species Pseudomassariella vexata. Next base: position 2,132,828 of record NW_024467963.1, read on the forward strand.
TCACAGTATACGAGCCGAACCTCCAACGCGTCGAAGTCGAGGATCGTAAAGGTCTAGAAGTGGTTTTGCTGCTAGGGGCCGAGGTCATTCGCGACGTCTACCTATTCCCCAACCGCGACTCATTCAACATCAACGGCACCGTGCCCCCAAACAAGCGTAAGAACTCGCGCCCTATCCCAACATCCAGCTCGCCCAAGCTTCAAGTAAAACCCCAATCCACGGCGACCGCTGGATACGCCATGAGCGGCGGCCTAAGCATGATGAATGGGGTGAACAATGTCCAGCCCCAACAACAGCAGACAACCGCATCACCCGTAATGCGGCAGCTGCCCACGCCGCCCAGCGACGCCAGGGCGCAGTGGGAAGTAGATACCGAGACCAAACGCCTGCAGGCGATGGTAGCGCAGGAGGAGCGTGAGCGTGAGCAGCGTGACCAGGCCGAGGCGAAACGCATCAAGAAGATGCTTGACGATGAGGAGAAGGAGCGCAAGCGCCGCGATGCCGAAGTCGCTAAGGAGACGGAGAGGTTGAGGAAGGAGTTTGGCATGCAGGGGCAGGAATACACCAAGCCGAACTTGCCGCCACGGCCAGAGCCGAATGGACGGGGACCGCAATTGCAACCAGCGGGGATGTTCAACGGCATGCAGCATCCTCCCCCTAGACCGATGAGCGCGGAGCCGCCGTCGCATCCGGGGGCTTTGGGAGGTTGGTTTAGTCGGCCTGGGGTCGGGCCCGGGTTTCTGATGCCGTCGAATTCCATCCCGGCGATGCAACCGCAGGCACAGCCGCATCATGGGTCCGGGAGGGAGACTCGACACAGCGCGGAAGGGGGGAAGAAGATGCCGAAGAAACGTAGTATGTTCTTCTGATCACACTACCCTCTGAGTCCAGGTCGGAGTTGATACTGGATCATTTACTTAGTACGGTGTTGCGTGGCATGGTACTGCGTGGCATGGGTATGGCAGTTTTCTGTTAGATTGCTTCCTTGAATGGGTACTGGGGTTATGGTGTTGAGGCTACAATGGTATCAAGGAAGGTTGATTGTTTAAGGCCACATAGGGATGAATTGATGATTTTGATACCCTCATTCGTTCGTAGAGGCACGTTCCGTCGAATGCTTTGGTGAGGTTCCGTGCTTCTCTATCCCCAAGTTTGACGACATCCACGGAGGCATTGCCGAAGTTCTGCTCACTCCAGTTGTGTAAGTAGTAAGTAGACAACGGATCCCAGTTTGTGATTATCGTACGGCTTCTAATGCCCAGGGTGTACATGTGAGAGGGAAAAAGTATGCTCCTCAAGCCTAAATCGGCGGTTTGACCTACTAGCTGCTCACAGAGGTGATGTACTCAGGGAGTTGTCAAAATCATAAGTGATCAAGTTGCGTCATTTGATAGGCAGTCCGCTAAGCCATTCCGAGTAGCATTTACGCCACCCTGTCATTGGCATATTGCGGCTGCCTGCAAATGCTTGTGCAACTACAAACATGCCAGATCCAACATCCAAATAACATGACGATGCTCGAATTATGAGCTTTCATTGAATTTTGATTATCTGCATTGCTAGTAGGAATGGAATCTCAGGTTTTCTTCACTGCCCCTGAGAGGTGGGATACTGAGCGGTCTCATACCTTCAACAAGACAGGCGACAATGACGTAGGTGCTGTCCCAGCATAGCCCAGAGCCCAACTCCCTCGAGTGCTCCCAGTATCGCTTCAAAACTGAAGTATATTTTCACAGAATGCTAACATATACTAGAAATCCGGCAATGGCGCTTCTCTTCCTGCCATTATTGCGGCTTTTGTCCCATCATTCGTCACGGCAATACTCTTCATGGTAGTCTTTGTGCTCATTAGGAGACATCACCAGCGAATATACGCGCCCAGAACTTACATCGACCTGATCCCCGAGAAGTTACTAACCCCAAGTCTTGCCACCGGCTTCGAAACTGACAACGTCCAGAGATCGAACGCCGTCGTCGGGCACCGCTCGCTTCGCATGGATCAAGGCTCTGGCGACGCTAGGTGACAAATTCATCCTTGAACATTCATCCCTCGATGCGTATCTGTATCTCCGTTTTCTACGGACCGCCATCTTCATCTGCTTCATCGGCTCCTGCATTACCTGGCCCATCTTGTTTCCTGTAAATGCAACTGGCGGCGGGCATGCCTCGGAGCTGGACAGACTCGGCTTTGGAAATGTCCATGGCCACAAACGACTCTATGCACATGCTGTGGTGGCATGGCTCTTCTTTGGCTTTGTCATGTTCCTCATTGCGAGGGAGCGTCTGTGGTTGATTGGTCTGCGCCAAGCCTGGTATCTTTCGAAGACCAAGGCTTCACGGCTTTCCTCTCGGACGGTTTTGTTCCTTGATCCTCCCAAGCATGCTTCCCAGAATGACGACGTGCAAGCTAACTTCGGCGACGAGTCAAAGCAGCAATGGGCTGTGATAGCCACGCATGAGCTCGATCATCTTGTTGGGTCGAGGAACTCCAAGGCTCTGGAACTGGAATCTGCTGAGGTCACGTTCTTGAGGAACGTCAACAAGAAGAGGTCGAAACTTGCCAAGGACAACGACTCCGACAATGTGGAAATCAATATAGAGACAATTCAGTCTCTACGTCCTGTTAGCAAGCAATATTACGTCACCGGGGAGGGGACTGATGCAATTAATCATTTGCGCGACAGCCTGAAGGAGACCAGTCACAAGGTGGAGGAAAGTCGGGAATCCCATTTAGCTCACGGTAACCACACCCGCTTTGCTATATTTGTTGAGTATGCGACCCAGTCAGCAGCTCAGAGGGCGTATCGTGGAAGATTCAAGCTTGGCCTGCCGGTACCTCCCAATCTGGCCGTTCAGTTCAGACTCATCGGCGTGTCTCCATCAGAAATTATCTGGGATAACCTCACAATGCCGCAGACCGCTCGAATCTCAGAAAAGTCGATCGCAAACTTACTAATCGCCGCTCTGATTATCTTTTGGTCCATTCCCACAGCATTCATTGGAACCGTCTCCAATGTCAACTACCTCGCCGACAGGGTCGAATGGCTTCATTGGATCAAGAATTTACCACAACCAATCCTTGGTCTCCTGACTGGTCTGTTACCGCCGCTTCTGACCAGTTTGTTAGCTTCTTACGTACCGAATATCATGAGATGTGAGTCGTCTTAGACCTATAAGTTGAAGACCAGCAGCTAACGCTATACAGACGTGGCTAAGAAGTCGGGGGAACCAACAACTGTGTCAGCCGAGCTCCAAGTTCAGGCATGGTACTACGCCTTCCAACTCATACAAGTCTTCTTCGTCACTGCGCTCTCCTCTTCGGCAACTGCCTTCATTCCCAGGATAATCAACCAGCCTCACGAGGTTCCCACGCTTCTTGCTGACAATCTACCGAAATCCTCAAACTTCTACTTGACATACTTCATTCTGCAGGGACTCGGTTCGTCCGCCCGGAACATCCTTAACTACTCAGATCTCTTCCAGTACATCTTGTGGGACATGTTCGTTAACCAGACACCGCGAGAGAAGTACAACCAGTACACGAATCTCAAGGGTATCAGCTGGGGCAAGCTCTATCCTAAATTCACCAACTTTGTGATCATTGCCATTGCATACTCCTGCATTTCTCCTCTGGTGCTGGGATTCGCCACGATTGGCCTTTCGCTATTCTATCTTAGTTATCTCCACAACTTCCTGTTTGTGGTGCAGCCCAAGCTTGAGACGAAAGGCAAATGCTATACTCGTGCGCTGCAACAAATCCTTAGTGGAGTCTATGTGGGAGAACTGAGTCTCATCGGCCTTTTTAGTCTTCGGAGGGCGACTGGACCTTCTATCATGACGGCCGTTTTGTTCTTTGGGACTATTGCATACAACGTGGTGATGAACCGCTACCTGGGTCCGCTGGAGGATCATTTGCCCGACGACTTGATGACAGCAGAGGAAGTAGAAGAAGAAGAGCCGCTGCTCGCGGCGGAGGAAGGGGAGGCAGTAGAACGTGCCCACGATCAGTCCCAAGTGCAACGGCTAGGCCAACGGCTACACGCCCCGCAGCAAGTCATCGACCCTATTGCCCGCTTCTTTGAGCCGCATATATATGCGTCGCATAAAGTCATGAAGGCGTTCCTCGCTAGTCATGCTTTTGACTTGGAGCCGCCAGAATATAGCGAAGAGGAGCTTCGAACGGCTTATATGAACCCGAGCTTGACTTCCAAAACTCCGACTATCTGGCTGCCAAAGGATGAAGCAGGGCTTAGTAAAAAGGAAGTTGAGGACAATTCGGCAGCTGGGATCAAGAGCACGGATGAAAGGGCTTGGTTGGACAAGAAATCGAGGGTCGTGTTTGACAGGGACAGCCTTCGGGAGTTGCCGGTGTGGAAGAAATCGGCTGAATACTGAAGGCGTCAAAACTTGAACAGCTGATGCGACTAGACAGAAAACGTGCAACATGCTGTACGCTTGAAATAGTGCTCAAGGTACTAAGGGGACTTAGAGGCACAAGTTTCCTTCTCTATGTATTCTTATTACTGGCGTTAGGAATTAATAATCATGCCTAGGCTCCCTATTTGTCTGTATCTTTTTGTCAGGGTACGTGATGCGAGTGCATATGGGGTGTGAATTATTGTATTGGGAAAGGATGACCAGGTCAGCTATTCTGGCCTGGCAGAGCTCTTTTATAGCTTTTATCTTATCTATCTTATCTATAGCTACGGGGTAACCCCCCATAGGGTCACGTATCAGTACGGCTTAGCCGAAGGCGATAGTACAGAGTGAAGGGGAGTAATGGGCGTTCCCCCTGGTTACCCCGAGTGGTCAGTGGCGGTTACTAGTGGTCTCAGGTAGGGGTGCCCAGAGTAGTATATTGATCTTTGACTATCTTTCTATCTTCTTGTAAGATACCTCCCTTCCATAGATAATTAGAGCCTGTATATCGGCGCCGTAGAGCACTAGTCCCTCCGGTTCCTTAGTATACTAAGACTTCTATAAAAAATTTAAACTAAAATCTAAGTAGCATACTAAGAAGATACCAATTGTTAACTACGAAAAGATCATAGAATAGAAGATGAGAAGAAGATAATGGTTAAGATGACCCGCCCCTGCGTACTTCTTGAAGTGAAGAAAAAGAAAATCCTCCCCTATTTTCCCTGATAACCGGCCCTGCTCCACTACAGGGTACACTGTTTTTACGCGCAGTTCTGAATACAGAGTCGAAACGTAACCGTTGGCCGAATTTCCGGCATAGACTTGAAGAAATCTTTTACCCAGGGGTGGTCCTGATTTAGCACCCAATGCTGCCTCAAGTAGGGTTCCTCGTCCCAATCTTCATCTCCGTCAGGTCGCTCCGCCCAGACTCCCTCGTAGTCCTCGATAGCCTCCTTGCCAGTCTTACGCCACATATGCATAAACCACCTGATACGCAGCTCGTCCATGTTATCGTGAACCCACGACTCCGCCTTACCGTACACTTGGAAGAAATGCGCCGTTTGCCGATCCTGCCCCGACCCATGTACTTCCGAGAAGTTCTGGAACTTGCGCTTACGCTCGCTGTCGGCCGCGTCAACGAGCACGATACGCTCCTCGCCCAGTCGTCCAAAAAGCCCAGATTCGATGGCTCAGCGATTAAGTAGATAGCCCCACAAAGGGAATTCCCAAGCGTTGAATATAAGCATCAGGCCCCGTAAGGCCAACACACCTTCCTGCAGGGGTGCCATGAGCATTTTGCCCTGTCTGTGCCGCAGGCTATGTAGTAGGCTCTTGCATTTTGGCCTTCGACTTTCTTTAACTGAATCAAGTAACGTATCCCACAAACGAGCCATCCACTCAAGTGAGCCGCCCAGTTGCATTTTTATGTAAGAATGAGCCATGTATCATTATATATGTATGTAGCCGGGTTTCATATCATATAAAACTTGAACTATGCGGTATATTTGGATGGGCGGCTCGTTTGTGGGATATGTTAGTGGATATCATAATTTGTGCGGTGATAATGCTGTCGTGCCACTCTAACCTAGTGCTTATCTATCTTCGACTTGTTTTGGTTCTCTGCTTTAGGCCATTGATTCGGCGGAGTCTGACCAGAGAGTTTGGCAAGGTTCAACTTCCTGCAGGATACCTCCGTGACGCATCGGAGATGAACCGTGCTTACGCTGGTAATAAATCTATACTGAGACAGACCGAATCACGCCAGAGATCCCTTTTCAGATTCTCCGTCCTTGCCAGAACCCTCGATTCAACTCTTCCAGCTGACAATGCGGGAGGCTGGTCCCAAACTGACTGGCAGACCGAGATGATCATCGCATCGACGGCAGGGATCGACGCCTTCTCGTTCGACTATGCCGGGAACGGCGCTTGGACGAAAGCCGACGTCATCTCGCTACTCAGCACGTACGCCCGTAATGGTGTCTACTTCCAGCACGATGGGTCGATGCCGCTTGTTTCGACGGTCGAGGGTCCCGCCAGCGCAGCGGATTGGGTCGAAATCAAGGCGACCAGCGGCTGCTTTTTCATGCCGGATTGGTCGTCGCTGGGTGCCAAGGTGGCTGTCGAGCTCGAGGTCAGTTTTTAGATCGTTCTTTTGTCTTCCGCGGCTGCAAGGTTTCTTGCTTGCCTCATGACAAATCCATCTACATCGTGGTGGAAATCTGGTCGAACCGACTGCTGACTTCGACGATGACTAGGACGGCGTTGCAGACGGCCTCTTCAGCTGAGCGGCCTGGTCATACCAGGGCTTGGAAATAGACACCTACGGCGATGCCTCGTATATCCAATACCTCAACGGCAAACCCTACATGATGGCCGTATCGCCCTGGTTCTACACCAACCTGCCGGGCTATAACAAGAACTGGATGTGGCCGGAGAAGGAGATGCTTCTTTGGCCCCGGCGCTGGAACCAGATTCTCTTCCTGCAGCCCGACTATGTCGAGATCATCAGCTGGAATGACTTTGGCGAGGCGAGTGAGACGAACTAAATGCGACGTTGAATTTCAGAACGACTCCAAGGCTCACATTTTCATTCCCACTAGTCTCATTACATCGGTGGCGCCAAGAGCTCGCCACCGTTCGAAGAAGACGGTCTTGCAATCTTTGACTATGTCACAGGTATGGACCACAGCGGCTTGCACTATCCACTCCCCGTTTGGGCGAATCAGTACAAGAACAACGTTGCCACCGTCATTGACGAGAGCCTGATACTCATGTATCAACTTCATGACGTGATGAGCTGCAACGACGGCGGCACGGTCGTCAATACTGCATCACAGCTACAGGTCGAGGTGCTGCCCGAGGACTCCGTAATAATTTCCCGCTACATCGGCTTCATGGCCACGCTCGGATCCTCAGCAAGTGTGCGAATCACGGTTGGCGGCACAACCATGACCTCCGGTTGGCTACGTGAACCAGCCGGGGGGGTGGGCGTCTACTACGGCACGCTCTACCTGGAAGACGGCATCACCGGCGATGTCACGGCTGAGCTGGTCCGCGACGACGTAAAGGTGATCCAGATGACCGGTGACGCGATCGGAGGATGCAGAGACGACGGATACGCCAACTTCAACTTTAATGTCGTCGGCAGTTTCTCCCCGCAGACAGTCTCAGCTGACACGGCCAATCTAGACGATCTCGTGTGCAACGCGGGCACAGGAGCGGTAGACTTCGCAGTGATCTGCTCGAAGTCCTGCAGGTACGGCTACTGCCCCTTCGGCGCCTGCGTCTGCACGGGCATGGGTGAGCAGACGGAGTTGCCCGAGGCCACGGGTGTCCTTGGGTACGCCAAGAGCGATACCAACTACATCGGCCTGTGCTCCTTCCTGTACAACTACGGCTTCGAGTTCGACAAGTACTGCTCCACTACCGAGAATTCCCTGAGCACGCCTAGTGTGTCGCCCTTTCTTCCGGATTACTGCACCGGCGGCACCGCTACGGATGACTGGACGGAGTATGGTGCCGACGATCTGTGCGCCTGGCTCTGTTCCTACGGATACTGCCCCATCCGTATCTGCAGCTGCTCCTCGCAGGGGACGCTGGTGCCATTGGACAATATCGCCGTGCCTAGCGATATCGTTCTGCCGGACGAGGATAACATGACGCTGGACAACATGTGCACCTTCGCGTGCAACTATGGCGTCTGCGTCTGCGAAGTGAGCGATGAGTCCTCTCCTGCTTGTGATTGGACTCTTTCATTCGACACCCTCTTGGACCTGGCGGCCGTGTCCGACTCGTACACAGCCTACTGCAACGAGATTTACGCACTCAACGTGCTTTCCAACGACATCACGAGCGCGCTGTGAGGCTACGAGGACGTGAACGATGGCTACGATACCCTCTTCGGCTACTACGTCAAGTACGTCGACAACTTGATCCAGCCAGCCATCGACACTTTCATGGCCCACGACGGCTGGACCTTCTTCGAGTGCGCGTGGGGCAGCGGCGCTGACGCGACGGACCCGGGCGACCTGGCGTGCCCAGACACCTCGGACATCGACAGGGAGAACCAGCTATTGCAGAACGGCATGACGGTAACCTGGTCATTCGCCAACGAGACAGGATTCTGGGCGGTGCTAGAGGAGACGTACGGCATCGAGCAGGCCTGGGTCAAGATGGGGTCGATCGAAGTCGCCACCGACTGCGTGCCTGGCAGCATCAGCTGCCTCGGCTCCGTCTGCGTCACCACCTCGCCCTGCATTGCCAAGTTCCTGAAGTACGACAACTTCCCCATGAAGGCCGACGACATCGTAGTCCCCAACCCCAAGGACATCTTCACCGAGGCGGGCACGGGCCTCGGCGATCTCCCCGACAAGATCGACGCTACGACTTTCGACATCATGCTCGGCCAGTGGAACGGGTCTGGTCTCGATCCAGTACAGGTCGTTTCCATGCCCGTGGCACTCGCTCAACAGGCCGTCAGCGCCATGCAACAGGTCAAGGACTTGGGGGAGACGGAGAAGGAGGAGGAGTAGAAAGAACTCATAGGCTGGATCGTGACTGCTGTACTAGCTTTGGTGCCGTTTGTTGGCGAAGAAGTGGCCGCCGCCGCCGGGTTTGCGACGTTATCGCGAATTGCCACAATCGCGGGAGAGGTGGCAAATGCTGGGTACAGTATTTACACTATTGTGGAGGATCCCGACAGCGCACCCATGGCCATTATGGGTATGCTAGTCGACGCCGGTGGGGTGGCACTGGCGGCGAGAGACGCTGAGGGCTTTGCTACGATGGCTTCGCTGCGTAGGGGGATGGGCGAGGGGGTGGAGGAACAGGCTACGCTAATCCAGAAGATTACGAGGAGCTCCGACCAGTAGAGTGCGGGTGTAAGTAACTCAGTCCCACTCGAGGTTGGACGTCCAGCACTCCTGAACCGATAAAAGGTGTTGCTAATGATAAACTACACATATAATAGAATATTCCAAAATTAGAGCACGAACAGAGTATCAGAAAAACACCAAACCTGCATTTTTCGAGCATTGGGTGTAAGCCACAGAAGTACTTTTAAGCACTTTGTAATTGTTGTTGTTGTTGTTGTTGTCCTAGTAGAGTTCCTGCCTGAGTGCCACTCGACAAAGAATAACTCGAAAGATAAAATGGCCATGTGCGCGAATTCAAATACACGCCTCCGTATATTTAAATACTTTCCTTCAGTTTCTCGACTCGCTATCCGTAGGCTGTCGCCCATAAACCACCCAGCAAGTTCAGGGTCAGTTCGGATTCAGAAAATCGGGTTGTGAATTTATGTGGGGAAGCTGACTTCCAGCGCGTTGTTCTTGCCATCCGATTTTGCTTGAGCTACCAAAGTCTTCAATCTCTAGCAGGTCGCATATCTGCTAGCACGGGCGCGCGAGTTATCACTCAGGCAATAACTCGAGGAGTTTGACGAGCTACACTCCCCCCTGTTGCCAAGATGACATGTGGGTCTATATTCCCCACATATATGTCTTTCCGACGTGACCCACATGTCATCTTAGCTACCGGGGGGGAGGGGGAGCGTAGCTCGTCAACTCCTCTAACTCCTCCTCTCCAAGCGCTAAACGCAGCCACGCGAGGTGAGCACAGACGAGAGCGGATCCCATATACTCTTTCTAGTACGCTGCACTTAATCGTCACATGTAACCAATGACGTCATTCCTCACTTGGAGTTGGTAGACTGGAATCATATCTTGTAGACCTTGACTTATACAATGAACAACCGTCTCTTTTCCGTCTAGCATCATTGTTCCCAGCCCGGCCGAAGCCACCATTGCGAAGATGAATACACATAACCGGAAACAGCTTTATGAAGATACTGAAATCTGTCAATATCTCATAAACAGCATCACCACCACCCACTCCCTCAACATCCGACAATCCATCATCCCAGGTGCCGGATGCGCCCTCTTCGCCACGAAATACATCGCCGAGGGTCAAGAAATATTCAAGTCCCAGCCCACGGTCAACTGCGTCTCGAGGGACTTGATGAACACCGTCTGTGATTTCTGCTACAAGGACAGTGAAAGCAAATTACACCCAAGCGGCCGGTTCCGGCGCCGGGGTGATGAAATCCAGGCGCTTGTAGAGTGCAAGGAGTGCCGGGTTTGTAAGTATTGCTCTGAGGTATGATTGGCCTTGAAGATGTCCTTGAAAGCTTGGAACCGATGACAAACACAACAAAGTTCTGTCGAGAAAGCGCATGGAAAGCATATCATAAGCACGAGTGTGAGATTTTAGCAGATATATCATTCGTGTTTCCAGCGAGGATAAGGGCTTTGTATCGGATTCTGGCCAGGAGGAAATGTGGACAGATATCGGAGCGAGAGTGGAGATCTATAGCGTATCTGGAGTCGCATTATGAGAAACGAATGCACGGCGCGGATGCCAATGAGATTCGTGAAGTGGCTGTCGAGGCGAGGAGGCGCACGGGAACGGAGATGGGGGTTGAGGAGGTGGGGAGGGTTTACTGTGCGGTGTGTACACACAGCCCCCTGAACATCAACCCGCCCCTTCCTCTTCTAGCGGTCAAGTCTCTTCTAGGAGAGATATCTGAAACCAACGCTCCTGTTATGCCTCACTCGCCCACTTGCTTACTTATTTGCTGACGTACCTCCTCCACAGCTATTAACGAACACAATTTGCATCCGCGAAGCCGGTCAATCCAAGGTCCTCGGTACTTCCATCGATGTAGTCATGGCCCTCATGAACCACTCGTGCTTCCCCAATGCACTGACCATCTTTGAAGGCGGCGAGATGCATGTTCGTTCTTTGCGTCCTATACGCGCGGGTGAGGAGGTGATGCAGTGCTATGCGGATGTTACGTGCGATGTCCTCTTGCGGCGGCCAATGCTGGAGAGGGATTTTGATTTCACTTGTGGATGTAATGCAAACTCAGATCAGCTGCATGGGATTAAGACATCATGAAACTGATAATGATGAATTTATAGGCTCGAGATGCGAAAAAGAGACGGAGGCACACAACGCCATCACCAGCAATGACAGGTCCAAAATTGAAGTCATCAGGCAGACGCAGGAGCAGATGACGGAGCTTATTAACGGCACCATCGTTACTATGATGAGCGATCCGCAGTCCCGGTCCCTACTATCCCCAACCGAACTAGAAACCAAAGTAAAGGACCTCGCAGCCCGCGCGTATCCAGACAGCCAATGGCCCAAAAACCTCGACCCCATGCCCCTCCTTTGGAAACGCCTAGGCAATATGTGCAGTCTCCAATCCCAACCCCTCGCCGCTCTGCGCTATAGTATAAAGGGGTGTGCGTACACCGATGTGCGGGAGGGGCAGGAGTGGAATAGTGATCTGTTGGATTTGATCAGGATATTGATATCGATAGTGATTCAATTGGACGGGGAGGAGGACAATGAGGGATTGCCCGGGAGGAAAGAATTGTGGAACTCGGTTCTGGGGTATTTGAACATGCTGCGGAAGATGGCAGACCAAAATTTTGGGGAGGAGACGGGGTATGCGAGGGCTTTGAGGAGGTGGTTAGCGAATGTAGTGGAAGCTGCAGATGAGCTTGAGGAGGGAGCTTGGGCAGATGGGTATGAAGGTCGGTTTGGGGACGTTCATGGGAGGCTTTTGGCCTGGGCTGGGGTTGAGAAGGGACAGTGGGTTGCGAATGGGTAAGTAAAAATTGGCAATCAGCTGTGTGACAGTTGTCGTGAAATTCCCTTGGGCGTTGGTGTTGAATACACTAGAATACTGGGATATCAGACCTCTCTTTGCTTTATAATCCGCAAGTGGCTACATAATTACGCTCAACTTTCTGGTCAGGGGTATATGTATCATTTCAGGGGGACACAGTATCGACTCGTCGCACTTCAGGAATTGAACTCCTGTTGTGTTGAGAACCGGGTGGGCCACTCTGTCTGCTCTTTTTCTCCTCAAAGACATATATGTACCAATAAATCCCCAATCATCAACGTTGAGCCCACATCTTCACTGTCGCAATACCCAAAGACAGCCTCTAACAAAAGTCCAAGCCCATCTTCAAGGGCATCCTAGTCGCTTCCATCGACAAGCTCGACAAGACAGGCTGATCAACATCGTCAACCTCAACTGGCTCAACGACTCCATGAACAAGGGGACACGGCTGCCTATCAAGGAGTACTGCCTCATGAAGACGCAACGCGAGCCCAACGCTAAGAAACGACGGGTGGAGGAAGAGGCTCAGACGGCGGAGCTGAAGAAGCGATATGTAAATCCCAGTACGTTCTTTTTTGAAACAGGAACAGGCACAGGCACAGACTTCGGGCGATGACGTTTCCTCCTCATCATTCCACTAAGCCCCTTCGTATCTTTCTCTTAGCATTGGCGCAATGACTGGTGCTTGCAACAGATTTTCCCCTTCTTTCATTTGATGGTACTGTCTTAGGCTGGGCATTTGGTATTATCGCCATTCTACGATTGGGAAGAACAGTCCCGCGACTTGTCTATTCTCGCGCAGTACGGTGGATGGGAACAAAATAGCTATAGACGCGCCTGCGTGGGTTTTCCGCCGAGTTTCGGAATGGATGGGCATAGTTGCTTTTCTGCAGATTTTCCGGCGCGGCTTCTGTATGGATGGCTATTTGTCATAGATGATTGCGTTACCCTTACATAAATAGACAGCATAGTTTCTCCGTCGATTCCACTCCCACATTCAAAGCTAGGGGTGTCGCTTCAATACTCGTGATTCATTGTTCCTTCATAATTGCGGTAATGGTAAAACGTGCCTCCTCAATGGTCGTAAGATGGATGCCCTTATCCGCTTCTCAAAACCGCAGCTTGGGCAGTACGAAGACAATCAGTATCGCCACGACCATCATGGCGAAAATCATTCCGTACAGTTTCATCCTCCCAAACCACCCCTCGCCCTCTGACATTCTTGTGAGGAACCCCATGCGCCTTGATGCCGCTTCCAAAGCCGTTTCATTCTTTTCCAGTCCAGACCCAGCTGTGCTGAGTATGTCCTTCTCCCCCTCCAACGACGTCGCGAAGGCGTGGGATGACGACTTTAGCGCCGTCGCCATATTTAGTAGCGACTCTGTTAGTTTGTCCTGCTCCTCGCGGTGGTGGTCCAGGATGGCCTCCGTCGTCGCCGTCGTGGATACGGCCGTCGTGGACGTTGCTGTTCGGTTGCCAAAAAGCTGTTTCCTTGCTGACGTCTCGGCGGTGTCTACTTGTGCCTCAGGGCCCTTTTTCCTCGCGCGTAGCGACTGTTCTGTCTCTGTCGCTATAACGGGCTGATCTCCCCCCTCTACCGGCGCCCGCGTTGCCTCGACAGCTGCCGGCTCAGGTTCCGACTGCCATTGCCTCGGGTGCTGCTCCGGTATCACCGTCGACTCCTCTTCATATGCATCCTCCATCCCAGCTCCCCACGCATCCCCACCATCATCCTCGTCCTCTCCTCTGGACCCCATACTCTCACTCGGGGTCCTCACCACCAAATCCGCCAACAAATCCTCCTCATCTTCTTCCTCGCTATCGCCCTCATCACTATCCACACTAACCTCCTCGAGCTCCCTCAGCCTCTCCATCAACTGTTCGAACACGTCCCTTTTCTGGTTCAAATCGGCCTGCATCTCCTGCCTGCGTGCCTGTGTCTTGATCCCCGCCGCGTCTTGCTCCAGCTTCGTGAGCAGTGTTCGCGCGTACTCGAGATTGACCCCGGCTTTGTTGCGCTCATATTCGCTTGTACGCAGGCGGCGCTCCCGCTCTGCGTCAGCATGGAGGATGTTGTGCTGCAGGCGCGAGAGGAGGCGGTTGAGGTCGTTCAGGGAAGAAGAGTCGCTGCGGCGGGAGGGGGTTATGGGGTCGTGACTTAGGCGGACCATGTTGGTCGTGGTGACGTCGGACGCGCTTTCTTTGGTGTTATTCTCCTTGTCAGGTGGGTTATTTGCATCTACAGTGGGACCGCAGTGGATCGGAATCCGTGTGGCAATAAGCAAATCGTTGTAATTGTATAGCTTGGTATTTATCGGTACATGGCATAAATTTTGATGTGATCGAACGTTGGCGGGTGAATAACTTGGACGACGCGGTGAGACCGTGTCAAGCTCGGCGGTTGGTGGGGCAGATCGGATGGCAACATATAAGGGTTGGGCCTGTTTGTGAATAAATCGCCGGAGCTGCTGTCGATCTGCATGATGCGTTAAAGCAGCTGAACTCGGAAAGCGGGGTGCGCAACGTTCCCGCCTTGATTTACGCGAAAAGAGCATCATGCCTAGGTTCGCGACACGAGATATCCATTGTATAAAGATACGTTGTACTACGTAGTTGATGATAACTAGAAGTAATGCATACTGTGTCTATATCTTCCCTAGGCTTCGGGTGCTTCTTCGTTAGATGCATAAGTCTGCCTGCCGACTATACCTATCAAGTTGAAGACGGTCATGTCTTACAGCAGACCCCCAAGCTCTTGAAGAAAAAATGAATTATTAAAGGTTTCCAATTCTGGCGTTGTTGTTGTTGTTGTTGTTGTTGAGAATCTGGGGTAGCAAGACAGAGAAGCTGGATACCCCTGTGAGAGCTTCGCACCCATGGCGGGGTATGGTGGGGTTGCGTTGAACGTCGTCAAGAATTTCTAAAGAGCATCATCTATTTCACCTTCAGACACTAGCAAATAATTGTTGTCTTCTTAAGTCCCGTCATGCCTGTAAGCACTGTAAACCCCGTAAAAAGTAGCAATACTGATCGCACAAGCTCATCATCGTAACCGGCTTCCCCACCTCCGGCAAATCCACGCGCGCAAAGCAGCTCTATTCCTACCTCTCCGAACGCATCGAGACTGCAACCGCCGGCGCAACAGCGCCCAAATACCGCCTCCACCTCATATCCGATCAAACCCTCTCCATATCCCGCACAGTCTACGATCTCTCGGCGCTTCCAGCCCACACCCGCTCTGCCAATGCCTCGGAAAAGGACGCGCGCGCCAGCATCTACGGCGCCGTCAAGCGCGTCCTAAGCGACAAGGATATCGTGATCCTCGACGGATTGAACTACATTAAAGGATGGCGGTACCAATTGCACTGCGAGTCCAAAGCAGTGCGAACGCCGAGTTGTGTACTGCAGATTGGGTGCGGGAAGGAGAGGGCACAGGGGGTGAATGAGGAGCGGTTGAGGAAACGAGACGAAGGTGCAGCGGCAGGGTTAGGCGAAGAAAAGGCCGAAGCAAATGAGGACGAAGCACCGTACGAACTGGGTAATTGGGAGAATCTCGTATTCCGCTTCGAAGAGCCAAACCCGATGACGCGGTGGGACAGCCCGCTATTCACGCTGATATGGGACGACGATGAGGAGCAAACGCGGAAGGTGTTTAGTGAATTGTGGGATGCGGTGGCGGGTGAGGCACGGAAGGTGGTCAAGCCAAACCAGGCGACGGTGCAGCGGAGTCGCGATGCCGGAGGGGATTATTTGTATGTGATGGATAAGGAGACGCAGGGGATTGTGAAGCGGATATTGGACCAGCAGTCGGAAGATGGCGGGGATGAGATCACGATACCCAAAGTTTTGGGGGAAGGAGGAGAGGATTTGGTCGTGGATCTGCCTGGTAAGAAGGTCGGACTGTCGCAGTTGCAGAGGCTGAGGAGGGCGTATATGGGGTTGAATAGGGGTGGAATTGGGCTTGAGCCGGTGGGAAACCTGTCTGGTCCTGCGAGGATACGGGAGAGCTTTGTGAGGTACCTGAATGATGCGTTCGACAACGATGGTTGAGTGGAACCTCGAAATAGTTGGGCTTTCTTGCCTAGCTCCGTTCTTCAAGGTCTCAATTTAGACGAGCTAAATTTATGATACCCCTTACTATGCATGGTTGGACCGGGACTGTACAAATCTTTACACTGTGTGGCCAGTACTGTAATGCGTAGGGCAATCCTGAGATCCAATCGTCATCAAACTGCGCACCACATCTGTTTTGAAATGGGGAGCCGAATTTTCCTGGGACTCGGGTGCAAACGTTCATAGAGGCATGTTCGTAGTACAAAAGCCCATATAACCGCATGCCAAGTGATGGTCGTTTGGTTAAATGAAGTAAACCTTTCCTACAAACCAAACATTGAGATGACTGAGTTCTCATGGCGACTCTCACCATGTCTGACACACCAATACCCATGACCCTGGTGGTCGTCTCTCTTCATGACGATTATGGCGAGGGTCGCGTCGCTAACATCATCAGACCAGAATCCGTCAGGCTTCAGCAAAGCTGTGTTCGAAGGCTTTCGGTATGTCTTTCCTGATTTATGGAATACTGCTTCTAATATACGACAACCAAGCCTCTGATCATCCAGGTAATGTGAGCCGGCCGATCTTTTTAGCTCGTCCGTATTTCCGCTGTCTAGTGAAGATGATTGCAGTTAAGGAACAAGACTCTATGGTAGTGGAACTGCTTAAGGGGTCCGATGTCATAGACAGAGCTTGACTTCGCCTTGTTAGGATTGGTTTTTCTCAAGACAGTAGTTTGAAGGAATCAGAAAGTTTGGTGCTACAGCATTGGAAGCCAAACCACTACCACATTGCCGTTCATTTGGGTGTTTTATCTACCATATTGCGGCTTATCAAACCAGGCATAAAGACACGGTAAGACGATAATGGTTCCACCCAGAATCGAACATTCACGACATACTAAACATACCACGTTCAACATGTGGTGGAGACTCTCAGTACAGTTAACAATATGTGTCAATTTCTATAGCTTCAGGCGGTTTTTCCCCTACGGTAATCAACAAACTAAACACCTAGGTGTCGTAGAGACGATTCCAATTTCGGTCAGAGCGTCGAAGCAATCGTATACACATATGGCGAGTTCATTATCGTAAGTGGTAAAAGGAAATGAGGAAATAATAACCACGTTATGCACCCAGCTCCGCGTATTATAGCCCCTGGCCGTGATGTCCGCTGTGCGGCGCAGGGCATCCAGGGCCTCCCGTGTCCGTACTTATGATCAAGGAAGTTATGTTATCTTATGAGGATCAAGCTAAGGAGGTGGCAGGTGTAATTGATTCTGTGAAAGATATGTCGAGTTTCGGGGTGAATCACTTAAGTGGTCCCCAAGAAGGGTCACACGATAAGCCGTTTATACATCGACCAGTTCAGCATTTTGAGTAAAAGTTCATGGCAGATGAGGTAGGAAAAATACACAAGATGGTTTGAGAATACCAAATGGGACCAGTCATGAAGGCCCGAGGCTGGAGAGACTGAGATACAGTGAAACTGTTCTTAATCGGCCTGCTTTTGCAGTCTCACTCGTATAAGTAATTTTTCTCGGTGAGGTATATGCTCTGTGGCGTAAGTACCTCATCAGCAGCAGAAAGTACAATGTAGAGGTCCTACATATTAGTTCTCAAATGGTATTTCGAACTTCAAGTTAATAGAAACTGTTTGTCTCAGCACTCTAAACGTGATTAGGCACAACTCAGCTTAGTGGGCTTTGGTTGCGTGATGGGTTCTCATTGAATTTCATTTACTGATAGACCCATTCCGCAATGACGTTTCCAATAACTTAATCATGCTGCACCATGACAGGAGTCGTTCTTAGAATAGCGTTCTCGCTATCATCATCATCCCTATTCCTCGCGTCCCACGTCCCACTCAGCCCACCCCTTTTCTTCTTCCCAGCATTAATTGCCATCTCAAAGTCAGTCTCAGCACCTTGTACCAGATACATATCCGTGTCTTCGTTCAAATTGGCACACCGGTCCCGCTGGCGTCTTCATGTCTGGCTCGTCCCTTCCACTTATTCGTATGTCTTCAGTGTTCAAATTGTCTTATACCCGTAGTGAGAGTCTCATATTATATTGGACGCTAAGTGGCTAAAGAAATTGCGTAGTGTGGTTATGAGGCACAGATGTCGAGGAGGTTGGCCTCGACGACGATCCAGAGGCTCGCGAAGAATATGAGCCAGATTTGGGGTAGGCCTGTCAACATGCTCAATAGGATGGCACATTGGACAATGGAAGTCATGGTTTTTAATATTTGAAGGTCTTTTAGTGGCTGTTGAATCCAGGGTGCTTCAGGATGCTCTCGCATCCATTTTGTAGGAAGAGTGTGTGTTGGGAGAATCCGCCTTTATATCGTTGAGAAATTGATCACAGAAGAAGTGATTGTCCTAGAATAATCAATGATAAGAAAATCTGATCATATAATTGGCTCACAGTAGCCCCTAGAAGTTGACGACGAGGGGGGGGGGGGGTGTAGTAGGGATACGGGAAGATGCAGTAGAGCTTGACGGCCGCCAGTGCGGTGCAATAGACAAAATCCGTATTGGCCCTAAACTAATGGATTAATACTCGGTTTGGAAAATAGGTAAGTCTCAGAACATAGAAGATTAGACCCCTGGAAGCGGTTCGAGTAATTTATGACAGGCAGGTTTGAATCAATAACCATTGGGTTGAGCCATGACATAGGCAAATGGCAATCGGCGCTTTGCCACCTCTTACGGCCGGATGGTTGCGCAACACACATGTAAGTGAATTTCAGCCATTGAGAGCCCATGCAGTAGCTGGGCAGTGCGAAACTTGGACGTTACTGATTCGTCACTCGATAGCAGCCAGTGAGAGCAACGTTCTCAGTTTCAATACATGTTGTGAGTAAGCTTTGGGTAGGCTTCATGTGGGTTATTTCAACGCCGGAGTCGCATCTATCACATCCTCGCTCGAAGCATCAGACCCTTTTGGGGCGAAGGTACTCCTTCAACAGGAGATTAGATGGTAATGAACTTTTTAGGATAGTTTTCAGCAAGCAATGCAGCAGATCATAAAAGGCAATGGGGACCTGTAACTATACCTAGTTCAGCCTGCATCAGGGCATATTGTTGGCAGGAGCAATGTTGTGTGTGACCAGAAGGTACTGCTACTACCCCTGAGCACCTTGGTGAGTCAAATACTTCAGACTTGGCAAACACAATCAAGCCATATTTCATAACTGGATGACTATGATGAATGAACGATGCTAAATATATTAACCTATATTCTAGATATGAATAGGAACCATGGTGAAATGAAAGTATACATGAGACCGTACTAGTCTTCCTGAGTTTCAATATACGACTGGCAACGAGGAAACTGTAGATTGAAATCAGGAAGATGAGCATACCTGATGAAGCCGCTGCAGAGTGGGTGAGTGCAACAGGGAAGCTGTGTTGGGGCATTGGAACTTATAACATATCAACCGCCCTTGGAAGCGGAGTCCACCCGTGTCAACTAATAGTCTCGCTTTGCATTGATGTATTTTGTTCTGCCTAAAAATTCTGACAACATGGCTAACTGAATATTATTCTGAGTAGAACTCGTTCACAGAACTAAGGTCGAATTTAAACCCAGCGACAGTTTGTCGGTAGTGTCAAACAGTCTTATACGTGGGCTTCAATCGTAGTTCAGAAAAATATTAGAAGTCGGACCGTGTATACCCGGATGTGTCCGCGATTGTTAGCATGTCTCAATGTTTCTAATGCTAGAGCCTACCTGCAAACAAAGCGATTCCTCGGTTCATATTCACGAGCCCCGCTATGACCCATGTTCCCTTCAAGCATCGGGCGGGTATTTTTCGAGCAGACACAAATTCTCTTGCACGCTTGCTCGTCCATCCACTACAGAGCCGACTGAACCGGATCGATTTTCCTCTTCAGAATATCCAAGCCACGTGTAAGTTTCCTGACCGATTGCGCAATCCAAGAGCGCACGAAGAAGTTGATGAGCCCCCCTCAAGCCCAGGGATCATTCATGTCATCAGTCCTAGCCTCAGCCTCTGCTCCCATATGCATTCGTTTCCGCACAACTTCCCATTCGGCCCTCGCAGCGACAGCACGTGTGCAGCGCCTGTAATCCCACAGATCCCAGGTTACCATGATAGCCCCCGCTGGCAACATTGTTGCCCTAGCAGCAATTCTCAGTCGCGGATTCTTCGATCTGCCGGCAGTGAGGCGCCATAGGACCAGCGCCATAGGTGTAGCGGCAAAGTAGCCCCATCCGGCGTCCGCAACACGCCGTTGGTAATCTGTGGGGGCAGGAGGCGCTAAGGGGTCTTCCATGCCGGGCGCCATTTGGCGTTGTAATGTTGTAAGTGGATTATTTTGAGGATTGGGACACAGGCGCTGAAAGCCAATATGCTCGTGCCTTAAAGAAGATGGGACATGTCTGCTTGTCAAGGGTCAAAAGTACAGAACATTATCGTGCCACCCAGGTCCACATCGAGAGTTGTGATGGAAAGAAAGTGGTGCCAAGCAGGAGGGCCGCCGCTGAGGACTGGGCAAGGAAACAACACGAGCCGTAAGTGGTCTGAGCTCCCAGGCGAGGGGGAAGTCGTGGCTTCTTACTGCGAGTCCTAAGTTATTTCAGACATGCACAAAACAAAATAAATAAATAAATTGAAAAGCTTGAAGCTTGTAGGCAGAATCTCTTCGGCGTACATCAGAAGACACGCCTTTGCGACAAGCCTTTGTTCTAGTTCTATTTCATAACAGCATTTTAACACAGAATCCAGAAAAGGTTAAGTTTACGGCTGTTGGGCAGGGGGGTCCAAAAGTCCCCCACCAGCAGGAGTACGCTAATTTTGTTCAAACTTGAGGCCATATTCAGCCTCCAGTTCTTGACAATATGCCATGAATGTAGGCATGATCAGCTTGGATCTGGTTTGTCGACTTGGAATAGAACGGAACACATACAATAACACCCGAGCACCACCAGAATGCTAGGCAAGTCTCCCAAAGGTTGACCGGCTCGCATAGTCTTTCGCGTAGCCAAACTGGCGGGCCAGCTGATGTAGCTGACAGCTCAATGTGCCGGATAATTGGAGCAGGAATGAGGCTTGAAAAGCTTGATCTGACGAGTAGGGCGGCACGATGTCTGCCAGCTTGGCCATTTCTCGGTGACTTGCAGTGATGGGTTGAGGCTGACTTCATCCAATTGACCAATCACAGGCGCCTGGGCCGTCCCAACTGGGATAGTCTCGCGTTCAGAGTCGTCAGAGATCACTCATTGGAATTCGTTTGTCCCTGCGATTGCGCTGCTGCCTTCACCAGCCATCATAGGAAATATGGAGCCTTGAGATATCCAAGATGGACTGTACATATAAGACTGACAGTTTTGTACTTCCTTCACTCATACGAAAGCCCCAGCAACACGCTTCCGAAGACCAGTCATAGTTCACATTAACGCTGTTCCTCTCCTTTTTCAATCATCAGTCAACATTCCACGCATCGTCCTTCCAACAAACGGGTACTCGCGTTTGTCTATTCCTTTCTCGATCGCAGCATGCCTCTAACAGAGCAAAACAACATCTCTATCGCAGAAATATGCTTCTACACTCTCTCTCTCTTCCTCGCCATCTGGCTCTCGACCCGTCACGGCTTCGGTCGTAGCGCCGGCTGGTTCTATCTCATCATGTTCTCCCTCGCCCGCATCATCGGCGCGTCACTACAACTCGCCACAATCTCGCAACCCAGAAACATCAGCCTGTACATCGGTGCCGCCACACTCGCCAACGTCGGCCTGTCGCCACTGATCCTAGCGCAGCTAGGACTCATTGGCAGAGCATTGGCAAGCATACGCAAATCGCACGCCACGTTCCTGGACGAGAAGAAATTGCGGCTGGTGCAGACGATTGTCGTCGTTGGGCTCATCCTCGGCGCTGTGGGAGGCAACAAAGCCGCGAGCACCTACGGCGAAACTGGCACTTACGAAGCCCCGGGCGAATCCAAGGCGGGAATAGGGCTCATGATCGCCGGATACATCCTTTTGTTGCTGGCGACCATCGTTATTGCTCTCCAAATTCGGTATGCGGAGCCTGGCGAGAAATGATTGATACTGGCGGTGGAACTTTCACTCCCATTTGTCCTCGTCAGACTTGTCTATGCCGCCATCTCGACTTTCGCAAACAACTCCAAATTCAATCAATTGAGTGGAAATTTCAACATTCAGCTGGGCATGGCTATCGTCATGGAGATGATTGTCGTTGCTATTGTCGAGGGAATCGGATTGACGTTGAAGCAGATGCCCAACAACCCGCCGTTCACTTCGGCTGCTACTTCTACGAGTCAGCACATGTATCGATATGATCAGCTCGAGATAGGGCGGTTTCCGGAAACGCGGGACTCACCGCATCAACAGATGGGCAGGGATGGAAGAGAATTGCACCAAGGGCTTTAAACATATTGTTGGCTTCATATTCATTGATAATCTACTGTATGTGGCTTGGAAGAGTCAAGACGTCGGATCTTTGTTCTGAATTGATTCCAGATACACCTTACAGATTTCCAAAAATGCACAACAATACTAATGTAAACCACAGCAATCAAATGTCCAAGATTATATGTCGATTATGTGACAGTCCATCTCTTGTCTCCACCTCAGGAGGTATACCAACGAAGCAATAATTTTCCAGCAAGGCATCTTTGGTCTACGTGGGGGGTACTAGGAATGCTTGCGTTCCATATGTACAGTTCTCTCCGTTCCTCTGCACCAGCCCCCTTCTACTGTAGCGTGATCTGTAAGAGAAAATATACGCAAGCAGCAACAGCGCTAGCTTTCTTCAAAATCATGATTGGTTAATTGTATGGCTGCTGCTTAGGTACTTCGAATTTGGTGCTCGGAGGGCGAATACAACATACCTGGACATTGGCCTGGTTGAAGTATCCGATAAACTAATTAGCTGTGGTAAATACACTGTCCGAGAATGTAGTATCCAAATACCTACAATCAAGGAGAGGCCTCTTGCTTATTATTGTACTTAGTTCGGGGCTTTTCCACGAGATTTTCCTAACCAGCTTACATGTAAAGATTGGCCCGATTTTGTATGTCCCGGTATAGTCTTCACTACATCATGCCGCCTTGCTTTCTTTATTGAAGTTTACTTGAAGTACAACCGGTTGCCCTTAATTAGGCACAGTGAAACACCATGCGCAGTGCATGAGATACTTTCGCCATCAGCTCGGTTACGCAGGGTTCCGCCGAGTGGACTAAACACTTCTTTTCCGGGCCTTATCAATACAGGCATATACGGTCACTGTCACGAAGTGCAAATATTGATATACGGAGTTTACGTGGCTTCGTGTTGGCTACGCCCCAACATTGCAGCCGCTCTCTCGGGGCTCCATGCCGATCCTGACCAGAATATAGCCATGGCCAAGATGGCGATTCTTGCAACCACAAGAATCCAGGGGGAGTAAAGGAATTTGGGGATTTGAGGTCAGACTTGGTTAGGTTTTGTGATATATGTTACACGCGATGATAAATCCGAGTGTTGTACTACCTTCCAGTGCATGCTACTGCATTTTGGGAGTTGGGTTGTAAGATTGAGGGCTTCTCTCGCATTGGAAATATGTTGATTTTATAAATCTTCGACATTCATCACAACCTCCTCGGTCTGATATCGTAAACAGCAACACCAAGATAGCCGCACCTTGCAATATCCAAACGTACCTGTTAGGCCAAAATCCAGGACACGATAATCCGACTGGTGAGAAATCCGCCTCCATTATAATTATTTTCCCTTTCACCCCCGCCAACTAAAGCCAAGAACGCTAAACTGTCTTACACGGGTGCACTGCTTCGATGCACGAGACCCATCGATACTGATAGACTCTGTATACACGCCGGAGAGTCACCTCAACTATGACCGGTTTTTGAACGAATCACCACAGATCAACTTGCGCAAGGCGTGGGCCAAGAAACCCTAGCATATGTACGATGGTTTTGACACGAAGCTGCACCTTGTGCAGTAAGACTCTTTCTCATTTTCCAACTTCTTTCATTCATTTCTTTGCGTCCTAGTTCGGGTGTGGAAAGGGTGCGACCCGCCATCTCAAGGTGATATGAAAGAAAAGATTCTCCTCTTCCAGTAGTAGCATGGGAGTGCATAGGTGTATGCTTGACTGACCCGTCCTCTCGTCACTGCACAGGAACATCTTGATTGAGTTACCGCAGCCAACTGCTCAAGTCATCACTTCCCGACCAGACAGTTGCAAGGTCCTGGCTTACGCACAAGGTTCGTTCTACACAAGGGATGCAGAGGGCCGCCCGCGTATCATGGCTTTGCGCAACGATATGAGTTCCATATCCGTATTCATTTGATTTATACACCAAGATCTTCAAATTTATTGACATACTCGCAAGCCGCTGCGTGGGCCGATTTTTCCAAATGTGAAAGGTCGGAAAGGGAAGTGAAGGTTGACCAACGGGGTTTTCCCTTGATCTATACGGAGGCGCTACAAGCGTGGGCTCGTCCGGCTTCATGACGTGGAAGAACAGGGCGGGGATCCGTGGAGGATGAGCAAGCATCAAACCAGGCTGGTATGGCAGGACAAGGCCGCGGGATAGGGCCTTGTGGCTTGTCGTCGCAATCATTTTTCGCCGGGGGAACGTCTCAGCACATGCGTAAAGGAGATGGTGCTGCAGAAGGATGGCAAATTCTACTAATGGCTGACAAGAACTTTGCTTTTATAGTCTCAAGTTGTCTGCTCCTGTCGATCTACTCATTGTGTCTTAGGCGTTCTTGTTGTAGTATGCCAAATATGGATCCACATGTGAGTTAGAGCAGCTGGTGTCATATAGAGGCTGGGAGGTGACTACAATGGATACTGGTACCACGTTCTGGTTGAGCAAAAACGACACAACGTTTATGCTCATCGCTTGCAACACCAAAAGAAGACCTATGGAATTACCAGGGAAAGGTTAAAAGGTCGGTTGTCGGCGATGCTTTCAGGGGTACCGCAGAGCTGGACCTCGTACACACCAATATCATCAGGACGAAAGCTTCCCTGAGCTATCCGCGGCTACTTTGCACGTCCACGAACATGCAGATAACCCGAGAGGACGCAACTTTCTTACGAGATCAACGGCAAGCATAAAATTTCAAATAGCAATGCTATTGTGAATACCGTGTCCGATCTTGGGGTATGCCAACGCCATGAATGCAATGCAACCAATTTACCAACCATCAAAATTCCCAAACCCACCCGACTTGGCCCTTTTCCTTACCGGCTCTTCCCAGGTATCGACCACATTCTCTTCCACAATCTCGTTGGCCTCACCATGTTGTTTCTCCATAGCAGCTTTGAGGTACTTCCCAACGCCAGCGTCCCTATTTCCTTGATCCACCGTACCGTCATCCCGCACCCGTTTGCCCGTCCACGTCGTCCGGTCGTCTTCTGTTCCGCCACGACGCTGCACATCCGCCTTTTGCTCAGCGATCTTGTCGCGCTTCGTCTTCTCCTTCTGGAACTCTTGGAAGGGATCGATGTAGACCACAATATTCTTGATGACAATTTTGTTAAGCGGGCGGTCCGACCCGTCCGTCGGCACGTCTTCCATTTTGCTCAGTACATCGAGTCCACCGACCACTTTGCCAAAGATGGTGTGCTTATTGTCGAGGTGCTTAACTGGTTTGTACGTGATGAAGAACTGTGACGAGTTTGTGTTCTTCCCTTTGTTCGCCATGCTCATTATGCCACGCTGGCTGTGCGTCAGAGGGCCCTCGAACTCGTCGCTGAAATTCTTCCCCCAGATACTTTGGCCTCCACGTCCGGTGCCTGAGGGATCACCTCCTTGAATCATGAAATTCCGGATATTGCGATGGAAAGCCACGTTTTGGTAGTACCCCTTTTCCGCTAGGCGAATGAAATTCCATACCGCCTTTGGAGCGTGCTCGGTCTGCAGCTCAATGTTCAAGTCCCCGAGGTTCGTCTCCATGCGCGCGTAGCCTTTGTGCTTTACCCGCTTGGGTTTGAGCATGTACTCCTCATCTGTAAGCACTGCTCTCTCGCCGCTGGTTTCTGGTGTTAAGCCGGTGCTGGTGAAACTTGCAGCTGCCCTCCCCGTTGTGTATGCTGCTGCATTATATGCTTGCTTCTTGTCTTGGATCATGGATTGCCGCGGTTCATTGCTTGCTGATGACTTGGCGATGGCTTTGGACCGGTTGACATCCCCACCGGCTTCTCGCTCTCTCCTTGCCTTCTCGACGGCTACTTTCGCTCGCAACACTTTGTCACCGACTCTACCCAGCGCATTGATATTCACGTTCCCTTCTTTCCGCTCCTCCTCTTGCTCTTTCGTCAGGAGCGCATCCTCGCCGTCCTTCAGGTATTTGAACTGGCTCAAATCTCGACTCGCGGCGTTTTGAGGATCTTGCAAAGTGATTATATCCGATCGTCCGAATCCCTCATCGTCGACAAGATCGTTCCACATTTTGGCCTTGATGTTCATGCGCTCCACGGTATCCCAAGCAAACACGTTCGCGTAGCCACCATGCCTGATAGCCACAATGTGTGTGTTGTCTGTGAAAACTTTAAAGCTGACGGGGTCAATCAGGTCACCCTTGCCGTCACCGCCGGAGCCATCTTTGCCTTTGCTGTCCAAGTCGCCATTGCGCGCAAAGTTGAGCTTGATCAAGTCGCGCAAGGCAAGGGGCTCGCCGTTCACCGGATTCGTCTTGTGGTTTTCGAGCCATTTTGATATAACCTCGAGGTCGAATATCTGGCCCTCGGCTGTACAGACGGGATTTTTAAAAGGCTGGAGACTGGCGGCGCAAAAGTTGAAGGGGAGGCGCTTGAATGAGCCGTTGTTCGCGCCAGTTCGCGCGCCGGTGCTGGCAGAGAACGCGTCGGACGAGGACCACTCGGAGTGGGTGATATAAAGCTTATCCGTACCTTTCCCCATGATTAAGGATCAGGCTGTGTGAGCCTTCAATGAAACAATGAGTGACTTCGGAGTACGTAACGACGGTCTCCCTAGTTGTCGCACTTCGATGCTAGAAAAGCAATTGCTCAGCGGCGTTCAAACGGTTCTTATCTTATCGCATTAGCGTAGCAGCTTTCCTTGCCAGGGTGTCACGGCTCAATCCGCAATTGCTGCCAACTTGGCCTAGACTCTAACCGCATTGACCACCTTTTTGCATGCACCCCCATTTTGCAGGGTCTAACTGAATCAACCTAAATACTTCGTCCATATTATTTATATACAGAACATACTTAATTTAAGTGTCCGAAGACTTAGATATATTCTTTCGAGCTCTCTTTTTAGGAGGGACCCTTCCTTCGAGAAAAGTATCAATTTCTAACTGCTTATCCGGTAAAATAGGCCGTATTCGCTTATTTCGCTTGTCCTGGGCTGTTCGGATCGCTGATAAGTTAACGAATACTTCATTCGGGTCTGGTTCGACGGGCTGGCGTATATGTGGAGCGTATTTATCGAGTTCTTTATATAGTTGCTCGTTTTCGATAGTTACGTAATTTGGCATTCTCGGCGGCCTAGAGTGTAAGGGCCTTGCCCGCCTTGCCTACTAGGGTACGAATCTTACGAGATACCCCGCCCTCGGCTTTCTCTATCGACTGTAGTTGGCTAGATAGTTGCTGCGCTTTCTGAGGAGTAAAAGCAACTAAAGGTGGTGATATATGAGGCGGAGGATCTGGTGTATGAGGCTCCGGAGGATCACAAGATACGTCGATGTAAAGATAGGTGCGGCTGGGTGCCAGGGAAGGTGACTACGGTTGGGCGCTCACGGAAGTCAATTCCAAGAAGTGAGGTGTTTTGTTGACTTCTATCTGCCGAGCTAAGTGTTGCGCGTTTGGCCCCTTTTGAGGAGCTCAATCTCCGACAATTATCCGATCGCTCGGCGATTTCAGCCACACAGCCACACTGTCCTTGACCTCACAGTCGACTAGTCCTTCGGAGCCTAGGGGCCATATACCAGTCTTCCGCCAGCCAGATTTAATATTTTCCGTAGTAAAGGCTCTCTCCGAGGCACGTAGATATGCTTCTAGCATACGTTGCTTGTAAATTGGGGCTGTAGCCTTGTAGGAAGCGTAAGCTCTGAGCTCTTGGCGGTAGTAGGTCTTCAAAGGTGAGAACGGCCCGACATCGCACGGCTGGAGATCGTCACTGCAGTGTGAGGGTAAATACAGCACGGCGACTCTATTCGAGTAGGCTTTCCACATAAATTCGGCATGAATATATGTCTGGTGGCCGTCGAGGATAAGGAGTCGCCATTCGGTACCCCTAGGCTTCGTCTTGGGGAGAAAAACCTGATCTAACCACCTATTTGCGATAACTTTATTACTCCAGCCCTTACTCGTCGCGGTGTATTCCCACTCATGGATATTTTGGTCTGGGAACCACTGTGCTTGGACTCTCTTGCCGGAAAATACGTAGACAGGTGTACCCCGTTGGGTATGCGAAATGTACTCTAACCAGGAGCACCACGACGAAGCGTCCGACTTTGATACGCGTACCCGGCGTGAATTAGACGTCCCAATAACCGTACCATGCCCAGATTCCCCCTCTTGGACACCTGTCTCATCCATATTATACTTGTTGTCGGGTTTGATACGATACTTCGTACGTAAGCGTTCGAGGAGGATGTAGAAGTCTCGGATCTTGTTCGAATCGGACGCTCTAACTCGGCTAGCATATACGACGCGCCCAATTTTGGTACGTATCTGTGGATGGCGGCTAACGAAGTGATCCACCCAGTGTTGGCCGAGTGTATTGTTATCCCCTTGAGCAAGGAGGATTTCGGCAGCGAAGTCGGCCACATAACGCTTGCTAGGAGCCCGTCCACACACTTCTTCGTGTAGGATCCCATTCACGATAACCTCCTCTTGCTCTGGAGTCAACTTTTGTTGCCTGGAGGCCGCGTCGCGATGCGAATTACCGTACCGATGAGCTGCTACGGCCTGGGAAGAGCCCTGACGGACAAGCTCTTTGGCGCGTTCGATTCGCTGCTCAAAATCGTCCAGACTATTCCCCACTGTATTAGCCATTTTGTACGTAGATAGGGAGCAATTGCGAGGTAAATTGAGAGACGTCGTGTTGTTGAGGCGTAGAAATTCCCTGCAAAATGGGGGTGCATGCAAAAAGGTGGTCAATGCGGTTAGGGACTGAAATGTTTCCAAAGCGGAAGAGACAAGCAGCCGTGGACGCCGTTCTAACTTGGGGGGAGCTGTGTTTAAGCATCACATTCGCCGACATCCAAATCTATATACTCTTTACACTATTCATGTTGCTCAGCCATCGAATTACTGTTAATTAACAACACATCATACAAATCCCAAGCTTTCCGCGACCGTGAGACACCCGAGAGTTGCACTGCCGGGCTGTTGACAGATCTCCCAGCCAAGGCTGCCTCGGCGGCTCATATTCAGACACACAACATCGCCATGAAGAGGTGGATTTCGACCTTGCTTCTGTTGGGCTTGTCCCTATGGACAGCCCAGGCGTTGGAGGTCAAACTAGTGCGTTTTGCCATGTCCTGTTCTGCCCGATTGTTTGGTCGCAAGCTTACAGACAAAAGGATCAAGCCGAGGAGAATAGACAACGATGCGCCGGTACGCACCACCTCAATTACGTATGATAGACACAAGTGCTGAACGCAGACAGGAATGTACAGCAAGAACGCCTGGGGAGGGCCCGTCGACCCCTTTATTCAGGTGGTCTTTCCGAATGTAACCATCCAAGGCGATGCCGACCCTATCGTAAGCTTGGTCATCTTCGAGTGGAAGGACGAGGACTACATCGGAGTCCGCAACCAAGAGATCGAGTTGCAAGAGTTCATATGCGACCCTGCTGCTGTGAACGCCGGAGCCTGCAACGAGACCGACATTGGCGAATTCATCATCTCCGGCGATGCTACCGAGAAGTCGGGCAACTACATCTTCACAAAGGCTGTCCATCTCAAGTCGTCGCCGCCCATGACCTACCCAATAACGAAGACGGGATACTACTGTGTTATGACATACCCCTACTCGACGGATAAGTACGTGGCCGCTGCCGAGTTTCGCGAGGCCTACGGCGAGCTTCCGGCTACCCAGATCCCCAAACTTCCGTTCTATGGAGGAATTACCATCCTCTATGCGCTTGTTGTAGTGTACGTCTCCCAAAATTCGGCATGTTCGCCTTATACTAATACTGCGCAGATTCTGGGCTTTCCTATACTACCAGCACAGATACGACATCTGTAAGTTACTCGATTCCGTCCAAAACTCCGAACTAACTTGAAATAGTGCCTGTTCAGAACTACATTACGGCTATTTTGGTCTTCCTCGTCTTCGAGATGTTGATGACTTGGGGATTCTATGGTAGGTGGTGCTACAAGAACCATGGATGAAAAGCGGCATCTAACTCATCACAGACTACTTGAACCGTAACGGCACTAACGTGGGGGCAAGGATCCTCCTCGTCGTTGTTGCCGTTCTAAATGCCTTCCGCAACTCCTTCTCCTTCTTCCTGTTGCTTATCGTGTGTATGGGATATGGTGTTGTCAAGCCATCTCTTGGAAAGACCATGACATACGTCAGATACCTGGCGATTGCACACTTCGTGTTTGGCCTAGTATATGCTGTTACTAGTCTTGTGATCTCACCAGACACTGCTGGTAAGTCTCGATCGTACAACTCGCGCACCATTTAGCTAACATGTCACAGGCCCCTTTGTCCTCCTCATCGTGCTCCCCCTTGCAGGCACTCTTACAGCCTTCTATGTGTGGACACTCAACTCGCTCAACTTCACTCTCAAGGATCTTCGTGAGCGAAAGCAGACGGTGAAGGAGACGATGTACCGAAAGCTCTGGTGGTGTATCCTGATCTCGATCATGGTCATTTTTGGGTTCTTCTTCTTCAACTCCTTCTCGTTTGCTAATGCCTCGGATCCTGACTACGTGCCCTTCCACTGGAAGAGCCGCTGGTTCGTACTCGACGGCTGGCTGAACTTGGTCTACTTCGCCGATGTGGCCTGGGTTGCATACGTGTGGCGACCAACCGCAAACAACCGCCGCTTTGCCATGAGCGACGAAATCGCCCAGGACGAGGATGGCGGGTTCGAGTTTGCTGATGTTGGGAACCCTGATGACTCGGAAGAGGACGAGGAGGCGAACGTAGGCATCAAGGGCTCGAACAACGCAAGCTCGAGGCCCGACTCCAATGCAGCCTCATCAGGCGCCCCACCATCGTATGGCAAGGGGCCGGCCAAGTCTGCGAGCCCGAGGGACTCGTTCGAAGATGGAGATACCATCTTCGCCGTGGGTGAAGACGGAGACAAATTCAGCGATGACGAGGAGGAGGATTCGAAATTGGTCAACAGCAAGAAATAGGAATTCGTGTAGATTGGGTGGCAGCAGTTCGGTGGCCTCGTCAAGAGCGCGGAGAAGATGTGTGCTCTTTGTATGTGTAGTAGTATTATAAAGATAACTAGGAGGCGTTGGTGGCCGGTTGCTGCATTTCGTCTGTAGGTATCGGAATTGCATTCTGTTTTTTTCTGCTCTTGGATCGCGTTACCTACGAGCTGCTGAAATACAGGGTAGCAGTATGATTTGGGTACTGTTATTGTCCAGTTACACTGACTTATTATTAACCATGATCGGTGACTGACGTGAACAGAGGGGGTTCGATCTTGGCAATATGGGACATCGGGATGTACAAGGGTATTGAGGACGTCTATACATACTTACGTTACACCTTTGCTAGAGACATCAGTTGGACTGACTCGGGCTCTAGTTGCCAGCGGTTGCGGCATACTTAGTATTGAGGGCAGCAAAGAACTTACCGAAGAGTTCATCGCCTTCGTTAGGAGTAAATCCACAGTAAATTTCGGAGCTCCTGTTACCCGAGTCGAGTTCAGAGCAAACCGTACTCAAAACTCGCCAGTCATGAACGGTGCTGAATCGTCTCCTTTGTTAGCGTTAAACTAATAGTGAAGTAAGGGGAATGGGTAGGCCATCTTACGATTACCTGCAGCCGGTTCAACTATCATAGCATAGAAACAGGGCCAACAAAACCCTACTACAGCTGGCTGCTTCATACGACGCCCAGGTGAAGGGCATGGCAAGTCGTCCACATGGGTTATCAGGATCAAATAATGCTGAAAAATCCGTCTTCTTCGTGAGGGTTAATATTGCAGTGAAGCCAGACATTTGACGCGCTTAAAGCCAGCCTCCTGATCCGTGAGACTTGCGGGTGATTGCCTTACACCACCCGAGTCGAATGTTTTGTCATTCGTTCGCTTAGCTCGCCAGCCACGAATTGTGCTTAGCAGTCAGTCCCCTTCGAGATGGTTAAGTTTGCAGTGAAGGTTATTATTCTTTTGCGATAGTTTTGGTGTTCCTTCGACAAACTCGACCAGATCGTCGCAACCTCCAAACAAATGGCGAGTCAAGCCCAAAAGCCAAAGCCAGTTCAAGCGATCGACCCCGTACGAACTTTCTTAAACTATATCGTAAGGATATCAGATGATCAGACTAACAACGCTGATTTAAGAGGTCTCCTGGAAATAAGGAATATAGATGATTGTGCGTGGTTTTGTTGTGATGGGTTATGGTAGGAAATATTGGTAATTGGTAGCAGCTGGAGTTGGTAGCGGCTGTTGTGCATGTGGTGAATGCGGCTCCTTATGATTACCTCCGCCCCAGATCAGTGCAACACCTTTGAACATACGCCACTTACTACCTGTTGGCTATGCATCCGTGAGTGCAGCAAAAGCACTGAAACGAACATATGCAGATGCCACTCGCGCTCTAGCTTTCAATAACGTCAAATCGACCGGAGTGATTCCGTACGGGTGGGGTGGATCCAAGTCAAGCCAAAGAACTCCGTCCAGCATGGAGCTTTGAAATTGAACCACTCGAGCTGGCAAAACACTTAAAAGAAAGCCAGACTAGTTGCGCAATCCTGAGGTTAGAACAAAGCAAACGTCTACCAAACAGGTGACCTATCAATGACAGACAACCATTACAACTGGACTCGCTGGCCAACTGGGCGAATGA
Source organism: Pseudomassariella vexata (assembly GCF_002105095.1). Classification (NCBI taxonomy): domain Eukaryota; kingdom Fungi; phylum Ascomycota; class Sordariomycetes; order Amphisphaeriales; family Pseudomassariaceae; genus Pseudomassariella; species Pseudomassariella vexata. The sequence goes on from NW_024467963.1 coordinate 2,166,018, forward strand.
GAGATGTCGAAAGGCAGATGAGTTAAACCATGTTATGTACCAATACGTGTGCCCCAGGGAGGCTACCCTGTAGAGTCTACAATATAAGTAGGGCTGCAAGGCTCGTTAGCGTTCGGCCTCCATATATACATACCCTCTTATAATGAGGTCAAAGCAGGAATGGGAACTACTTGCCCGTCGATTCACTTCGCGAAAATCTGAAACATGCTTGACTACGAAAAATAGAATCATCTTCATGAGGCTACTGGTATCCACTCGGGAGATGTGAAGCAGAGAGCCTTGTAGCCTGGTAGCCTGGGGTCAAACTTATAGATGAGCTTTGTTTCCAAGCGGTATTGAGGCATTCCATCCCGGAAATGCTTGGCTCGGCTGCGACTTGGACCCACTCAAGCATCGGAGCTTTGAAGTTGAACCACGTCAACCAATCTGTCCGCCCGCGCCTGCTGCCCTCCTCAATGCCCAACGCCAAAACATTAATCGCATCGTAACCGCACGGTCGACTTTTGATATCTCACCGTTCTTTCGTGCGTTCCAGTGATTGACCATCACTAGCAGAAATAAGTGACAAACAACGTTTCGTCTGCTTCTACCTGGCCGGCCGCCCACGACGTCGCATCCTGCCCACCCCCACCAACAAGACAGTAGCAAGCCTCCGCGTCCCCGCCGTGGATATGCTAGGACACCTCAAGCATCATGGCTCTAGATCAGGACAAGATAACGCTTGAGGATTGGCTGGACGACCTCTGCGTCCGATTCATCATAAACCTCCCCGCTGAAGACCTGTCCTCCGTCGAGCGCATCTGCTTCCAGGTTGAGGAGGCCCACTGGTTCTACGAAGACTTCATTCGTACATTGGATCCGGCACTGCCCAACATGCAACTCAAGGCATTCAGCGAGCTGATATTTAAACACTGCCCGATACTCTCGTCCTTTTCCGAGGCCAACCGTGCCCTCGCATTCGACCAGTTCATGCAGTACAAGCAACGAGTACCCGTGCGCGGCGCCATTCTACTGAACAGTCGCATGGATAGCTTGGTACTCGTCAGAGGCTGGAAGAAGCAGGCTAGTTGGAGTTTTCCGAGAGGCAAGATCAACAAGGCCGAAGACGATCTTGAATGCGCCATTCGAGAGGCCTACGAGGAGACGGGGTACGATCTGCGTGCCGCTGGACTGGTGGAGGATAAACCAGACTTTGTTGAGGCCACTATGCGTGACCAACACTTGCGACTATACATCTTTCATGGGGTCCCCGACGACACCCATTTCGAGCCCCAGACGAGAAAGGAAATCGGCGACATTCAATGGTACAAAATATCCCAACTACCCGCTTTCCGAAAGAACAACAAGAAGGGCGCCGCGGCCCAGAATACCCGGAACGAAAAGGCCGTCAACCCCAACAAATTCTACATGGTTGCGCCGTTCCTCGTTCCTCTGAGGAAAGTGATCCGCGAGAAGAAGCAAGCCCAGTTGATGAACGCGACCTACAGCGGTAACCCACCTCAAATGCTTCAAGATGATGTTTTTACGGAAGACGACATGGCACCAAATCCGTTGAAAAGCTCTGCGCCACCCGCACCTGCGCCTGGTACTGAGTATTTGGACCGCACCGAGAAAGAGTTGCAACGCCAACTCCAGATTCAGCCGCCAACAGAAGGACTGCAAACTGACACAGCATACAATGTGAATCCGAATGCCGGAGCCGCCTTGATGTCGCTTCTGCAGCCCAAAGCAGCAGCCGCTGCGACTAGCCAAGCACCTCCGGCCAACAACAGCTACCATTACTACCCTCATACTCCGTTAGATCACACTATCTACGAGCCCGCAGAGCCGCAAACGCCCCATCGCCACCATCCCACTCAGCAAATGCATGTGAATGTGCAAGAAAGACCCCCGCAATTCCCCATTGTATCGGGCAATCACGGGTTTCATGAGCAGCAGTACTACCACCGGCCTCAGATCCGCATGGACAGTAATGGGCAACCGAATGTCCTCACTTCTCGTCAATACCAGAATCAGCCGGTTCAGATCCTGCATCCTCAACCCCAGCATCCTCAAGTGCAGCAATCCTTGTTGATGCAGGGCGTGCCCCCTACACCGACCTTACCAGAGAACACGGCTCCTCATCAAACGCAGGGCAATCAAGGGTTTATCCACAGCCACCAGCCCGATCCATCCTCAGCCCAAATAAACTCCCAAGAAGCCACGACCGGGCCAAGGACAGCACCACAACCGTCCGCTCAGACGACAAACTTGCTGGAAATGCTGAAAGGAAACGCGAGGCAGGCAATTTCAGATCGGCAGCCGTCGGTCCAGTCACAGGCAGACTACAGGCCCATCCTACCCCAACACCAACAACAGCAACAACAACAGATGGGTACTCAAAATCAGAAACCGACTAGGTACTCTAACCAGTACGGTGTAGCCGCTTCGAGTATGAGTCCCCAAATTGCACCAGCTTCGCCTGGCTCGCGCCCTCTTCCGCCAACCGATAAACACCGTTCAGGTCTTTTGGGCATGTTTAAAAAGGTAGAATCACCAAAGGCCCCAAGCTATCAACCGACTGTAGATATGCTGTCTTTATTCAAGGCAACGGAATCACCTCGAGCGGCGGTGCCCCAAAACAATCAACCAACTCCAGACCTGCTGTCTTTATTCAAGGGAACGGAGTCGCCTCGAGCAGCGGTCCCCCGAAGTAATCAACCAACGCCAGACCTGTTATCTTTATTCAAAGGGACGGAATCACCTCGAGCGGCAACTACCAATTCTGCGGGCCTACGTCAGTCTTCCAACGGTGGGCCCAAGCAGCAGGCCTCGGATAAACCATCATCAATGGCCAATATTCTGCAAACAGCGGTCCAAGAGAACGGTCGTCCTATGGTGATGAATCCGAACTCCAATCTGCCATTCGGAGCTGTCATGATCGCTAGGCGCCCCAAGGACGGGAAGAGCAGTGCAGATTTGGGGCAAGAGGAAATATTGAAGAATGCCCACGCACCACAAGTTAGGCAGTCATCGCTAGAGCACGCCTCGTCCGGGCCCCGTGGAAGGCAGAGTGCAAGAAATCTCAAGGGTCAACCGGCTCCTGCCCCGGCCAATGAGCCAGGTTATCCATATGGGAAACCAGATCATCCGACCAACAGTTCGACGGCGCATGGGCCTCCGGCGTCGGCTCTTCCAATGCCTCACATGCTCAAACGCTCAGAACAGTCATCTGAGCATAAGACTGCCCTACTCTCTCTCTTCAACCAAACCAAGACGAGTGGTGCCGCACTGCCACCTAAAGGCAAGGAGGCAGCGGCTGAGCAACTTGGCTCTATAGGCAGCACACCGGGCAACAGGCGTGGTAGTGGGACATTACTTTCTCCAGCGGACAGAGAGTTCTTGCTGGGCTTCTTGCAAGATGCGTCGAAGAACGCGCCTGGCACCTCTAAACGGTAGCACCGTTCGCATGACTATGATCGCACTTTTTAACAAGGCACCCATTTCTACTACATCATATAGTACACAACGACCCGCGATATGATTGCATTGGCGACGGGTGGCAGGAATTAAGCGAGGGTATTTGAATCTGTTTCTCGTTCATCGCACTGGAGTCGAATATGGATGGGGGATATGGACCTAGGGCATGAAGAAGCATTGCGCAGCCTTTTGATTGGAGTAGGTGCGCTCAGCCACATAGCGGATCTCAAATACCCTGTTGTTTAGTACTTTGTAGACATATTATGATTGGTACATCGATGATATTTCCCGCCAGACCAGCCACCGGTGGTCTGCTTGATTATGATTTCGCTGATGTAAGCAATCCTCAATGCGAGTAGCAGGGTCGATTCCCATTCTTTGCAACGAGTAGGGGACTTGGTTCACCTGGGGATTACATAACATAGGTTGGTCCAGCATCCTATGGGATTTGACTGCAAAAATACAAGCGATCGATTAGTATTCCAGGCGTCTTCACTCTTCTTGCCGTACACTTAGCGAGGCATACTAACCATGCTCCCTACATGTCCTTTGAAGTCCAATGTAAGCAAGCACATGAAACCCCATCAACCTCCTCCGAACCCTAATAGAATACAGCTCGCACCAGAACCAGCATCTTACACAGCCGCCCGCACCACTCTGCCCCATCCATCATCCTAAGCATTCATACCTTCCTATGTAAGAACCCCTCTACCAATACGCCCAACTAACAACCAGGATCAGAATCCTCTCAACATCCTCTTGCACACCATCACGAACCACTCAACCTACATTTCAGACTAACCAATCACAAAACATAGCTGGGCAGACGCACACAACACCCTGCCTCCATAACCCTTAGCCGCCCTGTTTACCCAGTTTTAGCAGTCTTAGCGCGCTTACTAAGTCTATAACGGGCTTAGACGAACAGTGAAATGAATCCCGGTGCCATGGAGTCGGGCCTTACTTATGTGGAGACGTAGGGTTTTGTGGGGACAGTACTGCTTGGCTTAACTACCAAGTTCCGATGAGAGAGGTAGGCTCAGATACGATTCGTAAGGGCTTATTAATAACTATTCTATTTTCGAGTACTTCGTATGTTGTTGAGATCAAGAGCACGTCCCGCTCAACGTTACACCGAGACTCGAAGCAAGGCCATACATTTGATATGATATCAGAAACCGAACGTAGTAGGACAAGAAATCAATCGAATTATATTCCTCGTCATTCATATCTGACTTTAAACGATTAGTTGGACTCCTCCCTCCCCGAAGAGACGAAACTGCTCGGGCAGACTGACCAGAAACGTTGCGTTGCGACGACTGGTACTGTTTCTTATGCTAGTGCATGTCCTGTAAGCCCCCAACCGAGCAGTGGTACCACGGCAACAATGACAGGCCCTGGGTATTGATTTCCGTCCTTAACTCCTCCACGTCTGTCTGTCCAACAGACCAGACCATTTTTTCCGTCCAGCAAATAAACTTCAGGACAACATCAACTATGAGCAAGCGCCAGTCCGGCCATTTTTAGTAACTTGAACAAGTAGGGGCTGAGCGCCGCCTAAGAAAAAGGGGTTCGTCCTAGGGATGAGGTGGCGTCGGTCTTTCACGCTGATACATTAACAGTACTCGCAGCCGGAAAATCAGAAGAAGTGTCGAACTTATCGTCACTTTCATCATCGTCGTCATCCAGTCGCAGGCTTGCGAACCGGTTTTGCACTCTGACTGGTTTCTTCATGGATGGAGCACGTTGCGGCAGGAGAGTGGCAGTCTTGTGGACAATTTCCAGTGGCTGTTCGCACTCATCCAGGTCCCATTCAATCTTAGATCCCTTGTATTTTCTTACGGAGTATTATCAGCAAGCAGGCCGAGCGGATTTAGAGGCAGGTGAAACTTACATTCTGCTCATCATGCAAGTTCGAGCGAACATCGCATTGTGAACCGAGTTGGTCTTGATGTAACAGCTGCCACCTAAGAACTCAACCTTGATGACGACTAGATTGTGAATGTGCTCGAGATCATCTCGAATGCTGTCCTCGGTGTGGCTGGGGTCGCAGCGGCGAATGATCATGTTGCGGGTGGCGCCGACAGCGATTTTGCCAGCAACATGACCAGCCAGGTGGAAATGGCGATCGGCCCACTTGATGAATACCTGAATAATCTACATGTAAGCAAGTTGGCAATACCTGGTTCCAATGTCCGACTTACGCGCTTGTGGTTGATGTACAAGTCATTCTTTCTGGCATGGTCGAAAAAGCGCACGGCATCTTCCTCACGGAGGAAGGACACAAGAGCGGCGTGCTCAGCTGCCCGCAGATACACTTCCAAGATCAAGCCGCCCCGAACAACCTTGGTGACGTCCAAATGCGTCGTGCTATCCGGCAGTCCTGCTAGGACCACAGTACGTTTGCATGAACGAGCAAAGTACGGTCGATCGGACGGCCCTTGCTGGTTGAACTGATTAAAGACCGGTTGGTTGGTGACGTCGGCTGTTTGCGCGCCTATCGAGTACGACGCCGAGAAATCGTCTCCCATGCCATCCGCATCCGCCCACTCCTGAGAGTGGGGCGGCTTCCCACCCAGATTGGCGCCGTAGCCAGCATTTCCAGCAGCATGGCCATTGTGCGAGGACTGATGCATGGGGGTGTTGGGGTTCAATGTGAAGGTCGGTGGGGTGGACGGGTTCAGACGGGCACCGCCCTCGTTGTTGTGATCTCGATTGCATGCATAGTCGGTCGAGTAGGTGCTCATGTCTTGGGTAGTACATGCCGACTGGACATCACGACTGAGGAGCTGGTTGGTCGAGGTCAGTTGGATATTTGACAGAGGCGGTCAGTAGCCAAAGTTATTGACATACATCGATCTGTTCCTCGCTGACGCCCCCATTCATCAGATTCTGCCGAAGACTCGCAAATCGGTGGGCGATGGAGATGAGACTCTCATAGTCGATTTTGCTGACGATGGTCAGGTTCTGGCTGGCCAGCGTCGACGTTGTCAAATCATCCTCGGTATTCTCGAGCTTGATGTCAGCATTGCCAGCCAACGTCGTACAACCAGGCGGTTTGGAACCTACAAGATTGGCCCTATCAAGAGTAAACAGAGTTCGGTCAGCCTTGCAACATTGGTTTCAATGGTTGGTAGAGTGAGAGAAACTGAAGCTTCTCGAGCTGATGCCCCCCGCCAATGGGACCCCCAATGGATCCAATGGAGCTTCTCCACATCTAAGTGTTCAGATAAGGAAATCACCAATGTGGCACTCACCTGCGAATTAGCGTCTCGAAGTGACTACGCTCGATGGTGACGGAGCCGGTAGTGGTCGTTGCCATTTCTGATATGGACGAGGGCACGCCTCCAATTGTGAGAGGAAAATAAAAAGATGCAGTAGAAACGAAGCAGAAAGAGAGGGAAGCTATGCTCCTATGCTTGCCTGCAGCTCGAGATAGGAAAATGTGACGACTCGTTAGGACCCCTGCCAATTGATTCAACCTGAAGGTGGGTCCTGGGGTTTCTCTTTCGTCGTTGAATGCAGCTACGTCCCATAGGGTGATTACGCGCTAGTGAAATTTCAGCTTAGTCTGAGGCCGCCCTTGCTGGATTGATCTGCAGAATCTTGGGTGACAGGCGCATAGGCCTGGAGCTCCAGGCTTAAAACCAAAATCGAAAAAACCTCGAGTAGATGCTCGCTGTTGAGTCATGAGAAAGCTTCAGGCTTCACCGTCAATCTGTGTGAGATGATGTTCACATGTCAGGAATCAGGTCTGACAGGTGGGCTGGTATTTGTAGTCAAGAGTCCGCCGTCCTGGACATCAATGGCTTGCTGCGTTATACTTAACAACATGAACCTGAACACATGTTTGCTACTTGTTAGCCGCCTGAAATGGACATACATATCACCAACATCATCACCACCAACCGCTATAAATAACATTTAGCAAGGCATATTGAAGCCTCATTTCGTCCCCACTAGTTCCTAGTCCACTACATCACGCTATTCTTAGGTCATCGAGGGTTGTGTACTTGATCTTGGTTGTTGTTTGGAAATAGAAGGGCCTATGTCCGGCCGGCAGCGTCAAGCTACCGCTCACAGTGGAGTACTTTTCGCATCACGGAATGTATCCGATTGTAGGAGCTCCCTCCACAGAACCGGGACATATTATGTTTGACAAGTTGTGCGCTCAACCCGTTGGACAGCAACTTCGGTCCGGGAATGTACTACCGGATTGTGGCGCTGGAGGAATACGGGACTTTCGGGACTAGGGATTTGTGGCGGGCGGCCGGGAATGAACCTTGGTATTCACTCGGTGTATTCTTCTAACGAACATGTTTCCGTTCTGCCGTTCGGCTGAGCCGGGTTTCGGGAGGAAGCCAGGGGGCTCGGGAGAACCGTACCTTCACAAGATACTGGACCGGAGACCTGGCCGGCTTCAAGAAGACCAGCGTCCGTAAATGGCGCTTCAGTCGCAGCAGACCCGTACATAACTGCTGCCCTCCACACTGGAAGGCCGCCAAAGAGCAACGAGCATGGATGGCTCTTTTGCGTCAACTGCTGGAGTTCCTCGCGGTTTCAACAGCTTGATCTGCATTTTGCCAGCATGGCCCCGGATGATGGCATCGACTTTGTGATCGAGCCTTTAGAAGTCCGGAGGCCAAACTTGATTCGCACCGATATTTGGAGATTGCGTTGTGCGCTTCCTCTGATAGACCGATGTGGCATGCATTGCCAGGCTGCCGAGATCGTTTTTCGCCAGGTTCAAATGCAATTCCGCCGATAAGCGCCAGAAGGAGGTACATTAGCACTGCTTCCAAATATTGTTGATATGTCTGTGGTTTGGCAACCGTCATTTTGCTGGTCGGATGTGGCTGAGAAGGAAGTACTAGTATCGTTGCTTGCGAAGTACGTCGAGCTGGTGTTGACAATGCTTGAAACGGCCAGATTGACGGCCTGCTGAGCATGGCGCAATCTTAAATGGGCTCGAAATGCCCTTGATCTCTCCCTGGAGTCATAGACTAAGACAAAGTCTAATGCATTTATTCACCGCATGGTCAATCCGCGATAGATGCCGTCATGCAATCCACCCTGTCATCGTTGAACCAACAGCTTGAGGCCGTTTCTTTGTCTCCCTGATTAGGTCCTGCATATGGCCAGCAGTTGGTCAAGGTGGAGGAGTATCTTGTTTTGCAACATCTCAGCCGACCTGAGAAAATAGCATCTGAAAACCTCTGGTCTCCGGCTCGTAAGAAATTCCGTCGAATCCTGTTGATACATGAGGGCTTTCAACAAGTCGACATCGTCGCGGCCACGTCTGGCCAATGAATATGATGGATTCTGATCGTCGGCTGGTCGACTTTGACACAGCTTCCACTCGTCGAGCTGGCTCATACATTTTGCAAACTGCACGGCGAAAAACCTGCTGCAAATTATGAACGAGAACAGCGTAGCGGAACCAGCGACCGTCGTTGAGCAAGAAGTCAAACGCGTTTTTGTTCAGTTGGAAATGTGAGATTCTGTTCACCAGAATAGTACATTTGACACGACTGTGGTATTGTATCTATCGCTAGTCCTAGAAGTACGGAAAGACAGTTGGTATAGAGTTTCTTGCCCCACGTTTCAGGGTCGAAAGTAGCTAGAATAGGATCAGGATACTAGTAACAGCAAATAAACAAACAGTCGAAAATCTTCTGACGTAGCGCATGCCAGTCATAAACTCTCTGATGTTTTGAAGTTAGGTTGGCCGGCTCGTGTGGAGTCATGTAGTGGGTAGAGTTCGCTTGACGTGCATGTCCGCCCGGGAAGATCGTTGACGATTTGAAAAGATCGGCTCAACCTTACCTAGAGATTGTAGCCAAGTTGCGAAGTAACTGTGTCGCCCTTTCAGAGTTCGTACCAGGATGACAGCCCGATATCCAAAGCCACTCTTACGTGATGTTGTTCGGAAGGACTGAGTCCGTCGTGGGCATGATCGGATATGGTTGGTATCCGTTCGGTACTTGGCCGGTAAACGGCCAGTCACAGCTGCATTGTCGATGTCCATGACTTCAAAGCAGGCTAGTGATTCGAGGCAGGATCGACAACTTTTTGAGATGGACTGTTCCGTACTGGAGCATTGAATCGATCATTGCGTCCGCTAAAAATGTGCCACCCAGCTGAGGAATGTCAATGAAGCTCAAAGGCGATGTAATGTATACATATGAGATGCTTGATTCGAAAAGGCTGGAGAGAGAAGTTGAACATTTGCTGTGGTTAGAAGCTATTTTTAGGCGTTTAAAATGGCTGCGGTGCCACCACCCCCCAAGCCCAGCCGGAACTCCCCATCACGAACAACTCTAGAAGCCGACAATCCAAATACGGCACTGGACAGATCGTCGCTGGGTCGACCAAGCCACTTCCCGACGTATGACTGGTCCAAATATTCTCTAGCTGCAGCACAACCTATTGCTACGCCACCGCCAACCAGGGAACTTCTTTTTCGCCGTTTTCCTGGCAACCTGACCGGTCAGGGGCCATGGCACGAAGGTTGTTGCCCATTAATGCGCTGCGGCACCAAGCCCATCTGGGCTGGTGCGTTCCACCCGTGGGCCAACGCTTCTTCGTGTTCAAACTTGCAAGCCTGTGGGCGATCCGATGGGCAAAAGCCAGCCAGGCGATGCAACCCCAGCTCGTCCGTCACACGGTTGCAAAGCCTCGTTTTGCCTTTTCTCTTTCTCTTCTCTCATCATCATCAACGTCAAATTAAACAATTTAATGGTTTTGATTTGAGATATTCCTTCGCTTTTTGTTTCCGACGACACTCGCTCTGCCACTCGCTTTCAATTTGAACCAGGACACTCTCTGTTGGCGTCTATCGAAGCAGCCACATATTGTTGTTTTTCCTCACTCAGCCGACCAACCAACCGCTCGATCAGTCACGGACACCTGCGTAAAAAGGGGGCCAACCCAAGCAAAACGCAGAGACCCGGCCTCCATCCTACGTGCGACGCGAAACGACAAAAACTCGATTGTAGACTATAACTCGGACGTGTCACGGCATTTACACCACGGAAAAGGGGTTCTCCTTGTCGTCTTGGTGGGAAAATAGACATAGACGGACGACTCGGGTGTTGCCCACTTTAGGTCTTGCCTGAGATCGATTGAGTTTATTCTCCATCCGCATTCCAGCAATTGAGACAGGGCATAATGAAGGGTCCCCAGAGTTTGGTTCATCTTTTGACTGCTGCCGTGGCATTATCGTCAACAGTAGCAGCATGGCCTGGTTGGCTTCCAGACATGGATACGCTCATCGTGAGGCAAGATGACGCGACAAACAGTAAGTTTTTGCTGAGTGTTTCTCAAATATCGTCAATGTGACTACATGTGGTCGCCGGAAGTGCACAACTAACAACACCTTTAGCAGCGGAAACCAAGGCAACCCAAACAGCCGACGCAACTGCGAAGGAAACGACAACTAATGACAGCGATGATGTCAAGACAACAAATATGAACACGGCCGGCATAACGGCGACGGCAACAGGGACGGGGAAGGAAACAGGGACGAGCAAGACGACCGGCACCAAGAAGAGCGGCACCAGCTCCGGTAGCTCCAAAACCACTACCTTTAACGCCGACGATCCCGCTGGCGGCATCACTATGATAACGCCCGCGGCCTCCGTAGGAACACCCTTATACAAAATCGGCGAGACGATAACCTGGGTATGGAACTACACGTCGCTCCAAGGCACACCCACCGCCATCGATGTCTTAGCCGCCTGCAGCACGGCGTCGCAGACGGTGACCCTAACGCAGAACATGACGTTCAAGGCGACGGGTACGTACACGTGGGACACCAACGAGTACAAGCAAACAGCGGTGCAGAGCCCGCTGTTGACAGAAATGTACACGCTCATCATCTACGACGCCGATTCGTCTCCCAGCGCCACAGCGTCCCCGGGCTTCCTGGCCACGTTCAACACCTTCAGGTTCGGCATGTACGCGCCCAAGCCGTACGAGCCGCTCGGCGAGTGGCAGTGCGCGACGTGCAGTGCGGCGAATGGTGATCTGAACCAGAGAGCGGTGGGCTTCGCACTGACGATGAGCATTATCACAGTGCTGAGTTTCACGTGGTTCGTGGTAGGCTTTGGGGCAATCTTATAATCGCTGAGATGTCCTGGGGCTTGCAGACATTTTGGATGGACGATGTGTTGGATAATCCTCTGAACTGTGAATACTGAGGAAAGAGACGAACATCTTTTTTGGGGGGGATAATCCAACATAGGGTACCCCTGGTAATTTGGGAAATGGGGAAACAAATCATGCATTGGCGTTATGTCTTAACCAATTTTTTTTGGCACCCGCTCCTCCTTGCGAGGCTATCGAATCCTCTACAGAAGGCGGGGGGTTATCACTATTATATGGGTATTGGGGAAGGGGGGGGCGGGGGCAGGGGAAAACCAGGCTAGAACGTCTACCAACTACATCTACAAACTACTGAAACCTTGCATGGAGGGGCAACACTTATGGGCCACGAACGATGTATTACTCGTTTATCACTATATAGCTAGCTAATGATGCACCCCTATCTTACTCGACTCACTTTTCCAGAAATGGACAGGCACTTTAACAAGTTCTTTAACATGGTGTTTCTACTAATATCACATCAATAAACCTCAATGAACTGTTTTGCCACTGTAATCATGTTCACTAGATCTACCGGATATCATAGCATCCTCAAGGTAAACCCGCCCCCCTTCTCCTCCCTCTCCCTCCCCGCAAATATTCCACTGAAATCCACACTCCCCAACTCAGCCGCCTTCTGGCCCCTACCGGGCGCATTCGGCGTCTCCCTCCTCCTCCTCCTCTCCTGTCCCGCCTTGGACGGGAACGTCGGGAACATAGCCTCGTGCTTCGGCTTCGGGTCCTGTACAAAATACTCATGACGCAACATCTCCCTCGCACTCGGTCGCTTATCCGGATCCAGACTCAACAAACCGTTCAGCAGCGCGGTCCCCGCCGCCGTGAGCAACGGAAATCGTGCCCGGATGACACTCCCTGTGGCCGCGGAGCTGCCTTTGGGTACACGCAGACTGCGCGCATTGGGGAGGCGTCGGAAGGACGGCCAGGATTCGTCGGTCGGGATCCCGCAGAGTTCGAAGATTTGCGTTAGTTCGTCGACTTCGTTTTTGCCCTGGAGGAGTGGTTCGCGTGCAAGCAGCTCGCCGAATATGCAGCCTATGCTCCACATGTCGACGGCATTGCCGTATGTTTTGGCCCCTAAAAGTAGCTCGGGAGACCGGTACCACAGCGTGACGACAAGCTGGGTCAGTTTCGGCGGCGCAGGATCGCCCACATACCGCGCCATGCCGAAGTCCGCGATCTTGAGCTGGCCGCGGTTATTGAGGAGGAGGTTTGATGTTTTGAGGTCGCGGTGAAGGATCCAGTTGTCGTGTAGGTAGGCCACGCCTTCGCCTAGCTGTCGGAGGAGGGTTTTGACCTCGGATGCGAGGAAGGGCTCTGACATGTCTTCGAGTATGCTCTTGAGGTCGTGCTCGACGAATTCGAGCACGAGGAAGATGGACTCGATTTTGCGCGAGCGCGAGTCCGAGGCACCGTCATTGACGACTACTTCGTGTAGGGAGACGATGTTGCGGTGCGAACAGTCCTTGAGGATCTGGATCTCGCGCAGCCCTGTTTCGGGCAGGCCCACACGGTTGGAGGGGCTGTCGTCGAGCTTGAGCCGCTTGAGGGCGACTACCTTGCCCGTTTGTATTTCTTTTGCCCGCGCGACCCAGCCGTAAGCGCCTTCTTCTATGTCGTTTAGTTTGTCGTAATTCTCGACGCTGCGGGCTGGTCCCCAGCTACCGGCTTCGAAGCGCAGGAGCTTTCCGCTGTCGCCCCCTTGTGATTGGGATGTAGGTTTCAACGGGTCGTGGTCGTGTTCGGGTGTGAGTTTCCGTCGCTTGGAAGGCCGATCCGCATCCAAATCTTCTTCATGTTGCTGTGCTTGTAGGGTTCGTTGGCGGGCTGCTTCTTCGGCTTGTGCCTTCTCTGCCGCTTTCCGCGCCTTTTCTGCCTTCAGACGTTTCTTTTCTTCTTTCTCGCGCTTTATCTTTGCTTCAAGCGCGGCGTCTTCTTCTGTGTCTGCCCAACGTGACTTGCTTGCCATGGCTGTGGACAGGTGATGGGAGGTGAGATGGGGGGCGTTGTGTGGCCTTGTGGAGGTGCCCGGCGCGCAAGAGTCCCAATGTTCGTCATTCAGCAAAGCTAAAGACAATTTCAATCGTCCCACCGGGAAACGACACTTGGCACAAGTGTTTGTGAATTTGACTGCTGGTATCAAGTGACTTGGTAGTTGACGTCAAGTTCGAGATCGGGGAATACTCGGCCCAAACTTTTTGGAGTTGAAGCTTCAAACAAAGCTTCCCCTAAGCTCAACTCGGAGCTCCTTCAACTTTCCGGTCAACTTAAGAAAGTCAATTCAACGTCGTCACTTTTCTGAGTTCACCAGCTGTAATTCCTCATAATGACAAAATAGCCACGGCTTCAAAGGGTAGAAATGAGGACCATTATCGCACGTGCAGCCCACCATGGGTTGAAAAACGCATCCCGAATTTGTCATGCAAGGGTTGCGCCGAGCTTCTTTCAGAGCTCCCGGAGCTTGTCTGCAACTGCCGTAAGACAAGATGAAGAGCGTAACTGGACAACATCCCTAGCCAAACAATTGGCAGAGGCGATAAACGTACGTACCAGAAGAGTCCGACTTGAGAAATCTACTAATCGAGATGCAGACAACTGGACCTATTACTTTGGCAAGCTACATGCGCATGTGTCTTACTTCAGACGTTGGTGGCTATTACACTGGAGCTCTTGAGGAAGGTCGTGATCAATTTGGTCGGAAGGGCGACTTCATCACATCACCCGAGATATCCCAAGTCTTCGGCGAGCTCATTGGCATCTGGTTCGTTGCGGAATGGATGTCTCAGGGTAAACCTAAGCAGGGCGTAGAGCTTGTTGAAGTTGGGCCCGGAAGAGGCACTTTGATGGACGACATGCTCCGTGTAAGTGCTCAATTATATGATGCAAGTAAGACGACTAGCATCTAACAGCGATACAGACTATTCGAAACTTCCCCGACATGGCTGGCAGCATTGATGCTGTCTATATGGTGGAAGCAAGTCGCGAGCTGCGCATAGCTCAGAAAAACTTGCTCTGTGGAGAGGACGCGCCCATGTCTGAGTCCAAATCGGGTTATCACAGCACCTGCAAGTACTTAGACGTTCCCATTGTGTGGATGGAAACAATACGGTCCCTCCCTAGAGACCCGAATCGAACCCCTTTCATTGTGGCCCACGAGTTCTTCGACGCTCTACCCATCCACGCTTTCCAAGTCGTCGAGGTGCCCCCACCCCAGCAGACCACTCCTTCACCTTCCAACTCCCGAGCCGCACCCTCCGAGCCCAAATCCCCAACCCTCCAATGGCGCGAAATGGTCGTAGCCCCCACTCCTTTAGGCTCAACTCATACCTCCCTCGGCACCCCGAAATCCGAACAACACTCAGGGCCCCCTCCCGAATTCCAACTCACCCTCTCGCCCACCTCAACCCGCCATGCCCTCTACCTCCCAGAATCCTCCCCACGCTACCGCGTCCTGAAGTCCACCCCCACGTCCCTCATCGAAGTCTGTCCCGATGCCTCCCTCTACGCCTCCAATTTCGCCGCCCGCATTGGCGGCTCCCCGCAACACCCTAAACCGAAACCCTCGGGTGCGGCGCTGATCCTCGACTACGGCCCCGCAAATACCATCCCGGTCAACTCGCTCCGCGGCATCCGGAAACACCAGCGCGTGAGTCCCTTCAGTGAGCCCGGGCTCGTCGATCTCAGCGCCGATGTGGATTTCATGGGTATTGCTGAGGCGGCTATGAAGTCTAGTGAAGGAGTCGAAGTGCATGGACCGGTTGAGCAGAGCGACTTCCTTGAGGCGATGGGGATTAGACAAAGGGCGGAGATGTTGGTTAAGAAGGCCGGGGATGGGGCGAGAGCGAGGGAGATTGAGGGGGCGTGGAAGAGATTGGTAGATCGGACGCCGGGGGGGATGGGGAAGGTGTATAAGGCGTTGGCGATACTGCCTGAAAATGGTGGGAAGAGAAGGCCTGTTGGGTTTGGCGGGGATATTGGTGGTTAGTGGCCGCCCAGGTCTCCTGCTCAATGTATCTAATATGGATCGGTTGTAATATGGGTGAGGTTGGTAAGGAATTTAAAAAGGGATAGAGAGGTTCAATCACTGCTTTTCAAGACGTTCTGATGGTGCTGCGTGT
This sequence comes from Pseudomassariella vexata, assembly GCF_002105095.1. Taxonomy (NCBI): domain Eukaryota; kingdom Fungi; phylum Ascomycota; class Sordariomycetes; order Amphisphaeriales; family Pseudomassariaceae; genus Pseudomassariella; species Pseudomassariella vexata. The sequence goes on from NW_024467963.1 coordinate 2,181,758, forward strand.
AATCTGTAAAATAACAACGCGATACATAGAATCATGTGTGGCCAGGGGTCGTCGGCCTAGTGTATACAGAGAATGAACACGCAACAATGGCACAGCAAGGCGAACCAAAGCATGCCTCAAGTCCACAGTCGAGACATAGATGGCCTCGCCCACACTAACCTGTCACGCCCAACCATGTCTGGCTGATACGTGCTGTCGGGCATTTTCTGATCACTAGCAAGAAACACCGCCTCGAAGCTACACGGGTGTTTCACTCAGCTATGGCCTGCCTTCGGATTCGACGATATCAATCCATGAATCCGTACTTAACAAACCCAACATAAATCATACTCTACACGGCCATATTCGATATTCAAATTACTGTGCATCTAGAACAAGCCGTTTACGGGTAAAGCGACCCGCGAGGTATTGTACGACTTACCACCAGAACAACTGGCTTCGGGTTCTTGAAGTCCTCGAACCATCCTCTCCTCGTGCCTTGACTATTGAAGTGACTAAAAAGGGTCATTTCCTTTCCTTGCTCTTTTCTTCTTATTCCCACCGCTAAAAGTAGAGTTCGACGAGGCATCGAGTCATCAATGGTCGACCCTGTATCATTTCTCCTGCAACATATCTGCGTGACCTCACCAGTGCATACGTCTCCAGACTGCTCCTGGTGCTGCTCGTCCGTTTACTCGCTTCTTCAGGACCTATCTGATTCGTACTGGCCATATACTGAGCAACTCTTGTACATAAACTTGGCCATAGATGTACGCACTTGAGTAAGAGAGGGGAAACGGTTTCGTGCATGTTATAATCACATGCAATTGTGCGGGGGCATCACTACTTCGTGCAGTGATGTTTTATGCTGTACTAGGCAGCTTGTCGGCACGCCGCAGCACGCACATAGAGGCATAACACAATCATTGGTTCAAAAAACGTACTATTATGTTCATTTCAATCATATCAATTGTCTACTCCAGTAGCACGCATTTGTACAGATCCCCTCATCATTGATAGCATCAACTATTCAAATGCATTCCTTTCATATCACTTGATAAGCGCATCAAATATCCCCTTCATCTCCTTAGCGCTCTCCTTAGGCGTTCTAACCTGCCCATTCTCATAATCAACGTAACAGCACCCAAAGCGCGTCTCGTAGCCCTCGGCCCACTCGAAGTTATCCATGAGCGACCAGGCCATGTAGCCCTTGACATTGCATCCGTCCTCGGACACGGCCTCGGCCATGGCCTTCGCGTAGTCGCGGAAGTACTTGGTGCGGAAGCTGTCCTGCAGGATCTGCTCCTTGGGCATGTCGTTCTCACCCTTGATGCTCGTGCCGTTCTCCGTTACGTAGATGTTGGGATATCCGTAGCGCTTGCTAAGCCAGTTGATGAGGTTGCGGAAGCCGAGCGGGTTGGGTCGCAGCCAGAAGGACTGCGTCTCCTCGCCGATATTTTCGCCCTTCTTGGACTCGAATAGCGTCTCGAGGTTGCCTAGGAAGTCGTCCTCCTCGGGCTGCGTCGTCTTGTGCTTGACGTAGTTGGCCGTGTAGTGGTTCATACCGTAGAAGTCATTGGACCCCTTGACGAGAGCGCGCTCCTCGTCGGTAAACTCGGGCAGGCGGTCTCCAAGCTGCTTGCGCATTGAGTCGGGATATTTACCAAAGTAGATGGGGTCCGCAAACCACGAGATAGCAAACTCAATCTTACGGTCGGCGGCCTCAACGTCGGCGGGGTCTTCAGGGTCCCAGGGGTAGACACCGTCACCATTCAGGGTGATACCGATCTGGCCCTTGTCGGTGGGCTTGAACTCTTCACGGTAGACCTTGACGGCTCTGCCGTGGGCCAGCAGCAGGTTGTGGCCGACGATCCAGGGCTCCCGGGCGCTGTCACCAACGGGCGACTTCTTGCGGTCCGAGGTGTGACCAGGGGCGAAGAAACCAGAGCTGTAACCGAGAATGGAGCTACACCAGGGCTCATTGAAGGTAATCCAGTTCTTGCACTTGGGGATAGCCTTGAAAACCACCCGGGCATAGTTCTCGTAGTCGAGGGGGAACTCGGTCCGGTTCAGGAGACCGCCATAGCGCTTTTCCAGACCATCGGGAAGATCCCAGTGGTACAGAGTGATGAAGGGCTCAATACCGGCATCGAGCAGGTCGTCGACGAACTTGCGGTAGTGGTCGAGACCAGCCTGGTTGACGGGATCATTTCGACCACCGATGGGGATGACACGCGACCACGACAGGGAGAAACGGTAGCACTTAGACCCGAGCTGCTTCAGAAGAGCAATGTCCTCAGCGGTGCGATTATACGAGTCACAGGCGACACTCCCGTCACTCTTATCTGCAATCTTTCCAGGGATCTTGCAGAAAGTGTCCCAAATAGATGGACCTCGACCATCCTTCTCGGTGGCACCCTCGATCTGGTAGCTGAATGGGGAAACACGCAGGTTAGCCTCCGCTTCTCACCCGCTCGTTGGGGTTAAGATGAGCATCATGTGCCCCATATGATATGACGGCCAGGAACCAACGAAACTTACGATGCCGTAGCAAAACCCCACGTGAAGTCGGAAGGCAGCGACATGGTGTGTTTTGCTGAGTAGACTACCGCACAGGCGACAGTGGGTATATCCAGGCTATTTGTAGTTCTTCTCTGATGGGTCCGTCTCGTCTGGAAGAATACCAAGTCCAATATGATCAGGCGAACGCCAAGACGTACGACCGCGGGTTGATTGCTGAGTGGCAGAGAGAGACTGTTGTAGAGTGATTGCGAAGGAGAGGGCGTTTACCGAGAGCACAACGGTGTCCCTCTGTTTGCGCTCGACGGAAGCACGGGGAAATGCATCTTCTTATAATTCACCGCACCGTACCGCCAGGCCGAGTCTTGGATGAATACCGTGCTCGAATCCTTTCCCAATTCACCCCCGTCGGACCGTCACGACCGAACAGTCTGCGATGGTGTCGCTTCTCCAAGTCCCCAGTTGTGCCCTCGGCGGGGTAATTGGAGCAGGTCGTAGCGACCCCTCAGGAAAGGACCCCCCAATTCCTCCGTCACGAACTGTCACTGACGGGCCGTCTCTCCGACGCGTGAGCTCTCATGCACTTTGTTCGCAGGGAAGGCCTGTTGAAACTTCGAGCCAACAGCTGATGGCCTCACATTGGAGGTCCGCATATTGCCCCTAGATGCGGGCAAGGCGGGAAGCGCATGGCATTGAGTGAAACTAACGATTTTCAGCAGGGAGTAGCCTCCCATCGTTGCAGGTATAGAGCTGTTGTGCATGTGGCGCAATAGCTGGCTTGGCTGGCGGGTAGGTCTCGATGGAAGTGCGGATCGGCACTGGGAAAGGGCAGCGGGCAGAGAGAACAGACGTTTTTTCTTCTTTATTTCAGTAGACAAGAGGCTGCTGCAAGCTTGAGGCTGGTTGAGGAAAGAACGGGCTAATCTTTGACAACCGATTGTCCCTGCTTCTGCACAATAAACCTGACATCGCAGCTATAGTGTTACCAGCATTCCATATGAGTGAGCACTTCGGCCATTCGAGTAGCCAGCTCGACCGCATATGACAGGTACATGTATGCATAAGTAGAGCCCAGAGTTGCCATATAACGCTGTGTATTATTACATTTGACGAAATGTCTGTCCCAATTCCCATTTTGCGTGACGTAGCCCGGAACATCTGATCTGTGGCCACCTGCCACCTGGCGAAATGCCAATCCGTTAGTCCTTACCCAGTTTTTCCTACGCTGCAAACGCCTATATCGGGCAACTGGACTGGTCCATCCGGAAGGTCGGGTCTGCTTCCAAGATCGAATTCATGACGCTCGTCAATCAATCTTCCCAGTATGTCATTCGCAAGGTACCGACCTGTGTGCATCAAGGCGAGCCTGCCGGCTCAATCAAGATAAAGAGGCTTGATAGAAGAGCAATGTGTTTACACGAGGCCGTTTCAAAACAGCCACATGTCACATCCGTAATAACACGGATTTGCGGACCACTGAACCATCCACCTCCAGCTTCAGATCACAATGAAGTAGCTCCGACAGCAGAGCTGCCCGACTCCCCTCGCTTTCTCTTACCCGTAGCCGACGACTCAGATGCCTCGGCCTCTTCCGCGTCATCCTCGTCGGCCCTCCACTCAGTGATCTCCCACTCGACCCGTACTCTGCCATCTTGGCTCTGCTGTGTGCCTTTACTTGTGCGCATGTTGCCCAGGCGACTGCCCTGGATCATGGCCTCAAACCAAGGGATGCTTTGGAACTCTCGCCCAATTAATTGTGTCTCTGAGGTCGCGGCCGCGGCGGGTGCAGGTGTAGGAACAATGTCCATCTCATCCGCATCGGAATCATCGGGAATAAGGCCTATGTCTTCCAGGTCACGTAGATCCTGTGTAAGCAGACTGCCAAGCGTCACGCGAATGTAGTCTGCCTCGCTTCTCGGCTGCTCGCTCCAGGTCGCTAGAGGGGTAGAACAGAACCCGCAGAAGTATCGCTGCACCTGCTGTTCAGAAGGGTGCGAGAAGGTTCTTCTGATAGTCGATCTCGTCTCATCCGGGAAGAAGGCGAATGTTTGGCTGTGATACCATTCGAGTGGAACGCGAAGAAAGGCAGAAAGTGGTGCCGCGGTCGAGATCCCTAAATGTAGTGCGCCTTGTTAGCTCGAAGATTGGCTACGTGATGGTCGTGGATATATCGCAAACACGGCTAATAGGTAGTACCATACTATGTCCACTGTCTGTGTCGAAGAGGATTTGAGCATCGTGAGTTGCATTGCTCGGTAGTCGTACGAGGTACTGGTTTCGACCGCAGTGGCAGCTGCCCCGCAATGCTCGATTGCAGCTCATCCTGGCTGGGTGGGCTCCCAAGTGCTTCAGATGGCTGAGGCTGGACTTTGGACTTTTGCACTTGCGGACGTCTAGCAGCCGATGTGAGGCCAAAAAAATGGTTGACAGAAGGGAATGGTTGGGTTTGCTAGGTCGAAGGTGCTGGAGGGAAGACTAGATTTGTGGCAATCATCCAGCTGTCAGGTCACAGCGCAGTACAAATTACACTTAAATAATAAAGCAGGCAAGCGCGTCACAAGTCTGTCTATCTGGTGGCTTTGTACTTGCATTCCATTCACTAAAGGAAGTTGCATCAAAGAATACCGTTATTGTCTGCCACAAATCAATATTTACTGTCTCAATTCACTTGGCTCAAACGCAAATGCTGATTTGAAGGCATCACTACCAGATTAGCGAACGCTCGTAAGTGAGTACAGTCAGGCTCCAAAAGTCTGGGGACACTCCACTTTTACTACAGCGCTCTTTAGGGGACTGGGATTTTAATATGGCTATGTCTCTATGAATATATAGGCTACAGGTATTAAAATAGAGTCATTTCGAAGCTTATAACCCGTAGATTAATATTTTGTATACCAGCCGCGGGATTTAATAATAGCGTGGAGCCTATGCTCTAGAGTGTCGTATAGCTTCTTAATCAGCGCTGCCGGTACTGCCTTCCACGCTAACTGCAGCGCAGCTTTAAATTTCTCAATATCCAGCCTCAGGGCATTCCCTAGATAGACACCTCTTTAACGAGGCCCATACGTGCTCTATAGGGTTGAGATCTGGGGAATGCGCTGGCCAGTCTATTAGAGAAATAGCGTGCCGGCCGAACCACTCCATAGCTTGCGCCGAGAGGTGTATCTTCTCATTATCTTGCTGAAAATGCTGCCAATCCTTATAAAATGGGAGTAAGCCCTCCCTCAAGGCCTTAAGATAACTCCAGGTATTGTAGCCCTTCTGTCTCTTACCCTCCTCCTGGGGGGGTCGCTCCATCACGATCAGGTCGCTCTTCTTCCCTACTCCTCCCTCGACGTAGATCCCACCCCAGACCATAACCGAAATATTCGCTTTTACGTGTGCCTTAAGATTAACGAAGTCCTTATTATACTTCTCGCTCGGAAATCGGAAGACCCAGGCGGTCGGGGATGACGTAGAATTCTGTATAGAGGACTCGTCGGAGAAGATTACCTGTGGACTAGATTAGCGGGGGAGCCCTCGATACGCCGGAGGCTATACCGTCATCAATTCCTCCAGATTTTCGAGCCAATAAGTTGCAAATGCAAGGCGATCGGCTGCTAATTCTTTGGTGAATGGTATGCGCTTAAGCGCACGCCATTTCTTCATATTAACGGCGCGTAGGTACCTCCGAAGGGTACTCTTCGAAACCTTGCCACTCATAGATTGCATAAGCTCTTTATAAGTCCAATTTCGATTACACTTGTATAATTGAACGAGGAAACGCTTACCCCGACGTGAAAATCTAGGGCGACGACCGCTTCGAGCTAGCGAATCGAAGTTATGGGGAGATTTCCAGGACACCAGGGATTTCGTGACGGCCGATGATCAGCCATTACTTGCTGCGCAAATTCGGTGAGATTCGGCCTCATTTTGATATAATTGTGGTAGTTAAAATGTTAGAGGATGTAGGTGCGAAGTGCGCGAATTTTCGCGTTGGCGTAAAGTGTCCCCAGAGTTGTGGAGCCTGACTGTATCGACCATGACGTCCTTGTACACAAAGAAGGCATTTGGATGGCCCACGAAGAACGACCTGGAGTCATCGCGAAAAGGCGCCTATACGCATAATCACTTCGGTTGATTGCTCCGATGATGGACTATTAGGTTTCACAACAACTCCTATCCATGGATGCTTCTAATTTGCAATAGGCAACTGCCAACTGCCAACTTTTGGCTCGCAGTAAACATGCTATACTTTTGGTGGGAAGTTTGGCGGAGGCGGATGGCATTCTTTTGGAGCTGCGTTTGCTGCCCAGTTGTAGTGGCCTTTTTCAGCTCAAAGCTATCGAGATCGTCATGACAGTGATGCTGGTCAACAACGATAAAGGGACAAGTAACGGGGTGTGCTTCGACATCCTCCTGGAAGTTCGATGATCCCCTGGAGTCAGATAGTTGTAATGCAGGAGGAAACTACTGAGATTCCTTTCACACCAAAAGCCATATCCCAGGTCATATAATTATCAGCAGACTTCCCCATAAACGTTAGTCATGCTTGGGTATCATGGAATGTACTTTTTACAGATTGCGCCCCTATGCCCATTCTCAGGCAACACCACTGTCTCCTCCCAGCTTCTTTTCTTCCTCAGGTCTGCCATTCGACACAGCCATATTTCCAGGTTGTTCTGAAACTATCGAGTTCCCATCCACCTCTCTCTTCTTGCCCCTTTCCAGCCACCAACGAAAGAGAATCGTCAAGAACTGAGCAACGAAGACCTGTTCCATCGTGTACAAGAGGACCGGTATCTGGATCAGCGACTTGACTCGGTCAGTGTGTTGAGACCACATCGCATCAGCCAGGGGAATCCCCAAAGCCTGTGTCTTTGCCGCACCACAGAAGCAGACGGCCACGACCTGTTCCTTTGACAGCCTTCTGATGGTGATGCCGCGCCGTACTATAGCAGGCAAGCGGGCGGTCCACTTCGAGTCGGCGACATGGTTATTGACAGGTCTGGCTACAAATCCCGGCGGTGCTGCTGCGTAGAAGCAGACCAGAGTGTAGAGAGCGTACAGGAACAAATTCATAATGACGTTGAAGACCACCGAGCCTTTTGAGAGCTGGTAGAGGCCCCCTGTGTTGAAGGCGCCGGAGAAGGTTGACCTGGTTATTGTTAATGAACGGGAACCACTTTTCTTTTCCAGATTGTTGTTCAGTTACTTACCAAACGAGCAAACACATGCAGACCGATGCAACCTTGGCCAAATAGAAAGTCTTCAGCATCCATTCGACCTGCTTAGACCATACCCACCGAATCGCCTGCCCGACTGCAAGCGGAAGCAGCACGCTGAGGCCCAACTGTTTCATAACACTAGCGTACATGGGCCCCAAAGTCGATGGCGATGCGGGACGCCACTCGTCGAATATTGCATCAGACGGCATGAACCCATAGATCAAACCTGGAGATATGAAGGGGCCCAGAACATTGCCGATGACTACCTCGATGATGGCTGCCGCTTCATCGCCTCCGCAGTTGCGTGTCATGACCACATTTGACGCTACGGTGGTGGGAACAGCGGCTAGGACTATCATGCCAACTAGCACGCTCACGTCAATGGCCCCTGATGATACGCCACCGGCGACTATGACTATACGAACGACAACTGCATGCCTGTCAGATACTCATGTGCGGATTGTCAAAGACTGACAGTGCGTTGGCTGTGCTTACTGAGCTGTATCACCGGTATAATGACGAATCCAATACCCTGCACGATGACATGGAGGCGCCAGTTGAAGATATGCTGTCTCAGCTTTTGCGGCGATAGCTGCATTCCATTGATGAAGAAGATGAGCGCGATGGCGCCATATAAAATGGAGTACTCCGATCTGATTATGCCGCCATGGGCCGCGACGTCTTGGGGACTGTTAGCATCGCGTTCCGTTGCTTGTACTACGCCAATGACAAGGAGTAAACTTACGAGGGAAGAAATACGCCAAGAGCGTCGCAAGACCAAACCCGACTATAAGCCAATTCGCTAGCACGAAGTTGCCAACCTTTTTCGAGACTTCAAATACTTTTGAAGCCCGACTCTTATCGGGCGTAGGTTTGGCGTCGGCCTGGGGTTCGCTCGCCATTTTTGCCAAGACAACAAGACCGTTGAAACATGTCCGGTTGAACAGAGTGAGCGAAGTAGTATGTGTAACTTCATCAATGTCCAGAATCGCAAACGGGGACTCGACGATGCCATATAGTTACATCTCGGACTTTCCAATATAGGACGGTGTAAAATAAACCCGATAATGATATCGACCCTATCCGTCTTATTACCACAAGCCGTCCCGATTTCGGGTGCACAGATCATTGGGACATGCGATGGTGCCATTCCCTCCGGCCCACCCTTGCCGGTCGGCCGAGACTGGCCGGTAGTAGACAACATTTATATACAATGAACTATAGTTGCAAGACAAGCTGCAAATTTGACTTTCTAATTGTGTCTGTTTATTCGTACTTCGTGGTCTGTGTCACAGATTGGCTTCGGGTTCGATTATGCCTAGCAAGTCGGGTCTAATAGTGGAAATAGGTATATTCCAGTCTCTTCGGGACACCTAAGTTTCCAATGGACGATCGTAAACCTCAGGAACTACCCACTGCTGCCAGCTCCGTTGGTGAATGTAGGTATAAAAAGTCTACTTGTTCTAGACTGGCATCCAAGAACCAGTATATATGTCCATGTAACTTCGATCAGACTGGCTTGAGTTTGAAGTCAGTCCTTTTTGGAAATAATCTCTGTTCAACACCAACCCCCAGAGCGGTAGAATAAGGAGCATGGGTGACTACTAAACAACAGATAACAGGAATATGGGAACTGGAATATTGGAAGCTCACTAGAAATGTACTGTTAACACAAAGGTGTTATGTTACTAAACCCCCCTTGCTAGATACCGATGGGTCTGTATAGTATATTCGATCGCAACCTTTGGTTTAGGTCTTCTGAATGACTATTCCACGCCTTTCTCTTCTTTCATGCCTTTTACTAAAAAAATATCAGTATACTAGAGCATGGTATGTTTCCTAAGCCAACCCTTTAGTCTAGTCATAGGTTCAGAGTGAGGGATATGTCACAGGCCTAAGGAATAAGGACTCTGATATAGATTGATTGGATGTATCCCAGTGTATAGCATACATTAGGAACTTAAAGGCATAACGAGATGATCAGGAGTATTAACTCGACATATGCGTTTTTTAAAAAATAAATAATAAGAGAATGAAAGAATTCCTAAAATACACCATGGTAGAAGAAAAAAAGGCTACCATCACCGACCGCGAGGCGAATCGAACAGCAGGTTTTTGTAGGCTTAAAAATCAGTAAATAGCAATACTGTACCGTCCGGGTGAAAGCCTGGGATTTATATATACTATTCTGTGAACTGATGAACGTTATGAAGTGTTCTGAGTCTTGCCAGCTAGGACTGGAAACGAATGCTTCGGGAAGAAAGATTGTCACTACTAGCCTTCGGGCCATCACCTGCATTATGCTGGGGTTCAGTGGGCTGATGATCCCAGGTATTTTCTCAAGGTGGCATACAGGTCCTCCTCCCCCTTCGGAATGTCAAGTAGTTCCCTACTCAGGTATTCCACAATGTTTCATATAATAGCGAGAATTATTTCAGGGGCTAACTATAGAAAGAGATGGCGGTATTTCATATGCGTGCTGTCGTAGGGCGCCTATCGCAACTAAATGCGTTTGGATGCCTCTTAACGAGAAGTTATGTGTACAGCGTGCCATCATGTGGTAGACTGGTGATACTTGCTTGAAGGCATGAAATTGTTTCAATGTACAAAATATGTAGCTGTGTTTCAAATTAGAAGTTTACCAAGAACACTTCAGAACTCTTCTATTGAAAATTGAGACTGCTCGAAGTTCTAATCCGGATATGATCTAGCCTAAAGAGTCTCTTTACCACGGCTTCAGTCTATAATCAACTCAGAAAGTCCTCCCTTGAATTCCATAGTCTTAATAGAGCTCATCGACATAAGTGGATAATTCTGTAGAACTGCTGTGTTTGCTACTGGAAATCTCAAGATGTGTACCATTGTTCGTGGGATATGCCGACCCATTACACGTATCAGTCCCAGGTTGGGAATATTGCCGCCGACCGCAAGTCAGGCCAATATGATAGTATGGAATATAAACTTCCAGCCGCCTGAAGACAACGGGAGAATAAGTTGAAAATTCCGGGAATCACCTTGCAGGTAAAAGGGGCTGCGGATTAGAAACACGCGACGAGGGAACCAATACCTACTATGACGGATCTTACCACTCAGATGTCTTCCTAGGACTTCATGATAAAGAGAAAAGGATACATGATGAGCGTTGGCGTGCTTAGAAGCAATCCCTCGACAAATCAACGGATAACCCAATGCGCAACCTGCCATGTCCAGCGATACATCGGCCCCCGACTCCTAGATTGTGACATGTAGCTAGTTCTGTATCGAACCATCAATATCAGATGTTTCCTCAGAGGTTCATATCTCAATATAAGACCCAACGAGAAGCCCTCACCTCAAACCTACTCCATCAACCACGGGCCCTCGCCGACGTCAACATGCGCAACAGACGAAGACAAGTCGGTATCCCTGTTACATTTGAGATATGTTCATTCCAATCACTGCGTTTCTTCAGTACTCCTAGGGTTGTAGTCAAGGATGACTGTTCGACATCTCCAGGTACATTATCCAGCACATACTTGTTGGCCACACGCAAATGCCCCGCTTTGCTGAATAATTGTACCACCTATCCAGTTATCTTTTCGTTAGTACTTAAGGAATTCTAGGTCTTTCGGTGACGTTCACATTCAACTGGTTCCGTCCCAGTCTCGGATAGTATGAATATACCCATCGCCCCAGCCTTCCCGCGGGCCTCGTTTCACCAACTTATTTCCTTTCAGTAATCCTTCTTTCCGCGGCCAGCCACTCCCTCGAGGTCTTCCAAGTTCGACGCGGCGAACCCAGTGGCCACTATTGGCCATATTATTACGAGGCTCGGTCTTGACGGTGGACTGGGAGCTGCAACGGAGCCTCTCGCGCCGCTATGTGTTTCGTTATCGTAGGGTAATTCATTCGACTGGCAGGGTTAATCCCCCTGAACAGTTCTTAACCTAAAATGTGATTGGAAATATTGGAAATTCAATGAGTAAGAAAGAGCTATTCTATGATGTGCCTTTCGAAGCAAATCTGCTCAGTGTCCTGACGAGTGACCTTATCTGACTCAGCAACCATGATGATTAGGGGAAGTCGCGTAAAAGTTGGTTTGACCATAGCATCATAGGCAAGTTCTGCATGAGCTCATCCGTTTCATTAGGTCTGACGAACGTCACATATCACATGTTAGTGGAATGACGAGCACTCAAGGGGAATGTTGTACCCGCGGCATATCATGTAACATCATAGGGAGCGGTGTATCAATGTTAAGCTACGTATTCAATATCAATGTCAATTCGACAGAGTGATGAGTGAGCATCGTTCGTGAGTTCAGATCTCCTATCCAACTTCGTCTCGACAATGAGCAGGTGAAAAGGACATCTGATCTCCGTGCAATCGTGATAAAAGCCCCCATGAGCTCTGATGAGGTGTAACACCTGCCATCCCCGAAGACCATTGCTTACAAGTTCATGCCAACCAGTCCATAGAGTCCAGAGTCTAAAATTTAACCTATCGTCACCGTGTGACATACCAATCTGGTTTCCGAAGCCTCCCTGAGACATGACGCCATATCAAATGCTGATTCCATTGAGAAGATACAAGGGCAAGACTGGTCGTCATCAACATCTCAGTCGAGGTGACCGCCGCGTAGTTACACGGTCACACTCAATCGTGCGGTGGACCTTCACATAGCCACACCGTTGACCGCGAAATACAACGGGCCCGGATGCCCGAAAACGATGCTGTTGTCCGATCTTCCACCGGGGTTCAGAGTTCCGTTGCAATCGGTGAAGAACTGCGGGTACTCTGTACTCGGCTTCCAGCGCCTAAAACACTGTTAGCCAAGCTTCCAATTGACACTGAGATAGAGGACGTGCTTACTCGGTATCCTCACACTTGTGGCCCAACGTCCATTTGAAGCCGAACACGTTGGTGAATTGGGTAAACCCAAATTGCCAGTACTCGTGGAAGTCGACGTGGCAGACCAAATAGCCTTCGCTGTCAGGGCCATGGCCCGAAGAGACACCGTCCCACTCCCAATTTGCGTTGCAATGGGCAGATTTATTGTAGTTCGGATCATCCCAGTCGACTAACGCCATGTTAGTTCAACATTCATGCCGATAGACATGAAAAGGAGACCCAAGTACTTACAGTCAATTGTACAGTTGTAGGGGTCTGCAGTGGCAGCTCGGTTGCAGTTGGCGCAGATATTTGTCAAGACCTGGTCCTTGAAGTCGAACTGGGCAAGCTCAGCCGGGAGCATCATCGCACCCCGAGATGAAACGTTGGTGTCAAGCTTAGCTGCCGAAGGTATGCAAACCACCAGGGGCAGTAAGAAGCTAGGCAGGATTAGGAGCTTCATCTTGAATGGTAGTGATGGCGATGGTGACAGTCTATTGACGACCTGAGGGTGTAGGTGATGGAATGGTACAGCCGATGCTGGAGGAGATGAGGATTGACTAGAATTGGTGCCTGAATGCTTTTCGAGATCTGCAAGAATTAGGGTACCTAGATAGGACAAGATTGTGGGAAACTTGCGCAGCTCGATACTGAATGAGGGACGCGGGAAGGAGCAACTCGGGCGCTTCTTATACACAAGGGATATGTAAGTTCCTCACTGTAGAGAACAACCATCTAAGGCACCTGCAGCACAGGATGTCTTTCACAGCAGGCATGTAGATAACAAGAAGGTAACAACCGAAGACTCACACATGTCATCGGGAACACGATGAGCACATGGACAAAGCTTCCAGCCTGGTCCCGGCACCCACGAGTTAGTTCTGCAGGTATCCGCTGTACCTGCCTGAAGTCCCTTGGCTTTTCCATGCTACACAATCAACCAACAGCAGAGAAGATGCGCCTTGGGGGGTGGTTCTTTGACCCGAGGAGGCCAAGGACCCTCGAATAAAAAAGGCACCAACTTTACTCGGTCAACGTCCGAGAGCGGGGGTTCGTGTGATGTCACATAATGCAGCTGTGCTTGTTCCACTACTCACAACTTGCTTGCGTTGCCCTTGTGAATCCGAGTCAACTTGGTGTTGTTGGAATGGGCTTGAGGGTATGGAGCCTTGAGACGCCAGTGATTGCCTGTTTGACAGCTCAGCAAGGGCTTATAAAGTAGATTCAACTGTTGAGCAGGTTCCAATTATCGATTGGCTTTCAACTTAGAAATAAATAGCTTACGTACCCAGTCGTTTCCTTGCGACATCGTTTGTATGCTTCTCTCTTTTGGCAAAAGGAGGAAAACTAAACCACGTGGAGTGAATTGTGTCGAGCTCTATAGTGCATGGACGATTTGACTCTAATACTAGCCCCAACCCTAATAACCACGGGGTAGTTCTACCCTGTAGACGTTGGTTCCAAACGACTGGACGTCCAGATTCTGGGGTCGAATGCGTAAAAATGATATCCAATCGGGGTGCGTGGATGCAAGCTGGTTTTTAATTGTTTCCCATTTGAGGGAAGGACGATCTAGTCGTTGGTTCTATCTCAGGGTTCATCCTTCCTTGTTGAGCTAAGAAAGGGGTGGTTCCAGGGTAGCCCTGCTCCTCATTCCCATTCTCCGACCTCACAAATGTCTTCCAATGCAAACACCAATATATTGCCGGATACATTCCTCATTGTGACGAAAGATCTCCAAGTTCTGTGCGTTCGCTTCGTTTTCTTGATCACACCCGTTGGCTCGAATGAGTATGCGTTTGCTTCCAGCTGTCGTCGGCTACTTGCTGCGGGAGTCTGCTACAACCCCGGAACTTGCCTCGTAAACCTGCCCGTTATAGGCAGCGAGCTCCGGGTATTGTGTCTTTGGAAACTCCAGACGAGCCTCCTCGGCGGCCTTTGTCACCGATCGTCGACTGAACGCCGGCGCCTTCCTTGACCACGACCACCAAGGGAAACACGATACGAAGAGCAATAACAAAAAAAAAAGACACCTTCGTCCACGTTATACAGCCCAAGACACAACAAGAACACAAGGAGAATCATATTGACAAGCTTTTGTTTCCCTGTGCCCCCTTTAAGAATTCCCCGAGGGGCCACAAGGCAAGTTTTTCGTATGGTGGTGTCTTTGGCGCTGCAGGCGGCCGCCGGTTCGTTTGGTCCCCTTGGCAAACTCAGTGCCACCTACGAAAGTGCTTTTTCATGGCGGTCGAACTCGACCGTTTTCGCTCACCATTCTATACAGTTATATACCCATTCGGCGAGCCAAGCCCAAGCCACCCGCTTTCTTCCGAGGCGCGAGGGCGCGTCATGTCATGCGGGATCAGATGCAGCCACCCCGGTGACGATGCCGCCGTTCGTCAGCTTTTCTATTTACAGGCACACAACATCGCCCTCGGTTCGTCGGCGGCCGGCAGACACGCAAGGCACGCAGGCAGGACCTACTTGTTTTTGTTCGGACGACAAGCAAGAAAGGGTCTGGCCTCTCCTGCCATCTGCCGTTGCCAGCCACTCAGTGGTCTTCACCTCCTGTTCGGCAGTAACCCTTTGGCCTGAAGTAGATGAACCACTGCCCGGTTTTGGAAACATCGAGCAGCAAGTCGAGGGTTCGTGAACGCTCACCGCAGAACTGGTGACGGCCGAAAAAAGACCGTTTCACAAGTACTCATTGGATAGCTGGCAATTACTCGGGCAGGCAGTGCCCTGCCTCCGAGACAATCATTTCTTTGCCGTGTGTACATTGTGGGGTCGCCTCGCTATCAACTTGGGAGAAGCGGTTTCCACGAGATAACCAGAGGTTCTGGACACACGTGGCAATTCTTCAACTGTTACACCCGGGGTGTTTCAGAGGTGAATCTGAACATCTGCGGGTCCTGGGCGGTGAGGCACAACTGTTTCGTGCCATGAGGAGTCCTGCGGCCTCCTATCGAGGCTTCGGTGGCTGGGCATTTCCAGTTGGGGTGCAAACATGATGGTTACAGCTAACAGTTGGGCTTAGGTCTACTCATCAGCGGAGTCATCAAACATTGCCAAAAGATGACTCACTTGTTGATGATGGTAAGTGAAGTGACTTGTGACTGCAAAGACGTCGCATTGGAGCTGTCATAACGACACTCCCGATTTCCAAGAAAACCTGCCGAGCAGATACACGATCTCTGCAGGCCAACACCATGCCGCTGCCGTTCCAATCAGAACGTCACACTCGTCTCTATAGCATCCATGAGCTGAGCTCCCTTCAAAGCCAATGATTTGGCCTTGCTCGTCTCCTCTCTCTCCGCCACATTCCTAAACCCTTCCTCCCAGAAATGTCACCGCTCAATCGAGTAGCACGAATGGCCCCCTGTACAAAGCGAGCCAACCTGGGTACTCCGGGCATCGACGTCGGTAATCGTCTGTGGCATCCCAACCCATCTGAATAATCACTGACGGGCGTGTAGGATCCACTGGGCTGCACCCATAATCTCCCCATGCAACGATTTGGGATTGTGTGGTTCTGCAAAAGAGCCTCTAAGCTGCCAAAGCCTCGTGTGCCCCGTTCGAATGCCATATGAAGCGAGGAGAGTCACGAATGCACCACAGTTTATCCACACAGGTACCTCGTCTTCGAATTCACGACAAAATCCTGACGAGTCTTTTCCTTAGTTGAATAGAGCATAAAAGGAAGTATACAAGGGTTGTTTGTCACCAGAGCGATAATCCTCAGTACAGTAGAAGGCCGGCCGTCTGGTCGTGCCATTGCCATGAATGGATACTGGAGATGTAAATAATGGAAAACGCAGAGAAATTAGGGCAGGATAGGGGGGAGAGGTAGGTCAAGTTCGGGTCTATCACGCGGGTCGTCTTTGCTGACTCGGTCAATTCGACAACGAACCGGGCTAGTCGTCTCTGGGGAGGTTGGTGATAAGGCACGTCAGTAGCCAGCACGTACCAAGGAGCCAAAGTATTCCATGTATCCCCATCCTGCTTTGATGGGTGGCGATGGAAGTAGTTCTCCATTGGATTCATAGGGCCGGCCGTGCTGGAGACCGTGTGGAGAACATGGCTCCATGGTCTTGAGGCAATTGGGCTCTTCCCTGGCCCCACCCAACTTGAGAATAGCTATTCATTGTTTTATGTGTCCGGTGAGCACACACCCTGTACATTTATTAGGGTGTCAGCTGAGTCTCGCTTGGTATTGGGTGCTGTTAGAGGATAGTCGATCAAATTGACATCAACAAAGCGCTTGCCACCAGAGTAGTAGATACTTCTCAAATGCATTCAGTTCGGAAAACCAAATGGTACATCAATGATATTGTTGACCCAATCTTTGAAATAGGGGGATAGATGAAGATACCGTCAGGCTTGGAGTTGGACCCGGTCCCCCGTATATAGATATAGCAGATCACGAACCACTCGGCCCATTCATCCGTATTAGCCACAAAAAGACAGGTATCGACCTAGAGTATTTACCACGGGGCAGCGCTTGGTGGGCTTAGGAGTTCTTGAACGACCTTGAACGATCATGAAGGTCGGAGCGGAATTCAGTGAATGAGACCTATCCAGTCATTGCAAGTATACTGGTGAAAATCCGAGGACAGCCGAGGGCTGCTGCTCGGCCTACGAAGTTTTATCGGTCCCAGAATATCTCAGCACGGTGACGAAACTCATATTGAGCTTTCCACAGCCACAAGCTGAGCACACTCTCAGGTCTGCTCTCGGAAGAGACAAGCAATGTCACGATATCATACAGATTTGAAGAAGGCGGCGGAATATCCTAAAAGAGCCTGACCGCTAACTTCCCCTGAGAACGGAAGCGGCATAGTACGATGAGTTCCAAGAATAGAACGGCTCGAGACCACATTGACAACAGGTAAACCCATACTGCTTTTGTACACAGCGCTCTCGACACAACTCTTTTGATCAGGATGCAATCAGCGGTAGTGGCTGCAACGGAACTGAGTTGCGCTAACGTGAGCTGGACAAGTCACGAAGAAGCCACTTAATATGCATCAGAGACAAGCTGTGCTGGCTGCGCATGTACTCTTGAGTTGTTTCTAGGTCTTCGAGAAGCTCGCTGCAATACTGCCGTTTAGTATTGCAACGCCCGGAAAGACAGCAACCCAACCTGATGATGATCTCGGGCTGGTGAACACACAGATGCTAGCGAATATCCTTCAGGCTGTACAGAGCTGCTTACATTGGATCGCCATGCGAGCTGTTGTCCGTTGTGGCAGTGCCAAAGCTATACGTGAGTTCGCTAATGCGGAAGTAGCACATGGAGTTATTGAAGTCGAGACTACTCCGACTTCAATGGGACGTGATGACATGGAAACGTGCAGAGTCGCAGCCAACTGCCTCCAATTACAACGAGGGAAAATGAGGCTGAGTCGCGCGGGTTGAAGGGCAGATGGTAATATAACCATGGAAGAAACGGACATGTGCTGCTTCATCCAGGGTGATCGACGGGGTTGCAGCTGGGCCCTATCGGTATTCCAATTGAAACGTTGGGCTCACAGTGTTTCACAAGACCCGGTTGAGGCTCCCGAAGCCAGGTAGACCGACCGTGGCTATTGTCAAGAGCCGACTGCAAGATGCTGCGAGGCTGCTTACTGGACCGACGTTAATGATTCGGCGCCATGGCGGCCCGTCATCGGCGTCGGCAGCATGTTGCACTCGGGGTCGGCCTCGTCACCGCAACAATCCATCGTGGCTATCGTCGTTGCGCCTGTGACGATACTTGCGTTTCGACATTTGCCACGATCTTACACATGCACACGCATAACCACATTTCCTCGGTGTTGTCAGAATTGGCTTGCATATGCCGAGTCTTTCGTTCGAGAAGCTGGGCTGGGCCGCACCAGATCTTAGTGGAGATTGTAATAAGCAGGAAATTAACGAGCTTCGTTTCTATTAATAGCGCGACAAAGAGAACTAGACTCTAGCTTGGTTACTCGTACCTAGCTTGGGCTAGTTTCCTACAGGGGTCCACCCACACTGGTCTGTTGGAAATAAAGTTGCCAGGGTCTTATCCCCACTGAAAGGAAAGGAACCTTGAACCGCACTGTCAGACTGGGGCTAGGGTATGGGAAAAGGTTTGGGGGCGATTGAAGACTATCAGCCTGGGGAAAGATGATGCAAATGAGTTGATACTTAATAAGGCCGAACTTGGAGCTGTATTGGTCAATTGAAGTGAATCAAACAAACAAGTTCGATGCAACCAATAGGCAATAACGCGAAGCGATGGCAAAAGACGTCGCCATACATGGCTTTGATGTGTGCGTTACCTATATACCTGTGTCAATGCTGGCAACGATGGGCCGGCCGGTCGTGACACCGAGATGCATGACAGCCGAAGTTGCCATGCGTCCAGTCAAGCATCTCTGATATATGACTTGTCGGTCGTGCCATGGTCCGAACACCTCCTGTTTAAGCATCGAGACACTTTTGAACTCTAACATGACAGCAAAAGTTAGGTAAGCCGGTGTGGCGTGCTTGTTTTCAAAAAACTGGCATTCACTGGATGGACTATGGCGACTTAGAGTTCAGCTGATCAGACGGGGATTCATGCGGCTTTTACTGTAGGGTAGGGTACGGCTCGTTCGTGTTGGGTAATGAAGGATGACGGGCTCTTTTGGTTAGTCCAGCAACATACAACCATTTCCGGGAAAAAAGGCCGCACCTCAGCTAAATAGGAGATGCTGCCGCTCGTTTCTCAGCTTAGAGCATTGATCTTCAACCAAGTTGATAGGGGGGAGAGGGCCGGTGAACATCAACATGCTACATAAACAACGAGGCAACTGCTTCCTACAATACTTAAGTAGCACTAGATAACACGATATCCTCGTGGAATAGATACCTGGTAGGTATAGACACTAGTGAGAACAAAGCGGCATAACATTGGTATACCTTGGTAATTGTAGCAGTTTTGCCTGTCAACTGCACCGGAAACTCGGGCTATCCCACACTATCCCATCCTCACCCTCACTGCACCATTTGTTTTGTTGTTAGGCTTGGGAGGTGTGCACTATTGGACGATGGAGAAATGATCAGCAGCCCGCCCTGTCGCCAATCTTGAAAAGGCTGGATTGGCTGGTGCCATCTTTTCCACTTACAACTTTGTTTTGTGTCTATCAACTTCAAATCAAAGCGCCCTTGGTTCCAAAAGCGCTTGCCGTGGCCTTTATCGTCTCTTTCTTCCCTCTCTGATGCCCCGTCCAGCCGCCGGGGATGGATTAGACCTCCAGCACGACAGTCCACGCGCCATTGAAGCACCAAGCAGATCCAGCATTTGAGTTGAACTCATCGAGGTTGACAGGTCTTGCTCCACCCGAGCAACTCAATTGCACCACTTGCAAGTGGCATCCAGCACAGCCCCTCCAAAGACTACCCGCCCCTGCACTATTGTGCAGGCTCATTGGCGTGCGTCAGACTGCAGCTGCCGTGATAGTGAGCAGAAAGAATAAGCCAGATCGTCTCCGTCCCGCCGTCCCATCCCATCTTTTGCCTGCGTTTTGCGCAGCACAGCACAACACCGCACAGTACAGCACGGCACTGCACAACAACTCTTTTTGTTCGTGTGAAAGAGCAGGATTAATTGTCGTCTAAAAAACTGGCGTCCCGTAGCACACATTGGCAAGCACAACCCGGTCGGCTCTCTCGACCGCGACTGCCTCCTCCATCTCCTGCTGGTGGCCCTGGGTCCGCGGCAATTCCTCTAGCTAGCCCCCCGCCCCAGACAGCAGTAGCAGCACGACACAGACATTCCATATGTTCAGCTCGTCACAGCAGCAACGGCAGCAGCAGTCGCAACACAAGGCCCAGGATCACAACTTGGCCGACCACATCTCCCGTTCCCAGTCAACGCGATACTCTCAAGTTGCTCCTCTCCAGATGCAGCAACAATTTGGTCCTACGTCGAGCTCTGTGGACGATCTTGCCCAAACCCTACATTCCCCCAGTGTTTCCCAGGGCCAACCGGGCCTTCCAGGTCCAGTGTCAGGTCAAGCTGCTGCACTGCATCATCAACCCGCCCCCACCGAAGCAAAGCGATCCAAACGCAATAATATAATCAAGAATATATCGTCTGCCTTTTCTTCGAGCCGAAACTCGGATAACTCTCACCACCAGCACAATCACTCCTACGACAACACCTCTAGTCTTGCTCGCCGACCCTCGAAGCGAGTGAGCAACCCCTTCCCGCCGACCATCCGAACCGGTGCCTCGCAGGTGTCTCTCGAACAACTCGTACAGCACCCCGACTGGACGGCCCCGCAAAGCCAGAACACACAGCAATCGCCATTGCAAGGCGTAGGTGAAACTGACGAATCCTGCGTGCACGACGGTCCTAACCAAGGACGACGCGCACAGAAACTCCAGAAATCCCAGCCGCAGGATCCACGACCCCGCCCCCACCAGAATACCATCCGACAGGTACCAACTGACATTGACACTTCACCTTATAGCCACGAAGACCTGGTTTACCAGCGACAACAAGCCCAGGCCCAGCACCAACAGGCCCACCTACAGCTCCAGGGACATACCCAGGTCGAACAGCAACAACAGCAACAACTTTACGGCCAGGTTGTCGTCGACCCCGCGCAGGAACAGTATCGTCGATACACACATCAGGGGCATTACCACCCAGGAAACCCACCTCAATCATACGTTGGTCACCTCGGCGCAAGCTCTCAACCACCCAACCCAGAGACAGTCTCGCAGCTGTCATACGAGTCGCCAGTTACTGATAACGAACAGCGCGCAGCCCAACCTCAGTCAGCCCAGACCCAAGCATCTCCTGCAGTGAGTTACCCGCATCAGGACGTGTCAACCACCCAACCCAGCCCACAGTCAGTCTCGCCGGCACCGTCTGCATCGCAGCCCGCCAACATGCCGCTGCCACCTGGAGGACCGGGTGCTTCACGTAGATCGGCGGAGAATGAGAAGGCACTGCGTGGCTCTAGCAACGTCGATCCTCCCCCCGGCCCCCCGCCTGGCTACCGCCATAGCCAGGCACCATTGAATAGCATGAACCCCGTACCTGCCACTCCTGCAGGTGGTAACCATAACCAGAACTACCGTGCCAGCAATGTACCGGAGAGGGCAGGATTCGATGGTTCGGCAGAAGCCGGTGGCCGTAACAGTCCGCAGCCCTCGACCGGAGACCGCGAGGCAGAACCAGACAAGCAGTTTAAAGATCTATGTACGAGCCACCCGATACCTAATTTCATGAAGCGCCTACTCACCCATTTCCCAGTAACCAAGTATAAGAATGTCAAGAGACTCTATTTCGACGGCAAGACTCAGATCGAGCAACTCTCTACCCAAGTAGAACAGCTCCAGAATGCCGTAGCAAACCAGCGCATATCCCAATCACGCACAGCTTTAGATGACAGTGAGTATACGACCAGGTTCAATCGACTGAATGGCGCTATCAACAACCTGTCGTTCAATATCCGTAAGGATTGGCGAACATTACCTGCCTGGATCGACAGATATGTCAGTACAGAGGCGCTCAAGACGGGCAAGCAGGAAATGACAGCAGTGGGACGAGCTATCATTATTCGGTGGGTGGTAGACGAAATATTCAACAGGTGCTTCCACCCGGGTTTGGACATGGACCTAAGCCGGCAACTCAAGGAGATTGAGCAAAACATCCGGCGGTTCTCATATACCATGAGCAGCCAAGAAGAGTATGATGCATTGACGTCCAAGGTTGTGTCGTGGCGGATGGCCACACTGGAAGGTCTCCAGCGCTCATTGCAGTCTCCAGAGAGTGCAATGCACCGGGCCGATTTCACAACCATGGCGGCTAGCAACCTCACGGCCCATCTCTATCAGCACCTAACGGACCCGCCGCCTGCTGGTGTAGACGGAAGCGTGGCCATGATTGTAGAGCTTGCGGTGGGAATCGCTGCCAACCTGCCTCTAGAGAGTCGTGACGTTGCTGTCGTATATCCCCTGCCCGGTGATCTGATACGAAGCGAGATCATGGAGCCCGAGAAGGCAGGTCTGCCCCCGCTGCCGGAACCCGACGAAGCCGAGGATAGTGGCAAAGACGGTGATAAGACATCTCAACGAGAAAAGGCCAAGAGCGGTATGTTGCACATGCTAAACGGCGCGCCACTGTCCAGCAGCAGAAAAGGCAGCGTGGTTTCGAATACTGACGCGACGGACTCGACAGCACCGCCTCCCCGGGATGCCAGCCGGGTTCGCTTTGCGGGCTTCATTGCAGTTGAGGTTAGAGGACGACAGATTCTCGTCAAGGCACCTGTATGGAGCTTGGGTTGAATACGAGCGTCCAATGGGCGGACGCTTTGGATCATAAGGTGGAGGGAGAGGGTATTTTCTCACGTCTTGGCTCATATTCATGTGAAGGATTGCTTTAGAATTCCGGATGGATTTTGGAATGGGGAGTGACGGTGTATATGGCCCGTATGGATTTAAAATGTCGCATCGTGCGACGATGGATGGATGGATGGATGGATGGACGGCTGGACGGGCGAGCTGAAGATTTGGCCAATAATTCAAATGGACTTCACGTTGAAGTTCCCCTTCATTATCCACGCCGATTGTTCGTGCTGGCATACTGGGCGGAGCATGAGAGATGACTAAAAGCATCTAAGACTTCTTCTCGTAGCCCCTCCAAAGGGAAACCACTTGCAGATCTATTAATACTCCGAATGCATGATGACTGACAATATATAAAAGAAGGAGAGGTTGTGTATGTAGGCGAGTATGCGAAGCCACACCGCCTACCTTGTTGGTGGTAACTGTGGATTCTGCCGGCTGTCCCTCCATTGTAATGTCCCAGAACTTTGGACGATCACTGTCGAGGAGGGGCTGTTGACTTACAGACGATTAATTCGTGCAGAATAGCCAGAACCTGCCTCCAGAGCTCTCAACGAAGATGCTTTCATGACATATAATCCAATCACAAAGCTGTCGCAATAGCAGACGACAAGGACTCGCTCATCTTCTCACGATGGCGTTCTCCAATGACCCAGTACCGGTCAACTCAGACCCCCAACCCCTACACCTTGAACCCTCAGAGCTAGGCACGAAGGAATAGTACGTTCTCTTCTACTTGGTTCCCTCTCCAGAACTCTATTCTCGGTTCCAAGCTGACCTCGTTCTGTTTTCTAGCTGGGACCACCTCTACACAACCGAACTCAGCAACCACGCCTCCGACCCTACCGACACGGGCACCAACTGGTTCGACGACTCGAACGCGCAGGACAAAGTCATCGAGTACCTCTCCACGCTGTCCCTCCCACAATCCATGACGTCCTTCCTCGACCTCGGCACGGGAAACGGCGCGCTCCTCTTCGGCCTGCGCGACGACGGGTGGGCGGGGCGTATGCTCGGCGTAGATTATAGCGAGCGGAGCGTCGAGTTCGCGCGCCGAATCGCCGTCTCACGGCGGATGGAAAGAAAAGAGGAGGGACTTGAGGAAGAGAAAGAGGATGTCGAGTTCAGGTGGCATGATATCTTGAACACCCCCCCTGAGCAACTGTTTTACAACGGAACCGAGGGGCAATGGGACGTAGTCCTCGACAAGGGGACCTTCGACGCTATCTCCTTATCGGCCGAGACGGACGCGAATGGGAGGCGGGTTAGCGAGGGGTATAGGGGCCAAGTGTTGAAGTTGGTCAGAGACGGGGGTATATTCCTGGTTACGAGTTGTAATTGGACCGAAGAGGAGCTGGGGAAGTGGTTTGAGGGCGTCAAGGAGGGGGATACGGAGGGGGTTACGGAGGGGGTTGGGTTTGAGAAGGTGGGCAGGGTACAGTATCGGAGTTTTAGTTTTGGGGGTGTCCAGGGACAGACGATTAGTACGCTGTGTTTCCGCAAGATGGTTAGGAGGTGATGATGGGTTTACAAGGGATCGGTCTGCCAATTTAAAAGCGAGCTGCGATCAAAGGCAAATACGTCCCGGGAGATACCCCTTGATTTAAGTTCGGATGAAGCCCTCCACACTATTAGATGGAAACAAAACAACAAAAACAGGAGAGCATCTATAAAATCATGCGCATTTTTCGTGACCTCTGGTATTGTAATTGTACAGAACCCCGTATATCCTGGGGTTGACAAGCTGCTTCCGCACAGCCAGCCCAGGCCCTTGCTCATCGTCTATGGGTGGGTGCCTTGCTAGATGTCAACCAGAGACACTCTTGTCGAACGAGCATTTCAAAGCCCGAAAGGCGTGCCGCCAACGTGCCTTGCCTCCCACGAGCCTCTCCATCTCTCTAAGTTTGTGGATTATTCGTGTGGCATGAGGGTCTAACGCGGTGAAGCCCTTCCTTCTACCACGCAGACAACGAGTAGGAAACTGGCTGACGGAAGATGCTGCGTTGACGAATGAGAATTGCTTCATTTACTTTTTTCTCTTTCATCTATGGTGATGTGTTCATCGGGTCTCCACCGTTCCCAGGGATGGCAGCCGCTGCTGTCGTTGCGAAGTACCTAACATCGACATCGTCGTCCTTCTGCAGCTTCTCCAGACACGGCAGGATTCGCTCTTGGATCAGCTCCAGGGATCTCGGCGATGCCGTCAAGTCTTTCGTGGCAGCCTTCTCCAACGAATAGATGGTACCCTGTTCCGGTAGACGCTTAAGCACATCGATCAGGGCAGCATACGTCTTGGCCACGTTGAACCGGATGTTGGGAATATCGTCATCCACCAGCTTGTCGAGCATGGGAAGGATAGACTTGCCGATCACATCCAAACTCACGACACTCGCCAGGGTCTAAGTGGGCACATATTAGTACCTGTCTGCGGTGTTCTGACAGCGAATCAACATACCGAAATGGCGAAGCAGGTTGTCATTCTGTAGAGGTAGTTGGGGTGAGATCCCATGGCCATAACTTTAGGAATGATAGCCTCGCTAGCCCACTCAACACCAAACACCTCCGTCAGCTTCTTGAGGTTGTGCGTCGCAGCTTCACGAATGGAGAAAACCGTGTCTCCGAGCCAGCCCATGCACAAACCGCTAAGCTTTTCATCGAAGAACTTCACTCCCAACTGGCTGGCGAGCAGGGGGATGTACTCGATGATAGCAAGTCGCACTCGCCACTGCTTATCTTCGGCGAGCTGAACGATTGCGGGCAAGAGGGACTGCGACAACAGATCGATTCCGATGACTGGTTATGTCAGCAACTTTGTACACAACCCCAACACAAGGGGCACAGGACAAACCTTGATTTACGAGCTCAAGTTTTGAGATAATGTGGAGTCGAACTTCGGGGAACTCATCCTTCAGCATTTGCAAGAACATGGGCAATAGGTGATCAATCGTCCTGTAGGAAAATTAGCATGTTGACTCATCGTTGTCAGAAATGACGCGACTTACTCCTTCTTGCCCAGAATGGGCGCAAGACCACTGATTTGAGTGCCCAGAGCGGCGCGAACGTGCTGCGAAGTATCCGAGACCAATGCTTCAACGGAGCTCATAATGTCATCGAGAAGCGTCGCGCTGTCGACAATTGCGCAAAAGCCAGGAATTTGACCGGCGATAGCGGTTCTCACTTCGGCTTCGTTGTCCTTGAGCAGCTTCACAAACGAAGGCACCAAATCTCTCGAGACGACCTCCTCGTCTACTGCCTTCGCGATCTGCATGGCTTGTTAGTCCTAATCCAGATTCGAGCCGTATAGGCACAAATGCATACCTTCTCAAATCTATCGGCAATCATGTAGCGAACCCTCCAGCTCTTGTCTTCTATCAAGTTGCGCAAAGATGTGAGCAGCACGCCATGGCTGGCCTGCTGTTCCTTAGGCACAACCTCGGCGACGGAAATGAGAATCTCGACCGTCAATAAGCGCACACTATCCTGATCATCTTGAGCAAGGTGTTGGAAGAGGGGTATCATTTCCTCAACGACAATGGCGGCTGGCATCTCCTTGACGAATTTTGAGAGATTGGTGGCTGCTTGTCTTCGGACCATGGGCGTCTCATCATGTACCAGTAGGCCGAATTGCGAGCGAAGCTGCTCTTGGACGGGGGGTGAGACCTTGCTGTATGGAGCCGTGAAGAGGCCACATCCTGAAACTTTGGAAGTGAACCAGTCAGCCTTCGAAAGTCGGATTGTGAGCGGGATGAAGTATTCCTCCACCTGTTGCGGCGACAGGTCGTTACAAATCTTGTTAAGCGACTCAACAGCCTGAATACTGTTAGCAGCGAGCCCAGAACACGTGTTGAAAGTCAGGCGCCGCATACCTTGTCCCTTACGACAGGCTCCTCGATCGCAGCGAGGTTCTCCAGGGGCGACAGCAGGACGTGTCCCCATTGAGGTCCACCGACATATTCGATAAAGCTGCCCAGCTCCTCGCTGAGGGCGACAAGAACCTCGTCTTCATCTTCAACCGACTCTGTAGTAGGTGTTAGAAATGGTGGCCTAACTTGTAGGAATGTGGGATTTGGGGTGATGTCTGACCATCGAGAAAGGGAATAAGCTCCTCACGAGTGCGCTCGGGGCCAAGAGCCAGCGCAATTGTGGAGAGACGGTGGATGGCGTTCAAGCGAAGGAGGACATCATCGTGCTAGAGTTATTAGCAACCGTGGTTAGCCGTGATCGCTTGTTATGACGTTGCTGGGTCGGGTCACCGCCGGTACCCACCTTGAGTTCATCTATGAGCACCGCAATGGGATACAGCTCATCGTTCGCGTTCGGCGCGTCAGCCATGGTGGGCTAAATGGATGGTGATGGGTGCCGTGGAGGGGCTGGCGGGCCTGGGAAATGCAAGGCCGAAGGAGTTGGACGGTGGTGCTGAAGATCGCGTGCGTGAGTGATGCAATAGGATTTATGGCCCGCCTGACTTGTGATGCATACCACAGAGGCAGCGAACCTGTCAGGGAAGCGGGTGCGGGTGCGAAAAGACGGCTCGCACAGGAATGGGGGAAAAGTATTCAAGGGATCTAGATTACCAGATGCAATGGCGTCGTGGGTGGTTGCCAGTCCAAATCGAGGGGTATCTTTGGTCTTGGTGGGACTGACGTGTTGCTGGATGTTGATTGAAAGGAAAGAAGGTCCTTCGCACCTAAGGCTCTCTCTCTCCTCCAATGTGTCTTGGCTGGCTCGAAGCAGAGCTTTGGAGGCGACCTAAAAGAACAGGGGGCAGTCAAAAGTGTGGCTTGTTGAGAACCCCACCTTGCCTCATTCCTGCTGTTCAAAGCTCCAAGTTTCGTTCCAAAGCTCCCAATCGTTGCCAACTCCAGGTCTGATATGTGCCTGAGATTTGATGCACTCACCCAAAAGTCATTTGGAAATCATAAGGTATCTAGGCAGTTAATTCAAAATTCATCGAAGAGTTCATTCATCAAGTAGCTTTAGTACTCCGTACTGCATTGGGACTTAGAGACAATGGCAGCTACCCTAAACCCAAAGATCAAAGAACCCATTCCTCTGTGTTTAGGCCATAGCTTTAAGATCACGTTTAATTTATTGGATATTTTACGGAATGATCCTCTTGTTGTCACAGCACTTTGAGCATCGCAGTACTACGAATACTACGAATACTTGGTAGCAATTAAACTCGAGGTGCAGTGCCTCATCGGAAAGCTGGTAACGTGGGGAAGCAGTCATTGTGGCTGGTGAGCGGCGCGAGAATTTGGACTTGAACGTGGGGTTGCGAAGCCGTCGTCCAAATTTCCAGTGAGTCAAGCTGCGATTCTGCGAAACGTTATCGTCCAAATTAACAAAAACATCTCCATACCAGGGCAGGGCATACTACTAGGACGACCGTTTACGAACTTGAGGTCAACAACTGCCCAAAATGCCTACCATTTCCGTGGACAAGTACGACCTCTTCGAGGCCCTCGGTCAAAAGTGCGTCATGCTCCCAATCCCCGCCGCCCTAGATCATCCCACTAACCCATGGCCTAGGTACACGACCGAGGAGTTCGAAGAGTTATGCTTCGAATTTGGAATCGAGCTAGATGAGGATACCGAGAACGAAGATAGACCCATCGTCAATGGCCAACAAGAACCTCCCACCCTCAAGATCGAGATACCGGCCAATCGCTATGACATGCTCTGCTTCGAGGGCATTGCTCTCATGCTCAACATC
This sequence comes from Pseudomassariella vexata, assembly GCF_002105095.1. NCBI lineage: Eukaryota > Fungi > Ascomycota > Sordariomycetes > Amphisphaeriales > Pseudomassariaceae > Pseudomassariella > Pseudomassariella vexata. The sequence goes on from NW_024467963.1 coordinate 2,210,414, forward strand.
TTCCGAGGGAAGACCCCGACGCCCAACTTCAGATTGACCACACCAGCCAGTGGCGAGCTCCATACTATCACAGTGCGGGAAGATACTATGAAAGTCCGGCCTCTGGTTGCTGGTGCCATCCTAAGGAATGTCAAGTTCACCCAGAAGACGTACGACTCCTTCATCGCGTTACAAGACAAACTGCACCAGAACCTCGCCCGCCAACGTACGTTAGTAGCTATCGGCACGCACGATCTGGATACGGTCAAGGGTCCGTTCACATACGAGGCGCTGCCGCCCAAGGAAATTGAGTTCATACCCCTGAACCAGACCAAGAAGATGAACGCCGAGGAGATGATGCAGTTCTACGAGAAGGAATCCAAACATCTTGCCAAGTTTCTGCCAATCATCAAGGACAAGCCCGTCTACCCCGTTATCTACGACGCAAACAGGGTAGTATGTTCTATGCCGCCCATCATCAACGGCGACCACTCTAAGATCACCCTTGACAGCAAGAACGTTCTCATCGAATGCACGGCTACAGATGCCACCAAGCTGGAAATCGTCATCAATATGATGGTGACCATGTTCTCCGTCTACTCCGAGGAGCAGTTCACAGTGGAGCCGGTGAAGGTATTGTCCGATCACAACGGACAAACTAGAATCACACCCAACCTATCACCACGGATAGAAAAGGTTGAAGTTGACTATTTGAATAACTGCCTGGGTCTCCAGGAGTCGCCGGAGACAATATGTGAACTTCTTTTCAAGATGGCTCTGTCTGCCAAGCCGTCAAGCGACAAGAATATCATCGAAATCTCCATCCCACCAACAAGAGCAGACATCCTTCAACGGTGCGATATAATGGAAGACGTTGGTATTGCATACGGCTTCAACAAACTCCCACGCATGTCAGTCAACAAGACCGTCGGCGCACCCCTGACTCTCAATAAGCTAGGCGACATTGTCCGTCTAGAGTGCGGCATGGCCGGCTGGTCCGAAGTCATGCCCCTGATCCTATGCAGCCACGACGAGAACTTTGCATGGCTAAGGCGCCACGACGACGGCAAGACCGCTGTGCGTCTAGCCAACCCAAAGACACAAGAATACCAGATCGTGCGCACGTCCCTGCTCCCGGGACTCCTCAAGACGATCCGCGAGAACAAGTCCCACAGCGTGCCCATCAAGGTCTTCGAGACATCCGACGTTGTCTTCAAGGATGAGTCGCTCGAGCGCAAGGCCCGCAACGAGCGGCACTTCAGCGCGGCATGGTACGGCCGGTCCTCGGGCTTCGAGGAGGTGCACGGCCTGCTCGACCGCGTCATGCTGATGCTGCGGCAGGCCTTCCTCACACGCGAGGAGGGCATCAAGTCGGGTGGCAGCATCGACTTCAAGGTCGTCGAGAACCACCAGAAGCGCGACGGCTACTGGCTTGAACCCATCGACACCGACAAGGAGCAGACTTTTTTCCCTGGGCGCGCGGCGGCGATTTACCTCAGCATTGGGGGTAAGGCGGCGAGGATAGGGGAGTTTGGTATCTTGCACCCGGAGGTGCTGGAGAAGTTCGACTTGAAGTATCCGGTTAGTACGTTGGAGGTCAACTTGGAGGTCTTCTTATAGTAGAATGGGCAAATTGGTTGGGAGAAAGAATATAAAATACAAGAGCTTTGAGTTATGTAAACAGGCTCGTCGACTGTAGATGAATGATGAATGGATACATGGATGCCCGCATTACGACACCTCACATGACACCTGATATGGTCATGATCTTGATTTCGGCCTTCTTGCCCTCAATTCCCCCTCCTACCATCAGTCTCAGTCAAGCCCAAAAATGCGTAAAGGTGGATCATTATCCGCACCTGCATATTTTATCGAGTGCTATGATTTTCTAGTCATGCGGCGTTGGGATTAAGTAATTCGACAGGAACTCTTCAAGCTATCCTGTGACTAACCATGCATATTTCGACACGCCAGGTTCAAGCTTTCTTTGACCCAAACTGAAGGAGACTAACGTGTCTCGCTTGATCTCCATCGTTCATGGTCTCCCACAACCCAGACACCAGTCTCTTCGACTACCTCCTCGTCTAAAGATGGACAGTATGATGGACAGGAACAAATCGAATGGTCATCGTCGGTTTCCGGGACCTGCTGCTCTGGTTGGTCCATTGAATCCTGATTAGAGGAACAGCGATTGTCGGCGGTTCCATCGAGTCCCTGTGTCTTCTGATTTTGGGCTTGGACTTGTTGTGTCTCTTCCCATCTGCGGGCGTTGAAACCTTCGGGATTGTTGGTTTCGAATCTTACTGGGAGCTCCTAGCTCATCTCCAGCCCCTTCTCACCCCCGACGGCCGTGGCTGGCATCTCCCTCATCTCTTGTTCGTCTTTCCCACTTGCTACGCCTTGGTCGCCATTACTCTTCGTTTTATTGCCTAGTCCGGCGTCAGCGCCATCACCAGCAACGGCACCGGTACCAACACTGCTGCCACCAGCGAACAATCCCCGCGCAAGATCTAAGCTACCAACGCCCTCCCTCAGTTTCGCAAGGTTGCTCGCAAATGCGCCGGGCGTATCCGCGCTCGAGCTTTGCTTAAGATTAGCCTGGTGACGAGCACCCTGGTCCGCTGTCAATATTGCGTGCGCCGTTTCCACACCTGTCAACACACTTTTGCTGTTAGGCATGCCTGGTGGCTGTTCTTTAGACGGCACCGGGCTGCGAGTCCTACTCCCAGGCCCAGGGCTCGTCACAGCGCTGTCTGGATAAGTGACGGCCTTTTCTCCCCTGGCAGCCTCACGTTCCAGGTATTCGTTCATCTCATTTTCGCTACGTCCAAAGCAGGTTGCCCACCAGCGCACCTCACGGGGTCGTGGGAGAATAAGTCTTTCTCGCCCACTTTGACGGTCGTCGACGGTTGCATCGTACTGAGGATTCATAAACTCGTGCTTGCGGCTCAGGAAATAGTCCCATACACTTCTCGTACGTTCGTAGGCATGCGCATCGCGGCGTTGTTTTTCCGAATTCCAGAGGAAGGTGCCGTACTGTGCCGAGTATAGGTGGTACAGCAGTCGCCGCAGGAAACGTTCGTTAAACTCAAAACGGGTGGGATGTTGACGAAGCAACTGGTATGTTGCATCCAGAAATTGATGGAATATCGGCGATATCTCATTCGGCTTGGTAGCCACGCTTGCCTCTGGCACGCTGGGTCTCTTCATCTGAGAGGGATCATCAGATGGCAAGGAAATGTCATCTACATCGGTATTGGGAATGTCTGGGGAGCGGTTCTTATTAAAGAAGCGCTTAGCACTTGCGAATGCGTTCTCGAGTGCATCGCCAGCGCGACCTTCTGACTCGCCCGGTTGCATGGTCGTGCCTGCCATGGTATCACGTTCAGTGACAAACCATTTCTCATGGTTTAGCGGACCAGATCGTTGCTGAAACATGTGACCAAATGAAAGCCAATCTTTTTCAACGAGTACAATGAAGCCCTCAATGGTGCGGTAGAAAGGATCTAGCATGAGCTGCGAGAGCGCACTTAGCTGAGATGTACGGTCCCATCCGTCAGAGCAATGTATAAGTACGTGCGAGTGCCTTATGCCCACTTGCTGTGCGATTATCATTGACCCTTCCAGTACGCCAGCAATGTGCTCGATCCAGCCACTCTTGACAAGTAAGTCGCGGTTTAGGGGAAGACGGCCGATGTCACCGTCTTTGATGGCCTCAATGACTCTATTGAGTGAATCACGCATCACATGAATGTTTGCGATGTTGAGATAAGCCTTTTTCGCAAATGGGTAATATTCCATGTTCTCCGATCCCTTGCCTACTGCCTGCATGGCAATTGCGTTGATATTTGGCCGGGCATCCACGATAAGGTTGCTTTGTTGCGCGCCGTATATAAGTCGCTTGCCGGTCTTTGGGTCGTATGCTGCGTCATCGGTAGTGGAACTAATCTCCTCTTCTAGATCCGAGACTTCCACAGTGTCAGCTTCCACGTGGTTCTCTGCTCGCAGATCTGCTTGGCTAGAAGCAGGGCTTGGTACGGTAGTTTCTGTAGAGGGAACATCAAGTCCGTTAAACTCAACAGTCGCTGAGGCAGAGAAGCTTGCACTGACGATTTTTTCGTCTTGCACGCTGCGATTTCCTCTTAAACCCACACATGGCTGCGAACTGCGGGTAATGGAGCAGTTGTTCAAAGAGTGGAGGTAGGTTAAGACAGGTATTCGCTGTCGCGACCGAAAAGACCCAGCGTGTCTGAGAGTGCTATCGGAAATCTTGGAAGGCACTACAAGCAGTCCCGGATATGTCGGGGAAAATGTGTATTCTTTGTTGATTTGGGAAATTCTCCATCCTCTTTCGACACTCTTGGTACTGATGCCTTGGCGGCGGAATTCTACCCTCGGGTCGTACAGCTCCCATCCATTTAAGACTTTCTCCTGCTTGACTGGCTGGTAGCTGAAGGCGTAGAGCTTCTCGATGCTGCCCAGCCGGCAAGTCCGATTGCGCATATATTCGAAAGCCTCTCGAGCCGAGGTATCATCGCTAAAGTGGAAACTTATGAGCATGAAGTCGCGAGAGCGTAGCCGTATTGAAGATGGGCGCCCGGAAGCCTGGGGTTCGGGTCGGAAGGTGCAGTTGGCGATGATGGGATATGCGATGTAAAGCTCTCGTGGTTTCGGGGGAGTGGGTGGCGGTGTAGCTCCTTCAGGTATTACGTGCGGAATGATCATTACAATGTGGTGATCTGTCAAATGCATATCGCCCTTTTGCATCTCGCCGCCACGAATGGCCTCAACATTGAGTATCTGCCATCATCGTCAGCCACGTTGACCAAAGCATTCAACACGGTGATGGACGATAATCCGTGGTATCATATAATAGTCATAAAATCTATGCTTACCTTCTTGATCTGCATCTTGTCGGCGATACCTATCTAGTGTTGTGAAATGCACTACATGAAGAGAAAATGGTCGGGTCGTTCAACCGTTGCATTTGCTCGGCGAGGAGCCCGGTGGGAGGGCAGCTTTATATAGCAACTGGAAAACCACGAAGAGACTGACCTTGTCGACTATGGCGTTTCAAAGTGAATGTCTCTTCAGTAAGAGCGTCACATTCGCAAAGAGAATGAAGATGAAGCGACGATGTTGCACATGGTTTGCTTGTCTTGACGTTGTAGAAGATCTGCAATCACACGCGGCCAGCTTGTTAGTTAGCGAGCCTAAGTCATCACCACCTTTGGCCCACCAAGGTTAAAGCTTAGCGCGAGGTTAAGGTTGGCCATCTAAAGAAGGCGGCATGTGGTCCTTCATACTTTCATACCAGTATCAAATTTTACCAATTGTATCATTATTTGAATAACTTGGTATAATGCTATCTTCAGTTCATTTATACGGAGTATCATTTTTCGATGAACAGATTCCATGCCATGATGAGTTTACAGTTAGTCTACAAAGTAGACCCTGGGTACATCACAATCCTCACAATCCTTGAGGTGCAAGGCTGAACAGGTCGGAGCTGACTGTGGCTGATGCCGACGTCACATGCGGCAGGAACGACTTCTGGTCTGTGCACTTTTTGCCAAGAATTCTGGTCGTCACGACTTTCCTAGCCGCACACAGATTTTGAGCCCTACTAGAGCAAAAAAAATTGGCCGCCAAAAATCTCCCCCAGTGTGGCTACCAGTGCTCCAGAATCTCCAATACCCGACTTGGACATCTTGATCATTGAGCTGCTAGCACCCAGATCACCAATCTACACAGAACCTCTTTTCCAGCAGGCATCTAGGAAATCTCGTCAAGATGGCCACTCCGGGTACACAAATGTAAGTTGCAATGCTGTGCTTTGTACTGGCGACGAATCTCTTAATATTGCCCCTCCATGCGCCAACAAATTCCCACGTCGAACCGTTGCCACGATGCCCTCAAGTTGCTGTGTTGAAGATATTCTGACATCATCCTTTACAGCTCAAAGCGCAGAAAGTTCGTAGCCGACGGTGTTTTCTATGCCGAGCTGAACGAGTTCTTCCAGCGCGAGCTGGCCGAGGAGGGCTACTCCGGCGTCGAGGTCCGCGTCACCCCCACCGTCACCGATATCATCATCCGCGCAACGCACACCCAGGAGGTTCTTGGAGAGCAGGGCCGCCGCATCCGTGAGCTCACTTCCCTGATCCAGAAGCGCTTCAAGTTCCCCGAGAACTCTGTCTCCCTCTACGCCGCCAAGGTCCAGAACCGTGGGCTGTCCGCGGTCGCCCAATGCGAGTCCCTCCGCTACAAGCTGCTTAACGGTCTAGCCGTCCGTCGTGCCTGCTATGGTGTCCTCCGTTTCATTATGGAGTCCGGTGCCAAGGGTTGCGAGGTCGTCGTTTCGGGTAAGCTCCGTGCTGCTCGTGCCAAGAGCATGAAGTTTACCGACGGCTTCATGATCCACTCCGGTCAACCAGCCAAGGACTTCATCGACCACGCCACCCGTCACGTTCTCCTTCGCCAGGGCGTTCTCGGTATCAAGGTGAAGATCATGCGCGGTTCCGACCCCGAGGGCAAGGCTGGCCCCATGAAGTCGCTACCTGACGCCGTCACCATCATCGAGCCCAAGGAGGAGCAGAGCGTCATCCAGCCCATGAGCCAGGACTACGGTGCTAAGGCCGCCCAGGTACAGGCCCAGGCCGAGGCACAACGTGCTGCTGAGCAGGAGGGCGGCGAAGAGGAGGCCGCACCCGCTGAGCAAGAATAAGAGTAAGGCAGTCGGTGCTGGACTTCCCTCTTAGACCCTGCTGGTGGTGGAATGGTTGGGTTGTGGAGGACACAAGGGTGTTCTGGGCAATGTCAATATTCACGATTTCGGCGTCTTCGATTACATTTGCATTGCAAGGAGGGCACAGGAAAATTCCATCAGTTGCAATCACAAGGGTCTCTATAGTGGCATCTACACCAAGATCCCTTAGAGATTACGGTATGCAACGGTCATGACATAACTTCATTATTCTTCTACGTGAACTTCTTGTGAGATTGGTGCCACCGACAGTGGCTAAGTAGATTCGCGCCATGGGGCCGTGAACAGGGGGCGTTATTCGTCAGTAGGTCGATACGCCCAAACGAATCTCGCATGTAAAGGAAGCTTCTGGGTGGCAATTCCAGGCAGGTTCTCAGCACTGTCGAAACTTCTCTGTGGCTTACTTGCACTTTCATACTTGTTTCATGATATTCGCACTGGCAGAACACCATTCAACAACTTCTGCAAATTTAAACACCCCAATATCGGGTCATGCCATGGCGGAGCCATATCCCATAGTAGTGATGGCGAGTGGAGGCGCTACAAACTTCCAAGTTCTCATCTATGCTATCGATTCCGGCCAGCTACCCTTTCCCAAAATCACCCGTCTCATCGTAAAACAGGTATGATGCAGCGCCAGCTACCATGGTACTTCAGGGGAGTGAATTGAACCCAGCTCTCATGGTCTTGGCGGGTTGGATGCAGATACTTGGGGAGCCACCTTTGGAGCTTATGGGGGAAGCGAGTGTACGGGGTAACAAGTCTTTGAGACCAAAGGTCCTTTGAGCCTTTGTTCCTTTGCAGCACCCACCTGCAGACACACCACTTCTTCGTTATCTATGGCTATTTAGTATGGGTCTTTAGAGCCATTCCAGAACTGATCCTCCATGGGATTTTCACCTTCCATGATCAACTTGCCTCTAGGCCTACCAGGCAAGTACTTCCCAAATTATCTCCTTTAAATTACTCACTCGCTATATGTATCTGTGCTTGGACTTACAAGAAAACAGACTAATGCAAGGATGCCATCAAAAAGCTTTTTACGACTTTGAAGGAGGGAAACTGGAGAGCAAGAAAACGGGGGTCATGGTACATTATATTACCAAGCAGTTCGATCGAGGAGCTGTGATCATGGCGAGAGAAATTGAGGGTAGACAAAACAAGGGGTTGGGTCAGCTGGAGGACAGGATGCGTTGTCTTGACCATGAGGTCGTTGGTAAGGCGACAACGCTAGTATTTGAAGAGATCCTCTCTAGTAAAGCAGCAGACGAAACTGTGGAGATTTTAGGAGTTCTACGGAAAGGGAGGCGGGGAGATGTAGATAGGGTTCCTAGGGGGAAGGTTTTCTGCTCTCTCAAAGCTATTGCTTCTCCTTCACGTTGGTATATAGTATACGGCTAGAATGTAAGAATGCTGCCAAGACAAGCCTCCTGCATCAATTAAAGTCCAGCTATACACCCATTACGATTTCCTGCAAAACTGACCGTCATGGAAGCCATGGAGCCATTAGGCCAAAGCTGTACTTCATCACCACCTCGGACTCCTTGTCCCTACTGTAGCAGACTTAGTTCAAGGTTTCACCATAAATCCAACTTGCCTGAAGGCTTTCAGGGGCCTTTAACTGTAACCCTTACGGACAAAATCACATCTGTAGGAGGAATAATGACAACATGCGAGGCTGATTCGCTCTTACCCATGAGGCTAGTAAGGACTTCAAAATAAAAGTACAAGTGATGAGAGCACCGAGTGCTCGATCAGTGTCTAATCAAGTAGGCATTATCAGTCATGATTCCAAAAGCTCACACTCCTGACTACTTCGAATAGGACGAGAACACGGATTACTGCGATCTATTTGAGGTACTTGATGAGATAGAGGGGGCTCTTGATTATTCTTCTGAAGACCCGTGCCGGCACAGCACATGCCCCTTCACGACTGCGAAGACAGTCTCGAGATGCCTCTGGCCCTAAGCTTCAAATATACAGGTTACATGTAGTTCAAAGACGAAGAATTCGTAGTCCTTCCAGAGAAGTACTTGACCGTCATTATCAATACCGCTAATTTAATCCACTGTAAGGGATCTATGTTTCTGTGGCTCAATTATAACTTGACAAATTACCGTGTCTCCCAAGGCTGTTGCCCTTAACAGGAGCACTGGGAATAGGTTACATCTTATGTGGAACATTGTGCTGTAATAAGAAAGAGATAGTCGAGAGCTCTGCTCCATTGTCCTGGTCAAAACTCGTTCGTCACCAATAAGAGGTGTCATTTGCGACATTTCAAACTAGATATTAATCACGTATGAACTCTCGTGATATTATCCCGACCTTCCAACTCCATAGGGGTATCATAACTGCGCTCCAAACGCTCGTTCCGCGGAATCGTCTAATCCCATACCCAGTGTCCCAAACTCAAACCTCATCACCAATCCGTACTGCTCATCCAAATGCCACGCGAGCCCATCACCTCATCTCCCTTAACTCCTCCATCTTAGTCCCCAACTCCTCCCTTAACACCGCTGTCTTGAAAATGGAAACATTCACTTTCATCAGCTCCTTTACAACCTTCAACAACTCCTCCAATGTCCCCTTCACTTCATCCGCCTTCGTCTCCGCCAGCCGCATCTCCTCCTCCAACACCGCCCGCTTATCCCACTCCTGCACGAACTTGAATGAGTACTCAAAGTCTTCCAGATTGTCCAACTGGCTGCGGACGCGCGCCTCAGCTTCGTTGAGACACTGCTTGATTTCCTCGTTGAGCTCTTCTTCGGAGTCAGTCTTGAATTTAGACTGGGACTGCTTTAGAGTGGCTTGATCACGCAGCCGTTTGAGGATTTGCAGACATTTCTTGAGTTGTGGGGTCACTTTGGAAGTGAAGTGCGGGATAAACGTGGCGTCTTGTTTCTGTTGGGGAGCAGCATACCGCGATGCATCTTGGGTCCACTGCGCATTGGACTTTCCCCAGTCATTGTTTTCCGCATGCGCAGCACCATTCCATGAGTAATAGTCGTCATCATGCCACCGCTCCGAGTCAGGATCCGGATGGACGGTTTCGCAGTGATACTCGTAGAGGAAATAGTCGTAGTCTGTGCGCTTCTTGGGGTTCGACAGTACATCGTAGGCTTCGCCAATTTTCACGAAGAGCGCATGTGCAGCTTCCTTGTCCTCGGCTTTGTCGGGGTGGTGCTGCCGCGCTTGTATGCGGTAGGCTTTCTTTATGTCGGCGTCTGCGGCATCGCAGAGGATGCCGAGAACTTTGTAGTAGTCTTCTTTGATGGCCATTTTATTTCTGGGGGGAAGGTAAATCTAGCTTACCCGAGGGCAGCCTTCGTTGGAGGGTTTTTGTTGCAGGATAATTAGTTGTTTGCTGAATGTTAACATCAGGATAACATGCCAATTTTCATTAAAAACTAATGGTGTTGATGTTTGGCGTAAGCGAAGTTTCACTTACGAGGAGTTGAGAGGTGGTTGGTACACTCTCCAAATACCAATCACAGCTTTCTCCGTCGCCGAATGAGTCAGCCGCAACCGGGTTCATCAGAAAGTCAAGATTTCATGTCAGTTCAGCACTGGTGGATGTTTCCTTTCAAATTCGATTGAGCACATAGCGCATAAAGAGGTAGCCTGCAGGCAGGCTTCGTTTTGGTTTCTTCATTTTGGAGTATCATTTGGTTTGGGCTTCCATCGTGTCCTGTCTTTGAAGCTCTAGACGCTGCGATATCGCTTATTTTGGGACCTCGGTCGCCGTGAAACGTATGAGTCCTTGGGGACGATGCAGGAATCAGCGCCTTAAATGGCAATCATATGTAAGGAAGCAGGGACGGCCCGCGGTTTACTGATCATCATGCTTGTGGAGAAATGATCTCCTTAGAGGGCAATAAGGTTTTTCGTCGACTCGGAAGGGAGGGATAGAATACAGCTTTATAGGTTGGCATAAATGCAAAGACGGATACTATTGAAGGAGGCAAGGGCATCGCAAACAAAATGGGAAGTTGCACTACGTATGGGCCTATCACACTGAAATCCTTATGCAGATGCTTTCTTAAGATGGGATATGAGTGACGCCGTTCAAGTACCCTTCCAGGTTAGAAAAGAGTGAGACCATGGAGAGTAAGTCTTTTCAAGAATTGGACCCGAAAAGAAGCGTTGCAGCTACTTGTCAAGCCTAAAAACGGCAGTTTTGACCTGTTCATGTAACTGGTCAAGGACATCTATTTGTCATTTTTCATGCCATTTTTCAGGTACTTCTGCAAGCTAGTAGTCTGCACCAAATATGAAGTACCCCACCAATAAATTGTAGCTGGTATAGAAGGGCAAGTGCACCTACCCCAATCCGTCAACACTCTATGAGTGAAGTTAGAAGTGCACCGCAATTTCGGGCTTTGGCGGGCTCATTACGAAGAGGCAAGCACATCTCAACGAAAAAATCAGCGAAAATATGAGATTTGCCCTAGTAACATGCAGTGCTATTCTAGATGTAGTAGAGTGCGCATAGTAAAGCACGCGAAGGGCCCGCGTTTGTTAAATGCTCCTAAGCGATGTATTCGACATTTGAGAGATACTTTGAATTTGCTGTGAAGCTTGGAGGTATCGGTGGAAAATGACAATAGATGACAAAGTCCAATGTACGCCCTTGACCTCCTGTGTGAGTGAGCAGTGGGTCAAACCGCTTGACGAGTAGTTTTTGATCAGCCCAAGGAACTCGTCATCCCCAATTCCAATTTTCAGATTTCTACTCAACGTCAGCTGATATGGATCCCAATACGAGGCTTGTATTGCTGGCCGCGTATGAAAAGAGCCAATGCAGCCTCACTTCATCCAAATATGTCTACACTAGTCAATGTGGTGGCGTTAATATTCCTTACGACGCGGTTTGCGCCCAGCCACCGGAACATTTCCTATGGTGCGGGTGCAGATCCTAACCGGCAACCGATCTGGCCAGGACCAAGAGGCCAACCAGCAAGGAAGGGTGATGTCTACAACAAGTCAACCCTGACAATAATTTATCCAAGATTTCAGGTACCACCACCGTGGCCTGCACGACATGTAACCGCAAATTTGTTCCTCCAAAGTTAAATAACCAACAACTTGGAAGGCCCGAGATTTATCATCTGACTCTGACAGACGAGCCGAGGTCTAGGACAATGATCGCCATACCATTTTCACTTAAGCAATAATAGCAAGCCGTTCCAGTTCTCTGGTATCACAGCATTGTGGAGGACTCCACGAACATCAGCTACGATAGTGGCAGTTCGTCTCGAATTCCGAATTCGGACAACGTTTCCTCTTTGCTCCCCACATCATCAACTAAATCGACTGGAAGAGGCTATGCTCATACAAAGACTGGCGCTAAGAATAGATACCGGACTAAATCGTTTGCCGGGTAGGGCTTTGAAAGGTTCCAGTTGGAACTCAACCAGGCGTGGAAACTCAGCCCCAGTCCAACAAGTGTCTGGCAAACTTTGAAATTGCAGATATGGGACTCAACAAGATCAGTTACGTACTTGGCTTCTTTCGTCAATTAAAAGTGCCTACTGAATAGAATAGCCAAGGACGCTAATATGCTAGCTTACAATGTCGAAAGACCTTTGTTCCTGAATCCTTGGCTGGAGCAGGCTCCTTAAAATCGTCACGTCGCCTACATCCCTGTGACAGTTAGAGGAAACTCAGGGGTGTGCAGAAAACCCCACCACCAAAACATTTGCACACTGCAACTTGGAAACGCGCAAAGTGTTTGGACACGGCCTTTCCTCAGCGGCAGTACGATCACACTGCCACCAACGGTATTTTATGGGCTACAAGTGGAACCAAGTAACGTAACTCACCCATAAGCGGGCCACACCCCTTAGCGGGCCACCCATTTCGGCTCTGTCGAATTGGCTCAACTTAACAACATCATCAATTTCTACGTCGATTCTTATCGCTAGGTCTTTATTCTTTCGTCAAATGGATCAGGAAGACCAGATCAAGAAAGCCATCAAGTCTATTCGTTCTGGGGAAGTCCCTAGTATACGTAAAGCAGCCGAGCTCTTTGGGGTCCCCAGAACAACCCTCCAAGCCCGAATTCAAGGCGCCAGAGCCGGACCACCGCCCACCAACACCGACAGCGATTATTACCTGCCGAAGAAGCTACGATCGAACGAGCCTTGCTTCAGTTAGCTGCGTGGAGATGGCCCTTGACTATCAAAGCAGTGGAAGGGCTAGCAGTGAACCTGCTGGAAGCGAAAGGAGATACAGGCCCCCTAGGGGTCAACTGGTACACTAGCTTTCTAGACCGCCACCCTAAGCTGAAGACCTATAGGGTTCGTAGTCTAGATCAAGCTCGAAAGGATGGTATCGCGTACGATATCCTCACCGAATGGTTCGACCTCTACCGACGAGTTAAAGAACAATACGCGATCACGGACGATGATATCTACAATATGGACGAGAAGGGGATTAGCAAAGGGATCGGTGATAACCCTAAAGTTATTATCTCTCGAGAGGACGATCAGGCCTTTGCTAACCAGCCTGGTAACCTTGAATGGGTCTATCATCGAATGTATAGGAATCAACGGCTACTCCCTACCGCCTTTTATCATATTCGAGGGCAAGAGGATTCTGCCGTCTTGGATAGACGAGAGGATCGATCCAAGGACTGTTATTCAGGTCAGCCCAAATTGCTGGACCGATCGACAGATTGCCTCGACCTGGCTACGCCATTTTAATACGTATACACGTCAACAGTGTCGTGGTCAATACCGCCTTCTTATTCTAGATGGTCACACAAGCCACGTATCCCTTGAATTCTTCGAATACTGCGAAGCAAATCAAATCATTCCTCTCTGCCTGCCCCCCCATTCGACCCACGAGCTTCAACCCCTTGACAAGGGTATCTTCGGCCCTCTGGCAAAGGCGTACAAGTCTCTGATGACTGAACGGTCTATCTTCGGTGCCGTACGAGTCGACAACCAGCAGTTCTTATTATTATATCAACAATCTAGATCTACTATCTACCGCAATATCCCGGGCGCTTGGAGAGGTACTGGCTTATCCCCACTAGATCCGTCGAAGATCCTCGCCAAGTACTGGCCAAAGAACCCTCCATTTGCGAGCCTTACCGACGAGAATGGTGTACGCGTTGATATTCAAGTTGATAGGGATACGGCTCAGCAGATCAATGAGATTGTAGCTAAGCTTGTCACTGTTTGTGATAGCCCCTTACAGCGTAAGGTTTCTTTTATTAAGAGACTTGCCTAACAGCTCTAGCAGATAATCTAGCCTTACAGAAGATTAACGAGGGCCTCGTTAAGAAATAACAGGAGAGTAGAAATAGAAGGACGAAGAAGGCCTGTGGTACTGCACGTGTATTAACTGTTAAAGAGATTTGAGATCAACGGCGCCGGAGAGAGGAGCGAGAGGCTCAGGTAATGAGTGAAAAGGAGCGTAGACAAGCCCTTAGGGGCGTTGTTACCTTTGCTAAACGCGTTTGGAAGGAATTACCGCTCGATTCTGATGTATTTAGTTGAAAATAGCGTTGTGAATAGCTTCAACTCTGCTTGTTATGCTGTTATTGATCATCTTATTATGCCAAAAATGGTGGCCCGCTAAGGGGTGTGGCCCGCTTATGGGTGGGTTACGTTAAAGTCCCAAACCTATTGCACAAGTGGACGGAGCCTGCCACGCTGCTTGCACAACTCTCATCAATCGCCGTATCTTCCCTGTCGGCCAAAAGTATCCCAATCTATCGCAGATCTTGCAGCCAGGGGGTAGAGCGAGTGCTCCGAAACCTTGAAACCCGGAAACCCACATAACGGATGACAAGACGATTCTGCGCAGAGGTGTCGTCGAAACCACTTGACTTTTTGACAATCCGATTCTCGATTGCACAACACACACACACACACACACACATCGTGAAGGTTCAAGTCTTGGCACCTTCTGACCTAGGGAACCCTCACGAGACGGACCGACTTGCCGCAATTCACTTGCCTGCAATTGATGTACTTGTGCACATCGTTTTTCTCCAGTAATCAATCGTCCGACCATTTGCAAGCGCTACCGCCCCCATCGGCATCTCAGCGTCCAGTCCCCGTCTAGCGCGCAACGCAAACCACCACAAACTTGGGGTCCCCGTGGCATCTGCTCACGTCCACTTCTGCTGATTAGACGCGCGCATTCTTTGACTTCGCAACAAAGTTCACTTGCAAACGCTTGAGCCCCATTCCATTTGAGGCCACCGGTTCCCCGTCTACCGCGACACACACTTTCTCTCGCCCGGCGCGAGTCTTGATAATACTCATCGTCGACATCCCTTGCCTTGATCATTGGGACGAATACCACAACGGCCTCGGTTCGAGCGGCTGTCGCATCACCATCAGCACGATGCTTGAAGACAAGTACGTGATCCCCTCTCAGAACCATTACAAGGGGGCGATGGCCGACATGGCAGCCGTGGTTGAGTAGATTGGCTGACATCGCATATTAATAGATATACCGGCCTGGCATTGGCCATGTCATCCAGCTTGTTAATAGGTATTTCTTCTTCCCAGTGCACTTTGCTACATCAGCAACTGACGTGGCATTCTTTATCTCCCAGGCACGAGTTTCGTGATCACCAAAAAGGTGCGATACCATCCTCGACGAGGGCGATTAACTGCGGCGACGTGCCAGCTAACCTGAGTCTCCAGGGCTTACGCCAAGCAGAAGAGAAACACGGGTTCGACGGCGATGGATATGTATATCTAAAGAGTCCTCTATGGTGGGGAGGGATCCTGACTTGTGAGCGCCAACGTTTTCCTATAATATGTTTGGCAAGGTCCTGCAAGCTGACGAGTAACGCTTTCAGTGGGTATTGGCGAAGTGTTCAATTTCGCCGCATATGCGTTCGCGCCCGCCATTCTCGTGACGCCGCTAGGAGCCCTCTCAGTGTTGATAGGAGCAGTGCTGAGCTCCTATTTCCTGAAGGAAGAGCTGGGGACGCTGGGGAAGCTGGGCTGCGCCATATGCCTCCTCGGTGCCATTGTCATCGTCCTCCACGCACCACCCGACGAAGAAATCCAAACGATCGACCAGATTTTACAATATGCGATTCAACCTGGTGAGTAGAGGTCACTCGAGCAACCGACGAGCCCTAGTGCTTACATATGCTAGGATTCCTTCTTTACTGCATATTCGTCGCAGTCTTCGCATCCGTCATGATATACAAGATTGCCCCCCTCCACGGCAAAAAGAACCCCTTGATATACCTCTCCATCTGCTCCACCGTCGGGTCCATCTCCGTCATGTCCGTCAAGGCATTCGGCATTGCCCTGAAGCTCACTTTTGCGGGCAACAACCAGTTCTCGCATCCTTCGACTTATGTATTTATGATCTTGACAACGGTGTGTATCCTGACACAGATGAACTACTTCAATAAGGCCCTGGCCACCTTTTCAACACAGATGTAAGTCACAGAATAGCAAATAGCTGTCTTCATACCAGTGGAGCTAACAAGTGGTAGCGTGAACCCTCTGTATTATGTGACCTTCACGACGGCAACCCTCTGCGCCTCCTTCATCCTGTTTTCTGGCTTCAATACGACCGACACCGTCAACACGATATCCCTCCTGAGCGGCTTCCTGACCACCTTTGCGGGCGTGTATCTCCTGAATCTATCGCGGCGCGATCCTGACGGAACGAACTTGCTTGCTAGAAAAAGCACTGATGTAACGGGAACCGATATGGTTTCGAGTATCCAGACACGGCTGAGCATGCAAGCACGCCGGAGCAGTGTTGGAAGTAGAGGCGATCGCGAGGGATTGATGCACGCCTATGATGAGGAAGAGGCGAGGGGCTTTGGGTTAACAGACCTGACCGAGGACAGTGACGAAGAGGGAGCCAAGGAGAATGGGAACAGGGCCAACGGACACACGCCAAAACCCGGCAAGTCGTTTGAGATGCAACCTTCAGAGTCTTCTGATCGATGAAGCATGCACCATTGTTTTGATTTTCCGCCGATTTGCATAGCATTCCAGCGTAGTGCCACCTCTTTTTTTTCTTCTTTTTTTCCCTCTTATCACAACTGTACATTATGCGTTCCCGAACGCCACGTGACACCATGATGACCATGGTGTGTCGCCAGGACACGATCGAACGCTCGACATTATGGAATCATGTGGGTTTGACGGGAAATCAATCGGGTGGACCGCAAGTATCTGCTTGTAAGGCAGAATGCGGCCCAGGGGAACGACGAAAACAGCTTCTCATCACGATAGGAGTATAAAGACGGCTGGCTTTTTATTTGGGCAAACTGGGTTGGACCTCTGTCCACGGCGTTTTAAAAGGTTGGGGTGGGCGCGGTTGTTTCCACGGAACAGACCACCGCGATATGTCCTTTTTAAATGGTCGGTACAATGTGGTGGGTAGGAGCAAAGCTACCTGATATCTAACGGAAGGAGGTGGTATTCACACTCATATCCAACTGTGCGGATGTGTTCTTGAGCTTTACATGTATTTGTACGATTACTTTTTTTTGTAAGACACCCAACCACCCTCTCCTCAGATATCCTGAGAAGCAGGTGACGATGTTTTTTGACATCAAGAGCTAGCTGCTGTAGAATGGGGCAGCTAGCTGGAAGAAGGGGGGGCAAGCGAGGCCAGACGGGTGGATGATGAGACGGATAGAAAAAGATGAGATAGTATTGCTACGTGATCTAATAGAGCTGACGGCATGATAGCAATGCATATCTACAAACCCCCCCAGGCTCAAGGTTGTTAATGCTGCGCAAGGCATCGACTTGTTTCGCGGTAGATTATAGTGGTGCCATAGTCTCAGAGAAGAATTGATACGGTCAATAGCCACTTTCTTATAGAAAACTGTGCACAGGAAACTGAGGATGCCCGGCGCCACATCTAACTGCCTTTATGCTTTTGGTGGTTGGGTTGTTGTAGTGAGAAATCGGCAAGCTGATTAGGGGCATATATGATACAAGTTGAGAGTCTTAGAACGCCTGAGCGTACTTGGTCTCAGCGAGGTTATGTCTGATTATCCTTCTGATTCTCCTGTTGTGAGGGCACATTGACCACATATGCCACCAGTAATGCACCCGTTTTCAGGGCCTGCATACATGAAATTGATAAAGTTTGGTTTGCGACAACACAAATGCGGTTGCCAATCCGTTTCCTTTTTCCACTACCGGAACGCCAGTTACCATGCCATCAGATGGTATCGCCCCAGTCATGAATGCGACGAGAACAACATAAGACACACGCCGCCCTTTGAAACATTAATCCCATCAGCTCTCGGCATCCGCATCCACCACCGTCACCTCCCCAGTGGCCGCCGTCCAATACGCCCTAACCTTGATAGTGAAGTCGCTCATGCACACACTAAACAGCTTCAATAGCCTCGTCTGCCTCGAATCCAGCACCTCGCCCTCTTTGCACACACGATAGCCCTCGGAGCTGCCGTCCTCCTCGCCCAACACCACCTTGCCTTTGACCATCCGCGTTGGGACGTTGAGTTTTCGCAGCTCGGGCTCAATCGTGTGGCCCATGGGCACGTCATGCTCAGCAGGGATCTCGCCGCCCGTTGAGTAGACGGGGCCAGACGGGATGATGAAGTCGCGCGTGGCGACGGTGCCGGCGCGCGCGAAGTCGGCTTCGGACAAGGAGGACAGGTACTCGATGACTTCGGAGGGCTGGCGGTTCGTCATGAGCAGGCCTACACCGCCTGTGACGTAGGGGTTGAGCTTGTGCAGGTTTTCGGCCGTTTCTTCTTCGGGGGTGCGACCTAGTGCACGGGACATGACGGTTGTTTTACCCAGGAATATGCTATGTCATGGTCAGTGGCCAAGGCACGGAATATTGGAGAGATACGCGATCGAATCAATTGATCTTTTTGCAGCGTTCCCTGCAGAGGAAGGAGAAACTAACCGGCTATCAGACAGCTCTTTCCTTACATCCTTCAAGTATGTGTTGCGCATGTTCTCGACGGCGAAGACGACAATGTGCTGGTACTCGGGAACGGCATCGCGGACGTTCTCAAACAGGCGGTTCTTATCCTCGCGGGTCTTCTTGGACACCTGCGTCAAGTGGACGACCTTGGATCTTTTGGACTTGGGCATTTTGGCTGTATTCTATTGGTGGAGACTCCGATTGGTGGTGTTGGGAAGGAAGTCGAAAATGCTGGCCGAGATATCTCTTGATGTCGACCTTCGATAACGATGCCGACCCTCGAACTTTTTTCTCAAAAAATTGGCTTTGCGGTCTACGATGCCCCGCGCTTCTGGGATCTGGGCAGGGGTCTGACCAATCAGAAAATGGCAGGGTCCGAAGGGAAAGACCGACTCCGTTATCGATACAAGGCCAGACCAAGAGCTTCTGGGGTGGCTGAAAGTTGGACGCTGCTAACGTCGCGACTATTAGCTTTTCAGATAGCATCATCGGCTTCACACGACACGACGACAGTCTCTGCGACACAGCTGGACTTTGACAACACGCCTCGACACTCAAAAAGAACACAGAAGACCAACCGACATCATGGATATGGGGTACGGCTAACCACCCCCCGCCCGATTTAGCAGAGTCCGATTCACTAATCAAATCTTCAACAGACTCTCAGCAGCCGAGCAGCGCGAGCTCGAAGGCCGCCTGCAAAAGCGCCAGATGAAGGACTTCATGGGCGTACGTGCCCCCACTCACACCATGTCCACCACTATACCTACAATTCCTCTTGCCTCTCGATTCCCCAACTCACATCCCATTCGAAGCTCGAATGAACGAAAGCTAACGCGACCTTCTAATCAACAGCTTTTCAGCAACCTCGTCGACCACTGCTTCGTGTCCTGTGTCGATGACTTCACATCTAAATCCCTCTCTACGCGCGAGACGGGCTGCATCCAACGCTGTGTCCAGAAGCAGATGGCCCAGTCGCAGCGCCTGAGTGAACGCTTCGCCGAGCACAATACCGCTATGAGCCAGCAGGCTCAACAGCCGCGGTAAAAAGCTCTCATGGCGGACGATGAACTGCCCGTAAAATCGGTGTACTGTATTTGTGCGGAAGGATGGAAGGAAATATTCTCGGTCGGGTTGGGAGAGTATTGATACGGAGACTGAGATGGAGACATATCAGTTTCGAGTGTATACTGGTTGCCTGGGAAATCTCCGTAGACATGATCTAAGGTCGTTGTGGATGTTTCGGCATGAACGCCGTGCCTGACGCCACTGGCTATTCAGACCACACGATATCGAGGTCAAATACTTGACCTGTACTGTAGAACCACTTGAGGTGGGACGATGCTCCTTGATCGAATCCTCCGTACATCTGGGCACGAAAATATCACAATTTCAACTCCTTTTCACCCTGTTCCGTGATCTTGATGGTTGAGTATACCCATATACACATAACCTCGGGTTTTACATTTCAAAGACATGTACCAAATGCATCTATCTATCTCCGTACATGACTTTCCAAGCAGGCAGAACGCCTAAACACCAGAAGCCCTTAACGCTTCAATTGCCAGGCCAGTTTTGTGCTTCAGGAGGGAATCATCTGCCAAAAAGCCCACCATCTGTCCGCCTGACGAGGCTCCTTTATTATCGCCCAAAATGCGCAGAATCGGTACGGTGCTCATTCCAGATCCTCGCTCAGCACAGCTCGAACGGCCTCCAACTGCTCAACGACCTTCTCCTCCAACCTACTTTCACAGCCTGCGGCTTTCCCTATGTCACTCGGTGGCATCGCCTTCCACTCTGCCTCTCTCGGTCCCAAAGGCAGCAGTCGTTCCCTCAGAATCTTGCGAGTTGAAAGCCAGAATTCGACGTTCTCCAGCAGTCCTTGAGAATCCCACTCAACCTCAGGTACGTCCCTTGTGTTGTTCGAACGGAAGACGCCTAGGACACGTGTGATCAACGCCAGGGAATGCACCTCTGACACGGAGAGGAGTGTAATGTAGGAACTTTTGTTGCGGCTCTGCGTTCGGCTGCCACCCAGCGCCTCGAAACGCTCGACGCTGGACTTCATGAGATTGGGGAACTGGTTAAGCACGTACGCAACCTCCGGGGCTATGGTTTGGCCGAGAGAAGTCGTTACGTTGAGCAGAAGGGGAACGATTGCTTTGGCCCATATACTGTAGCAGCGTTGAGGACCAACCGTATCAGCAAAGGGCGTTACGTTGGGACGGCTGAGATACGACGCCATACTTGCCGATGTGAGGTGGTTCAACAAGCCGTCGCAGGCTAGTTGTTCAGCCACCAAAGGGAGCGCAGACAATTCCAGTAGGAAAAGCAGGGATAGCTCGCCGTAAATAGGATCGCCCTTGTCGGCCAACTTGTCGGACCAGGAGTACAACGACACAGCCACATGGACTGCATCATGAGCAGCCATGATGTTCACGATCTGAGTCTGACTTTGACTAATGCCTGGGATGCACAAACAAGCCTGCATGATGGCAGTCAAGATTGCGATATCCTCGGGGAATATGATGGCTTCTGAGTCATGAATGAGGGAGACAAGCGTCCGAAACCCTCCGGCGACGACACGATCGAGAATGCTCAAGACAGTCTGGGACACAGCTGCAGCAGAGTTGTTCATAGCAAGCTTTTCCGCTGTATCCTTGGGGTTTCGACCAGATGCACTGACCTGGGCCCGCAGAGTCACATAAAGTAACTTCAGGAGGGTCCGGTATAGGAGAATGCTATCCTTGTTGTACGGCTCTTCGACAGTGCTGACCGTTGCCCATAAGGTAGTCAACAGTTGAGCCACGTCGCCTGCTGATGGGGTGTTGTTGACCACTCGCTGAACAAGCATGAGTGCTAGATTCACGCGGGATTCTGTCAGCCTTTCAAATATGAGTTCGTGGCCCTGATTTGACTGATTCGCTTCGAGGCACTGCTCGGCAACTTGCAATGACTGCTTTTTCAAGGCATCATTGTGCGGTAAGCAGTTACTCAGTTCAAGCAGCAGGTATTCCCAAGCGTGGAACAAGGCCTAAAAAACTGTTAGGATGTGACGACACAATGGGTGGCTTCAGGGAACTTACTATTTGTGCATCGACAAGTGACAAGTTTGCGTTGGCCATTTCCATCTCACTCTTGAACCCGTTGTTCCGAGGCCCAATCCAGCCCGGATCGAACTGAAGCATCCTGTCTGCGAAGCTCAACGCATAGTAGTACTCAAATCCAAGAGACCGGGGTTCAAGTAGCGTTCGCTTGAAGTTCTCTAGTGTGCAACCGGGGTATTGGTTGCTAAAGTTTCTTGAAAAGTTGGCATGCAGCGAGTTGTTATACCCCGAGACAAGGACACCGTCCCTCAAGTAATAATCCAGGTCCTGTGCGAGATCCTTGGCAAGAGGACCTGCTTGACCCATTTGCCGCAGATGGAACAGTTGCATTGCAAAAGTTTCAGCAATGTACGCCGCAATACGGGCCTCGTTTGAAGCCTGCAGAACATCCGTCTTCGAGGTGATGCTAGATGACTTAAGCTCACGGACGTAACTCCGCAGGCCAGACATGAATTCGTTGTTTTTCTGGAGGTTGAATATCGTCCAGGGCCAGTAATTCTGGGCAGACGTTAAGAAGTCCAGGATAGAGAGGGCTTCAGAGGTAGGAATGGATGAGATTGAGGACAGTCTACCCAATGCCGACGTAAGAACAGAATCCGAAGATGTCTGTGAAGTTTTGTCGTGCCCTTCCCTTACATCACGTGGCGTTTTCCCAGTAAGAAGGCAATTGGCCATCCACTGCTGTCTATTCCGGACAATGGTTGAAAAGAAGCGCCATATCGCACCGACCTGTTCAGCTTGGTCAAAAGGTCTGTCTAAAGTCGAGAGTAGCTGCAAAAATGCTCGTGAAGTCCGAGGACCAAGGTACCCAAGCAGCGATGGTGGCTCTCCCGTGGTTTTACCAGCGCTGACCACAAGGGCCTCGAGGAGTGAAATTGCAGGTTTTCTGAATGCATCATTCGCCGCACATACCCTGGCAACAAAAGGTGTCGCCTTGAATAGCTGCAATTCGATAGTAGTTGAAGACCGGTCAAAGAAGTTGGCAACCCTCACGAGAGTTGTTGCCAGGCCGAGAACAGCAATTGTCTGATCGAAGATTGCTTGACGCCCATTCGCATATAAGGTTGTATTGGGACACTGGCTCGCCGCCACCAGGGTGGCCAAGAGAGGTTGAATGCGTAGACTTCCAGCGGCAGGGGACAAGAAGCTGTCAATGACATATTTGGCAGATATCTCCAACGGTGTCGTCAAAGTCTTCCTCTTGGTCATATCATCTATGCCGAAAGTGTAGGTTATGACGTTATTCATGACCGGGACCAGATCGCGAATGAGAATGGTCCGATGCACTTCGGATGGAAATTTCCAAGTAGACGAGCTCTCGAATATGTCTACAACAGCATGGGAGATTGAGACCGTAATTTGTGTCATAATCTTATCTGAAACTCCGAGCCAAATATTTTCATTCGCTTTTTGTCGTGGAGAAGGTTTTGTGACTGCTTTTCGTTGGACAGAACTGCTCATGGCGCTGTCGACGAGGTTCGAGAACACACGAACGGCAGACAACAAGAAGTCAAATTGGGCGTTCGACAATTCTAGGGTTCCCACGAGCCTGGATAGTCGTCCTCCGCTCGAATCGTTGCTTAACGCCGCGCTCCTTGCCATGTAAGACCAAACTCGGCCAGGGAACAGGGGCAATATCGCATGCAAAAACTGGAAACACGCTGTGAGCACTGCCAAGCTGGAGTCGCCTGGCTCGCCTTCAAGGTAGATGTCCAAGATTTCGCAGACAATCGAGATGATGTCCTTGTTCCGTGGAAGGGCGCGGCTGACTTCAGCTAAGATTATCAACCCAGCTTCAGAGCCCTCAGCGTCGCCAGCTGCTCTCGAAGCCCGTAGTGTTTCGGTCCGGATCAAGGTCCCAATTAAGGAGATGGCCTCAGATGTGTCATCCGGGCTCAGCTGGCCAAGTGCCAGTTGGTACAGCTTCGGAGAGAGGGTCGCTTCCAACCGTTTGCCCAAAAGCGCTAGAGCAGAATGTTCCCACTCGACTCTAACTATACGGGGACCATCAGCGCTCGCCGTGTTCATGAAGACGCCGGTTGTTCTGGCAGGTACGATGAATGGATCCTCCTCATCCATTGGTATTCGTTTCCGGCTTGATACGACGGGAAACAGAGGTATATCCTCCAACAGCTCGAACATGTCGTCGTCCCTATCTTCGTGGATCAGTTCGAATTGGTTGAAGTGGTATGCTGGCATAACAAAGACAAGTGTAGGTGTTTTCTGCAGGAGATTGACGATATCCACGAGCTTTTCCCCACTTGACGTGGCGCATGAAAGAATCCGACAGAGCCTCGAAAAAGGGGCGAACTCGAAAGGGTACCGGTTCAAAGCTTGGTGAAAGTAGGTGTCAAGAGTGAATCCGTCAGTCAGTGTACAGGACACGATGTCCTGCCTGGGAAGGAGGTTATTGGGCTTTGAGAGATTCCAGTAGTCGTGGCCCGGGGACAGGAGCGAAATCAAAGCCGTCACAGACTCAGCATTGTATGGCACATAAGTATATGTGGCTTTCAACAGGTCTAGAAGAACTAATCTCATCCTCGACCCCACCGAGGCAGCAAACGCAACGTGCTCAGAGGTACCTAGCCACTCAGCTATTCTTGTGATGATTGAGAAGACACGGCCCTCGCTTGTCGCAGCCTCCGCAAGAAACTGCGCCGGCTTTATTTCTTTCTCCATTTGTGTGTTGGTCAGAAAATCGTCATAGCTGGACTTGTCGATGGTAGTGATGCTACCGGCGGAGTTCCTTCTGCCGGCGCCCGGTATCATTGCCGTGCCGGAGTCGTATGTTTCAATAGCCTTCTGGTTTTGCAGCGCGTCCCTCTTCTCAGCGCGGTTTTGGTATGACCGCCACATTCCATGCAGTATAGGTATCCAGCCGTATGCAACTGGTATCGCGGGAGAAATGTTCCGCTCCACAGCGGCCATTATGATTTCATGAACTAGCTCAAGAGCCTCAGATGAGCCAATGTACTCAACCTGACTGTCAACATCGATTTCGCCTTCGAGGTACTGTATGACCCTTGGGATGTTGAACATTGTCAGCGAGATTGCACAAAGAAGGCAGTAAACCGGTGGTATGAGATCGGAAAGATCCTCAAATGCTTCAAGCTGGTTGAGAAACGACGTGTCGCCGAGGAACTGGAACCACTGCTGAAGGAGCTCAGCCGGAGCCAGCACTTGGTTGGCGAGATCTAACAATTGGAAAGCAACCGTCATTTCATGAATGGCCTCCTCGAGGAACGCTTTCATCCATTCCTTTTGCAAATCCACGTCATGCAGGATTTGATCCTGGGCAACTGAGCCCATGTCTCCGATATTATTGATGCTTCCAGTCACGAGTGTAAAATACTGTGACACCAGGGCATGGTATGTCTTTGCGGGTGCCTCGCTCTGGGGTGTTGCAGATGTGAGACCGAAAGCCTGGAGGAAGGAGTTGCGTATCACGGTTGTCGCATTTGTCACTGGCGACGTAGGCAAACTCTCCTGCAGCATCAGGGTGAATATGTAGTCGGTAGTCATGGAAAAGTAGCGTCGCTCCACAAGGTAGAACTCAAATATCCGCCGCCGCCTGGATTCCAGCTTGTCGAAGTCGGTCTGGATCTCCACGGCGTCGCGTGTGCTGGTCAAATTCAGCCCTGGCAGGATGCTGGATGCTTGCGCATTGGTAGCGCCAGCCGCTTCCTGAAGACTTGAGTTATCTTGGCTCGAAACCGGGCCAGTGAGCTGGCTACGAGCTCGAGATTGGAACTCAATCAACACTACGCGCAATGCAGCAATGAGGTTGATGCGCGCGTTCTTGCTCAGCCATACCGAATCCTCCTTTATCGCTGCGACATCGTATTTATCGTTGGGGGTCGGTGTGACCTGAACAGCCGACGTTCGCGTCTCAAAGGTCTGTTTGTATGGGTCATTGTCGCCGGCGGGGGCCTCGAAGGTAGTGGAGGGTTTGGTGAAGAATGTCTGGACTTGGGGATTGGTGAGGAAGTCTACGATGGTTTGACTGCTTTGCCGATGGCCAGTGTTGTCTGCCAATGCCAAAGCAACAAGCCTCCAAGACCTGGGATCGAATGTCAGCGCATCTGGTGGGAGTGAATACCAAACCGGGCCGCTACTTACAGAATCGCTGTCTCGCCCTTCAAGCAAGGTTCTAAGTCTGGCAGATAGACCTTATCCACAAGAAGCGGTGCCATTGCTGCAGACAACAGCCGGCAATGCGCGCTGCCTTGTGCATCAAAATCATGCAATGATGTGGGATGTGAAGAAAAGTTCGGCTGTGCTTGACGCGCTTTCAGGTTGGTGGTGTTTGACAGTAGTTGCAGCTTGCCTCAAAAAGTTCTAGAGTTCAAGATCCCGGTCCAAGCTCTCAAGCTCCCTGTCTCTGGCGACGAAAAGACAACAACTTAAAGAACCCGCTGTTTGTCAGCCTTGCATCCAAATGACTTGATCAAGCCAATTAGAAGAACTATTGAAGGCGCAAGGGACTTAAGCCTTGCATGGTCAAAGAACTCATTAGTGGATGGGGGATGGACGCTTCTTGTTAGCTACTTATGGGAGCTGTGGCCACTGCATGCAGAGGATGGCATGCTGCTGGAAGAATTTTAATGTGTAGCCCCAAAATGAATTAAGTAAAGTTTCTAGAAACCATTGGCATAGAGCTACGAGGTTGTCTATTAGAGTAAATATCTACTGGAACAACTGCCAGCAAGACAGTGAATTAATATCAGCAGTCACTACCGTTTGGAAGCTCGGGCCTTCCGAGTTCTACGCTGTCCAATCAAGTCACCACCCAAATTTCCGAAAATCTGCCTCTTCTCATGACGTAAACACGAATGTGCTCTTCTACTCACCTGTCTTACTAAGTCATTAAACCCCAAAAGACAACTTCGAGATATATCTTCTCTGCTACCAATCCACTGGCCGGGATCCATCGCGGCTGTCTGCAATACACCCGACATATTTCCATCATGGCGGCTTTGGATCTCATTGACCACTCACCCCACCATCCAGATCCTGCCCCGCCAATCGCAACAGCTTCAAACGTCGTTCTCATCGACAATTATGACTCCTTCACTTGGAATATCTACCAGTATCTTTGCTTTGAGGGTGCCACCTGCTCGGTCTACAGAAACGACCAGATAACTGTGGATGAACTTGTAGCTAGAAAGCCGACTCAATTGGTTATCAGTCCGGGACCGGGCCACCCCACTACAGATTCTGGCATCAGTCGCGACGTCATCAAGCATTTCGCTGGCAAGATTCCCATCTTCGGCGTTTGCATGGGCCAGCAATGTATTTTCGATGTGTACGGCGGCGATGTGAACTCCGCTGGCGAAATTCTACACGGCAAAACCTCGCCCCTAACTCACGATTCCAATGGTGTCTATGCTGGTCTAGCCCAAGACCTCCCCGTGACCAGATATCATTCTCTGGCTGGTACCCATGTCACCTTGCCTGAATGCTTGGAGGTGACGTCCTGGATCCCGAAGGAGAACGGTGAAAAGGGTCTCATTATGGGCGTCCGCCACAAGGAGTATACCGTTGAGGGTGTTCAATTTCACCCAGAGAGTATCCTTTCAGTCGGTGGGAGGCAGATGATCAGGAATTTTTTGCACATGCAAGGTGGAACATGGGCGGAGAACGAGCGACTGCAGAAGCTGGCACACTCGAACGGAGTTGCGGAGGCGACTGGAGCCGCTTCAGCGCTCTCTGAAGCCAAAAAGAACAATATTCTCCAGCAAATATATGCCCACCGACGGGAGGCAGTGGCGGCACAGAAAGAAATTCCATCTCAGCGGCCTGGAGACCTGCAGGCAGCATACGACCTCAATGCCGCTCCGCCGCAGATCTCCTTCGTTGATAGGCTACGTCAGAGTCCTTTCGACGTGTCTCTAATGGCCGAAATCAAGCGGGGCTCTCCGTCAAAGGGCATTTTTGCCATGGACATCGACGCGCCGACTCAAGCGAAGAAGTATGCCCTGGCTGGAGCGAGTGTTATATCAGTTCTCACTGAGCCCGAGTGGTTCAAGGGCAGCATCGAAGATCTACGTGTGGTGAGGCAAACTCTCAATTGGATGCCCAATCGGCCAGCAATCCTACGAAAGGAATTCATCTTCGAGGAGTATCAGATTCTGGAGGCAAGACTGGCCGGAGCCGACACGGTGCTGCTAATTGTGAAAATGCTGAACGTCGAACTGTTGTCACGATTATACAATTACTCATTATCTCTTGGTATGGAGCCTCTTGTTGAGGTCCAGAATGCAGAAGAGATGCAAGTTGCCGTGGAGCTTGGATCTAAAGTCATCGGCGTCAACAACCGCAACCTAGAATCCTTTGAGGTAGACCTGAGTACCACCACCAGACTGCGCAGCCTGGTGCCCAAGGAGACCCTTATCTGCGCCCTGAGTGGAATCAACACCTACGAAGACGTTGTGGCAAATCACAAAGACGGTGTAAATGCCGTTTTGGTCGGGGAGACAATCATGCGTGCGCCAGATGCCTCGCAATTCATCCAGCAGCTCTGTGCCGGTCAGGTAACGCCCAAAAAAATTAATACCGAGCCTTTGCTCGTCAAAATCTGCGGAACAAGGACGCCTGAAGCTGCCCTTGCAGCTGCGGAGGCGGGAGCAGATCTGATAGGCATTATCCTAGTCCCAGGACGGAAACGAACTGTGTCTGACGAGACTGCGACAGCAATCTCAAATGCGGTACACGGATTTACTCGCCCGGTCTCTCAAGCACAATCTAGTATTCCCAAGAACGTCGCAAGTGACTTTTTCGCTTCGGCAAGAAAGAAGCTCACATCTATTGGCCACATCCGGCCGCTCCTGGTAGGAGTGTTCCTCAACCAGCCCCTTGACGTTATTTTGGACTTCCAGAGCCGATACAGACTCGACATCGTGCAGCTGCACGGCAACGAACCTATTGAGTGGTCGGGCTCCATCCCAGTACCAGTGATCCGAAAATTCAGCCCAGGACAGCCAAGTATCGGAGCACGCGGCTACCATACAGTACCTCTGTTGGACTCTGGCGATGGCTCGGGACAGCTGTTAGATGCCGTGGGGGTCAAGGCAACTTTAGAAAAAGACCAGGAACTTCGGGTCATTCTGGCCGGGGGATTGAATCCCAGTAACGTATCCGATGCCGTGAGGTCAGTA
Organism: Pseudomassariella vexata; assembly: GCF_002105095.1. Taxonomy (NCBI): domain Eukaryota; kingdom Fungi; phylum Ascomycota; class Sordariomycetes; order Amphisphaeriales; family Pseudomassariaceae; genus Pseudomassariella; species Pseudomassariella vexata. Next base: position 2,239,333 of record NW_024467963.1, read on the forward strand.
GATAGCGCCAGAGTTATAGGAGTCGACGTGAGCACTGGGGTCGAAGGGCCTGATGGCAGGCAGAGTTTAGAAAGAATACGGGAGTTTGTGAAGGTGGCCAAGTCGCTTAGGTGAAATGGTAGGCTGAACACTGTAGATATACTGAGATGACTTCAGCGCTGCTGTAGTTTACCCCTGTTCCAGATCAGCCGTTGGTAGTATCAACACGATGCCCTTTCTTTACTAATGACGAGACGAATAAACCGTGAGCTACCTGGAAGACTAAATTGTCAAGTTTTTCGAAGCCCTACAATAGCTTGTCGAAGTCAAGTCCTGTATACAAGCCAGCGGTAAGTCATGCCTGACACCAAGGAAGCGGCCATCCTGACGACCGCAGCGGTTACCCGCGCGCGATGAGACTCAAGTTATTCGTCTTTGGGAGAGGTAACGGTCACGTTCTAACCTAAGTTGATCTATGAAGTATGCTTAATTCCAGTGGTATAAAGTCGCCTGTAGGACAGCCGCCCTCCCCATTTGTCCAATGGGAGCCTAGCTGTTCAGTCCAGCATCCTGACTTCACCTTACATCGGTCGGGGCTGTCAGACTCCAGTGACTGATGGCTCCCATAAGACAAGTACTCTCGTTATTCTATTTACTCATTGATTCCAGTAAATGCTATCGTGCTCTCGAGTAAGGAAGTAACAACTGCCACCGGCCAGCTGGAGAGTCAAGTGTGCAAGCGCGCCGGCTGAGGCCAGCTGTAGGCAGTACAAGACTGAGCTCTGGCCGCACTTGCATTTCTTCTCAAGCTAGTACAGTTCTCAACTTCGAACAACTGCGAATTGCAGTTCATTTTCTAATCATTTTACATGTCCAAATCCAACCTTCGTCAACAATTTCCATGGTCAATACCTAATACATATGCCCAACTATGCCCAACCACCTGAGCCAATGAAAAACAGTATTATATATAGTGACGGTTGAAGACCGACCAGCGACTCCAATCGCACTGCAGCTGCCAGCATGGCATTGGACCAGCGTCCTCCCTCATCTGCGGACGCCTGCCTCACTTCTTCATACTGGCTAATATTGCTGCAACATCCCACTTGTGCAGCCGTTGAATTTACACATCGACACAGTGGGCACGGATTTACACCTGGTCATCCAGTAGCCCTGGATCGATCTATCCCCGCACTTCATGCTGCATAAATGTCGTGATGTCAGACGGTTGGCACTACTAATGAGAACTACTAATGAGAGTCGACTCAACTTGAACATTGACAGTTAAAAGTGGAATTTGTTGACTGCTCTCGATAAAGACTGGGATTGAAGGGGTAATCGAGCTGCCTCTCATTCCTTTGTTCCAAACCGGCAAATCCTCCTTTCCGTTGCAGCCCAGATTGTTACGAACGTTGGACAAATCCGCCTCCATGGCCACCATGGATAAAACATACAGGTCATGCTAGAGAAATGACCGCGAAGTTCTGGTAAGCTTTACTATCTCATACATCCGCATTGAAGCCAACAGACAAACAGTGCAAGGAAGAAACCCAATGAACAGAACAGATCATCAGAAACGGCCAGGCCTGTACTGGGCTCCCCGTCCCAAGCCAGGATCAACAGGCTCGAAAAGGTTACTGGCGAAAGGCTCTCTCGCGCTCATTCCGACGTGAACGAAGTGGTTTGCCTCACAAGGACGTATGCACGCGCGTGCCCTCCGCTCTTGACCGTGATATGGGACCTCTTGGACGAAATCATCGACACTTTCCTCAAAAATACCTCGGTGAAATATCGAAATCACGACGACGAGCCTTGTCATGACGACGAAGCTCTCGCTCGTATTCAGACTCGTCCAAAGACAAAGCGTCGAAGTGAAGTCCATCGTCTGAGAGCCCTCCGTACCTGGGACGGTGGATGTGGCTAGTATCAATTGCGACTCTGCGAACCCCTGACGGCATCTGGACAATCCGAGGCGGTGGAGGAGATGGAGTTGGCCTTTGGCGTCTTTCGCGTTCGTCATCTACTATTTGGTTCGCTTTCTCGTGGACTCTCCCGGCTAAAAAGGCAGCCTCCCTGATCCTCTCGATATCACTCGCCGACGTTGTGTGAACGAAGCGTATGGGAGACCCAGGTGCCCTAGACATTTGCCGAGGACTAAGAAGGCTAATAGGGCTTCTGCGGCCACTGTCGACGATGAAGTTGCCCTCATTTCTAGAGTGCTGCCTGGGGCCATCAATCCCGAAGTGCCGACTAGTCTCCCGTGTTCGACCCTTTCTCACGTGGCTTCGGCTTCGGCTTCGGTGTCGGCTCTGGTTCCTCTTGCGACCTCGCTTGGAGCCTGATGAGTTTGACGACCGCGAGGTTGTGTATGTCCCCGGCAAGGAGTATGAACTTGCAGTAGAGGAGGAGCGGTCAGAGCCGTCACTAATAGATTCGTCGTCGCTGATGACTTTCGGGGCCGGCTTTTTCCCAGGGCCTAGAGCGATTCCTGCGGGGCGACCACCTCCTAGAGGCCCACCATATCCTTGTGGACCAGCGCCTCTGGGTAAAGGCTTATGGCCACCTGGAGGTCCTCCTTGTCCACGTCCTCCAAGTGGCGGCGGCGGGGGTAGGCCTTTCTTTGGACCACCGTCTTTGGGTAAAGGCCAATTGCCACCTGGAGGTCCTCCTTGTCCACGTGCCCCGAACGGCAGTGGCGGCGGCGGGCCTTTCTCTGCACCACCGTGCTGTTGGCCGTGCTGCTGAGCCCGTTGCTGGAACGTTTGCGGATGACCCTGCATCATGTTCGGTTGAAGTATGACTTTCGCCATCCTCTGTGTTGCATTATACAACGTTTGTATGTTGACAGTTGGTCGCGGAGTGCGTTTGAAATACGCGGTAATCGCCACTCTTTCCCATTGCCTTTTTTTGTGATGGGACGACCTCCTAGCCGAGGGATTGCAGTGCCTATTCTTAGCGACACGATCGAGGCGCTTGAGCTGGTGGTCTATCTGGGCGAGAATCCATTGAAAGTTGGCAGGATCATGATCGCTGGTCAACAGGTCGTTCAAGGCGGTATCAATGTGTTGTTGAAGCACGGGACTGAGAGAGGCCTTTTTATTCATGACGTCTCCTGTCGTCTGGTCTAATTGACGGATCTGCCTGGCGGTATCTGTGCTGCTTTGACCACGGACTTCGGTCTTCAGTGCCTTTTCCCAGCTCGGTTTCACCAGCTGCCCATCTATACTATACTTTCCGGGTATCTTGTCGAAGCGGATAGTATAGTACTCGGTGAGAGCCTCGCGCATGTCGTTGTCTGACACGAAGTGTTGACTAACATCCGAGATCTCTTGCCATGGACGGTTATTTCGCAACTCCATTGGTAGGAAATCTCTCGGCGGCGGCGGAGGGTTCATTGGAGGTCCTGGGGGGCGTGCCTGCCCAGGCGCTTGCGGACCGTTCCCGCTAAGCTGGACGAACCCTTGGTAACCAGCCATCGTGTTCGCTGTCACTCTATAGTTGTCAGAGTTGACAGCCGAGGGGGGCAGTTCTCAGCCTTGCGCGTGAACTTTGATCTTGGGGACAATGTCAAAGAGCAAAACGTGTAGGTGTGGAATTTATAAAGATGATGGTTTGGCGTATATTGCGGAGTCCTTGAACAAATAATTATCCAGGTTGTGACCATAATTGGCACAGTATGGATGGATGGGAGAGTGGCGTGAAAGGGGAACGGTTTCTCAATACGGTGGGAAGGTCGAGTGGGAATGTGTGGTTTATTAGCATCTAGAGGTGAAGTGGGGTTCCACCATCCAATTGATGAAGGTGGGAGTATCTACGCCCCAAGCATGATATGGAACGTGAACATGACATATACTAATGAGCTCAGGTCGCACAGCGCTTTTCAAGATTATCAGTACATCCTGACTTCTGCAATCCCACCAAAGGTTTCCCCGGATCAGTATAATACCAAGATCAAGGATATAGGAATCGTGTCGATCAACTGCCAAGTGTTATAAGGCGCCGCCACACCCTGAAGGATTCTACGACGCCTCCTTTTTGCACCTTTACCCTTGCTACATCTACCGCAATTTATTTGGAAGTCGTTCTATCCCCAATATGCATCAAGAATCGCCCAGGTTGTATGGCTGTGCTGCGTCCATTCCTGGTAGCGTTGTTTGCACGACTCGTCCAATGGATGATATATTCTATAAAGCACGACCGCCTTGGGAATGTGAAAAGGGTAGCTGAGGTGTTTCAGCGTCGGCTGCTTGCAAGAATCTCGTTGTCCAAGCTTATCTGCCGTACAACTCAGTTGGACTGCTCAAAAAGGTTTCATCGGAATCGCAGGACTCAGTTGCGCCAATATACGTAGTCTCAATCGAGTCTGTTTGGGGCTCGGGATGAGGGACCACCCGGGACCATGTCATGAAAAAGGCAACCTCCGCGGTTCGCATGGATTGACTAGTTCGCAAATTTAGGCAAGCAGTTGCCTAATATCCAGAGCGTTGGCTGGGTGCCATTTCCCAGCAGGCTGGCAAGCTCGTTCAGAAGCGGGGTGGAGTCCAGCCAGCCTACACGATATGTTGCTGGATATGCAGCTTCGTTCGACCAATCAATATCTACGGAGTGAAAACTTCTAGGCGACGTCAGCAACATTTTTTCGTCTTCGCGTACGCTGACGAAGCTGCGATATTGGCTTCAGTTTCATGAGGGTCACTTGACGATACCAACAGCCCCCAACATTGCAGTGCCCGATGTGATTTGTTAGTGACAACCTCACAGCTACGGTCAACTTCAATGGCGAGATTCCTGGAGCCTGGTCAGTTTTTCCTCTTCCTCCCACACCTTATTGAGTCTCATATCGCACGCTCTCTGGTCGGGCGCAACGCTAAAACTTACCCCAGTATCCCCGATTTCTCGATACTGGTTGTCTACGAAGTACATCACCTCTTTCAATATCACCATGAACGAGGCTCCGCGTGGATTCAAGGTGGCAAAATCCACTCTACTGGTTGCAACCTCTTTGGCTATCCAGAGAAGCTGTGTTTGGGCTTCACCGGCCATACCGACGCGCAACTCATAATGTGTCGGCGGGCAGTTCCCTACTGACTGAAAAGCCATCACACGACACAATGACGTTTCTTCACCTTCCACCCAATCGTCATGAGCCCGGTCCTTTACCGCTACTTAGTCCCTCTGAGGCTCCGATATTCTGGTATGAACCAATTATTCGGATATCATCGATACCCCACACGCTCACAGTTACTGTAGTTGAGCACATACACATAGACCCCAAGAATCAGGCTTCAATTCAGAGAATCGTTTTGCTCCGCGAGCTCGGGTTAAATATACTGCATGACATTTTGCGCCACAAGAAGAGCCGCGATATCACTCCCTTGCGGCCCGCAGGGGATATCGAGGTACGTCACATTGTGATGGCTAAGACAGGTCTAAAATCACTGGTTCAGAGGCTATTTCGACGACATACTAGGTAGATATTACCTCGTTTCCACCCTAGCCACCTTTCTATCTGGGGGGTGATCTTCATTCTATGTACCGGGCTGTTCTTTTCTTCAAAGACTTTATTGAATTATTTTATTGTCATACTTGCGACCATGCAATCAGGCAGACTCATAAGACGATGGGCTAGACGCAGTGAAGCCTCGCTCAGTGTTGTATTACGTTACGTGGCCTGAGATTTCCAAGGCCATCCCCGAGAAAATGGTTGGCTTTGGACCCAAACCCGCACAGACAGTGTAGCAGTCAAGTGACCCAACCTCTGCAAGTCTCCAAGATGCCAGATTCTTCAGCATATATAAACTTTGAAATGTTGCCTGGAATGACCGCTACAGATGTTCACAGCCGCTATCAGGCTCGACATTAGGAGTCGCTCCAGGGGTATCTTGGGCCAGACAGGGGTGCATATTCGTTTACAGGCCAATTGATTCCCTAACCTCTTGGCCAATCCTACAACCAAGGCTGCGCAATTTTCGTTATCTTCTTCTTCAAGGTCTCGAATCTAGATGCATTGAGACATGCTGCCTTTTATAGCCTATCAAACAACCGACTCAGCAAGTTTAGCATCAAGTCCACGTTGCGTAGTAACCTAGTAGTCGGCATGGCGTCTCCCACGGAACCCCACGAGCGTAGTCGCAGGCCCGCAGGATGACATATTCCTACTTGCAGGTAATAGCTGTTGTCACTATCCCTTGTGCAAGGTCACTTGCAGCTTCGACTGTTTAGCTGGGCGACAGCTGTATCTGCGCAGTAGAAAAAATGTCCGATCATCGCTGTATGCGGTATGACAAGACAAAACCCCGATGCTTGAAGGTGAGGCTGCGTAAGATGCATTGTAGTCCAATAGAGCTCAGTCGAGATCCATAGCACGGCAAAGCGTCGCACCTTCATCTGCTGTGTGTGGCACTGGGAAGCTTCCCCTAGATCTGTGCAATGCATTGGCAGGGCCAGGTATGGCGAGTCGGGTACGACAATATGTCATGTGGCTCTTGTGGGCGCCTGCGATGTCTCTCTCTATCTCTGGACCTTGACCTTTGAGATCAAAGGTATGTTCGGTGAGCAAAAGTAGCTAGCAGCTAGCTGCATGAGTGACAATGGAACTGTCGGTCCTGCCACACTCACAATAGATACTTCTGGCGGTGACAGTGCTGGCATTTTTGAACGACGGTATGCAACAATAGTCTTCGTGTAACTTAATGTCTGCGTAGTGGTGGGCATTTATATGGGGAAGAAGCTTTTCCAGGTGGTGTAGGGGGGTGGCTCTTGTCTGGATTTGGGGGACATGGCTTATATAAAGTTGCACAGGCTGCGCCACTACACCTCGGCCAGGCGCAAAGGTAAGCAGCCACAAGGCATGTGGTGGTAAGACTGCATTGCTTGTCTAGAGTTGATGGTAGGTGATTACGTTGGTCTGTGGGCTGATGAATGAAGGCTTGGGATTACCCCTATTCTCAATATCAACCCTAAAATGCCCAGACTCCATCAGCATCCCATCGAGCATCGCCTAGAAGTCCCTCCCGCGGCCTGCGCCCTAGATAAGCAACTTTATCTACTTCATCTCCCGGTCAATATTGATCTACAATTCCTGCGCCCTCTGCATCGCTTTATTGAGTATGGTCTCATGGTGCAGCAAAGAATATGATATTAGTCTTGTAGGCGGGATTTCCGCTGTTAGTCCACTGTCGGCTTCCTTTTCCATAGTGATGCGCGGGTGGAAATCGCAATAGCAGTTAAGACGAAAATAGAGGATGTAAGTTAGGAGGTAAGTACCCTGTTCTGCTGGAAGTCATCCAGGGGACGGGGGGTCGTAGAATTCGAGGTGGGTGTTTCAGGCTCGCAGGTACTCTGGGTCAGATGCTCAGGTATGCCGGCAGCGCTTGGATGAGTCTTCGGGCTTCTGGGGTACTGCGTGGGTGCAGTTGAAGCAGTCTTGGTACGCGCTCGATGTCTCATACCTGTGTTGCTTCACTGTAGGATACAGGTATCGACCATCTGGTGACGGTGATAACAGATAAAAGGACCTGAGGTACTTAAGCCAATAACACTGTCATATCTGAAGAGTTGAATTACCATCTTATTCTTGTCTGTGGAAACAAGAGAGGAAGGAGTGACGGAGTATTTGGCCAGGGTCATACTTGCCACTCTGTGGCTCAATGACGCTCTTTCTCAAGCCGAACTTTGCAGATGGACCAGGTAAAATGTCCCTATAGTGATTCTACTTTATTTGACTGGCTTGTTTATATTACGAATATAAAGCTACAGAGCCACAGAATTGTCGCCTATTTTTTAACAATCACTTATGAAACCTTTGGTACATTCCGTTGAATGGCTCTGAACACCTTGTTTGGAAATCAGTCAGACCCTTTGAACTTGGAGACTTCAAAGTACTTCCAGAGGCAGCTTGAAAATGTTAGCGTACCCTTTGACACAGTCCAGATTCATCCAGACACCATGGCCGATAATCTAAACGCTTCATACTCCTCAGTTGAACTTGTTGTCTCTTGGTTGAAATGAAAACATTATATAGGAGCGAGATTCTATCTCAACATAATGGTACATAGAAGGATTCAATGGCAGACAATTTGGAGTATAAAATGATGCGGTGTTCAACTTGCCATACATCACAACAGATAAACTCTACCACTCTCCTGGAACTGATCCACAAGGACGCATGAATACTTTATCTGCTGGTTCCCAGATATACCCTCAACCTTAAACCCATTTACAGAGATAAACGGAGAAAGAGAGTTTCCCAAAATAAATGTCGAAGAAGGCTTGCGTTAGTTCGACGTTGTCCACATTCAACTGACCGGCTCGAAATGAACTTGTCTACGAACTGTCTTCACATTGGGCGCAAATGGGCGACATAGGCATATCAGTCTTTCGGTCTCTTCAAAGTTGATGATGATTAATACCATGAACGACACTTCAACCACTCTCGGCGAACTATCCAACAGTGCCATGCCGCAAAACACTTCGACTTTTACCACCGCACTACCATACAATAAATCCATAGACCCCAAGAAAATCTACCCCATCTGGGACGACCTCCGCCACCGCATCCTGTGGCCTTACACCGATCGCACACTGTCCGCTATCATGGAAACCAATATGAACAAAACCCCCACCATCAACCCCATGACCAAACGCGCCTTCGACATGGTCTTTACCCCCGACAATGACGCCTTCCGCAAAAACGACTACGTCCCCACCGTCATCGGCGTCGCTGTCCTGGCCTACCTAACCATTGGCTTCATCTTCATAACCGCCGTCGCGCCGCGCATCATCCTCTGGCGGTGTCTGCTCGACTCCACGTCCAAGCGCTGGGGAACGTTCCACATCCTTCGCGTCAGCCTGATACTCATACTGTATTTCGTCTGGCCTATTGTGTGGGTGGTGTTGCTTGTTTGGACGGCGGTCAATGATGTCAGGGGAATGTGCTGCTACTCATCAAGATGGAAGAGTGAGGGCACGGTGCTGCCTGTGACGAACCAGAATCTGGAGACGGAGGGTGAGGATATAAGGAGGAGGAAGACGAGCTTCGAGATTGAAGAAGGACCGGATAGTCTAGAATTGGTCGATCTGGATCGTATTGCGCTGCCAGAGAGGACCAAGACGAGGCCGAGGTTGACGGTTATGAGGCCAGGATTTTGGACGGGGCCAGATAAGGTAACGCCGGTGCTACCCCTTTATCATGCATTTGATATTGGGGAGGAAAACGAGGAAGAATAAGCAAGGGAAGGATTGAGCTGGTTGTTGTTGTTGATGTTGTTGAACTGGAGTAGCACATATACCCCCTTTATTTGAATGTAGGAAGTTCGCTCTGATTTAAATTAGAGAACAGTGGAGCAGAAAGGTATGCTACGATAGCGGGAAATGAAAGGGCTTTCGGAATACGATTATGACGATTCGCGTGTCGAGAGGCAACCACTTGCTAATGTCTAACTTTGAACCCAGCCTTCCACGAGCCCTGATATGACTTGGTCACACTGCAGCTAAGTGAAGTATAGTTAGTGAATGAGTATGCCAACTCGAGAGCTATACATATTTATTTCACCATACAGCTACGAATCTATTCAAGCATGTCCGGCCCTGCCCCAAGGCCCCCCGGTTCTCCAGATGGCACCTAATGCTAACTACATGTTTTACAATCGGTCTCTGTGAGAAGAGGCGCAGTGTATGCATTACATTGATCACGATCCTGGACCTTACAAGAGATGGGTTGGGTATCTCTAGCAAGACAACCAAGGAGACCACCTACGGGTTTCCCAGTTCCGCTTGCGTGCATTCCAATCCTTGAACTCATACACTACAACTTTATTCTACGCAGAGGAGCTCAGTCATTGAAGCAGAAAAGGAAGGAGGACGGTGAAGATGCCATCTAAGGAGTATGGATGGATGCAATTCCAGCAGTAGCCTGCCGTGATACGATAACTTGTCATCAAAAGCTTCCGCCCCACCGGGACTTTTCCGGTAGTTGTTCTACTAGATGGCTTGCTCCTGGGCCATAATTCTTGTACTCGTAGCCTCGACTGCTTTCCCAACGCCGGTCGCTCGATTCCTGCACGAGGTTTGAATAGAGCACATCCGTCAGAACCGCACCATCTGACATTAGGCGGTACCTCCAGCCATATCTTTCTCGTAGGAAGTTTATGAGTAACTTCAATCTCTCAAGTCCCCTTCACCTAAGGCGTCAAGCCTTTGCAAATACTTTCTTTGAGCCGTCTCATATTCACAATCTGTAGCAGTGGTAATAGCATTCCTATCCTTGCCTACACGACCAACTTCCAAAGCGGGACCTGGCGACTATCCTGGGTATCATCATCAAGCCTCAACTCCTCATTCATCCTTTCAATCCACTCGATTTCCGCCCTGGTCGCCTCCTTCTCAATCCTCTCCATGACGGCTAATTCAGCCAACATATCGTAGACCAGATTCCCTGTTCCTTCCAGGACCCTTGCTAGACTAGATCTCTGCCTCATCTCATCGTTGCCGTCGTTGTTCTTGTTTTGATCGCCTAAGGGTGGTGATGATAAAGCACCGCCATCTCCCAATAACTTCAACATCTTCCCCCAATTGTCCAACTTCCGCGACAACACCAAACACTCCCCCTTCCAACTTGTATTTAGCTCGCTCAAGAAAACCACCTCCCCCTTCCCAACCAACGAATCCACATCCCCACTCCTTTGTGCAGCCACGATACCCGCCATCTTCTCCGCCCAGACCTCAAACGCCGCCACAGCACGACTATACCTTCCCCCGGGCTCGCTCAACCCCCATACCCCGTTGAGTACCTGATCCAACATTTGTACCCTCTCATCCAGCCCCCCTTCCCCTCCCCCCTCACTCTCTCCCCACATAACCAGAGCCTCCACATTCCGCCCCTCAACCCCATCCCTCTCTGCCCGTCCCAGCTCCTCATCATCTTTCACCAACTTCCCAAATCGCTTCCCGAGCTTCCGCCGCGCGCTATCATGCCATTCCGACCCAACGGCCCCGGCATCGCGGTGCAGGAGCGAGAGCTGCAGGAGCTCAGTCTGTAGCCTGCTCGTCTCGGCCGAGAGGGCGACGTTGGCGGGGAGTTTGCTGGGCGAGGGGGGCGCTAGGAAGGTCGAGGTTAGGGGTTTGGGGGCGTGTGATTTCAGCGGGGAGTAGTGTTGTTGGTTTGTGTTGAAGGCAGGGCGTTGTTGCTGTTGTTGGGCGGGATTCTGGGAGTGGATTGCAACGGCTTGTTGTTGTTGGAGTTGGATGGCGGGTTGGGAGAGGGCGCGGGCGTGGGTCGAGGAGCGGGTTTGGGGATTGGTGGAGATTATGGACGAGTTTGCGGTACTTGTGGGCGTTGTAGCGGCTGAGGATATGTGTGACGATGAGGATGCTGCTACTGGTGGGCGGAGGGTCGTGGCGGTCGTTAGGGCTGTTGCGGTCGATATGGCACGCGAGTGGCCCCGTGGCCTTGTTGGTTTCACGGGGGCTACTGGTTTCACCGTGGCGGCTGAAGTTGTGGAGGATGATGAGTAGCCGCCTAACGTACTACGAATAGGTTGGTGGGACGGTGGCAATCGCGTCGTGGCTGCTCTTGTGAGAGGCTTCGTTGCCGTAGTCGAAGCTTGGGAGACATTCGAGTCTCTAGTCGTTGGACTAACACGCCGCGTCGGCACTGCATTCAGTTCTCTCGTCGGACTAGCACGCCGTGTCCCTGTGGGCACAGCCTTCGTAGAAAAAATCCCAGACGCAGGTCGACTCGAGATCGGATTTGCTCCGGGTCTGACTCGGGCGGTTGCATTAGACAACGCCGCAGTCGTCGTTGCTGACCGCGTCAAGGGCCTGACTTGCGGCAGCCGGCTGGGCGATGCGGGTGTGGATTTCGTAGTCTCATTGCGCGAAGACGCAGCATCCTTCTGGCACAAATCTTTCCCGCTAACAGCTGGCTTGCGGAGGGATCGCGTGCGACTGAGACCTGTCGAAGACGACATGGTTGGCGGTGAAAATGTGTGGAAGGTTGACGTTCCAGCTTTAGAGCTCGTTAATTGGCGATCTCGGCCCCTGCCGAGCCCCATGCGCTGATCGCCCGAGTCGGTCTTAGCGGATGCAACCCCCACCAACACGCCTATCAGATGTACTTCGTACCTGACAAGACTTCATCTAGATGAGACCGTCCCAGGGCATCAACACAGGGCTGAACTATAATATTCACGAGCTCAGTCGGTCAAATGCCGTGAGAGCTTGAGGGTCATGCCGGCAGTTGGTGTTTTAATTCCATTACACTGACTACGATTGATCAACAGAAAGTTACGCTGAAGAAGTGAGAATCCATCATGGACATGACCTTAGGTATTTCTAGAGTTGGGTACATAAGTTGTCTCGTACCACTGCAATGGCTTCTTGGCAGTTGTCTTGTACCACTGAATGGCTTGAAGGCAAATGTCTCAAGTCCGGCAATATTCTTCAAAATTCTGGTATGCTTCGGAACTCGGCATGTTCACATCTCGCGTATCTTCCACCCTCTCACCCTAACCTGAGGACTGATGCGGCGCTTCATACCGGCTCCTCCTTCGAAATGGTATCATCCAACGAGAATCGCGAAATCTCGTACTGTAATATTTCCTAAACGCCTCCAACATTCCCCATTTTTTATAGTCCATACGTTGTAGACAGTTCGAAGAAACAAATGAAAAATCTCCTGCTACACATTGCCAAGGTCTGCCGTTTGGTGAATGAGATGCAGCTCCATGGGCGAGTGTTTGAAAGAGTGGTGCGTCGTGGTCAAGCATTTGGCCGAACCTTGCCCACCACAACCTTCAGATCCTTATGCTCTCTCAGCAAATCTGCGCATGCGCGGCAAACCCGGACATTGCAAGCTTTACACACGCTGCGTGGGTTCATATCCTGGACGTGACAGCAAGCGCAGGCAACGGGGTAGCTGCGGTTCTGCGTGGACAACCACTGTTGATGGTCACCGAGGCATTTGAAGTGGTTCACCGTGAGCGGCGCCGCAGGAAAGACGCCTTCTGCGCTGGGCTCTAATTTCCAGGTTCGCGGCACATCCTGGAAACGTTGGATCGCGTCGCTGACCTTTTTCTGATCGGCTTCTGAAAGAGGCTTCATCGGAGACGGGCCACCACCTGAAAGCTCTGTCTCATTGACTTGGCTCAATGGCTTGGGCGCGTTCAAGTTGTCCACACTAAGGTTGCGAATGCGCTTGTTAGTTGCCAATGATCCAGGCACCTCTAGTTGGGAAAATTCTTTGGTGCCATTGGAGTCCCCATTCTGCATTGGCCGTCCGTACTGCTGCATTGGTGGTCCATTCTGCACTGGTGGTGCATCTCGCATTTCGCCTGGGCCTCGTACAGATGACGACGAGCCAGGTTTGGTGTTCTGAGAAGTCATTGGTGTTGGCCCAACCTTTGTCTCTTGAACATAGCTTGGATCTGAGTTCAAATTCCGAGCGTTTGCGTTGCTGGCAGTAGGTCTTGGGCCAGACGGAAGACCAGGTCGAGAAGTGGTGCGAGGAGGGTGAGGCTGCGTCTGCGACGATGTCTGCGATGGTGGTTGAGATTGTTGAGGTGAGTTCAGACTGGCGTTGCTTGGCTTTGACTTGAGCTGTGCTCCGACTGGTCGTCTTTGAATTGAGTTTCCGGAATTTCCGGACGCCCGTGGGGTTAAATCGGGCGATGTTACAGGTGACACCACTTCTGCTCCCGCAGGCTCCCGTGCAGCCTTTTTGCTATTGTGATCCGAGAGCTCGGGCATCGGCCCTTCTTTAGGAGGTGGAGCGGGCGGCACAGTCGGGATATTCTCTTGAGACGGTGACTTTTTCGGAACCATCGGCGGCATCTCGGGTGTCTCATCGTCCGGAGCTTCACCGACGCTCTCACTCTGCTTCTTCAGCGTGTGAAGGGACTTGACCTTCTTGATGAACGACTTCATTTCGCTGTCTGGCCCTGTAGCTGTGGCCGGCTTGATATTTCTTCCTGGTAGACCGCCAATGGCCGCCTTCTGTGGAGGAGGTGGTGGCTGTGAGGATGTGATGATGGGGTTCGTGGGATTGTTTTGTGCTTGTTCTGAAGTAGGACCCGCGAGGGGTTGTGCTGTAGTTGTTGTGGTCTGCGCCGTAGAGCCGTGGCTGACACCATCCAATTTGAGCGCAGCAACTGCTAGGCTACGATCCGACTTGGAAGATGTCCTCCTCCGCCTCCAAATTTCATGTTTTTGGGGTGAGCCGTTCGTCAATGACACTGGTGATGATGGCGCATTCGCATCCGCGTGAGATTCTGCAGGCCTTGTACTTCGGGGAGTTACCGGAAGGCCAGTTCGGGGGGTTGCCGGAAGACCAGTCCGGGGCGTGTTAGGCATCGACACATCCTTCAACGGAGGTGGTAAAAGTCCACGGCCTGTATCTTTCGTCGTATGTGGTAACTCGCCGTCACGCAGATTCCCAGAGTACGACTCTGAGGTTTGAATGAATTCCTTTCTTGTGTCGTTCGTCGCATCCAGCTCTGGTGAAAGTGATGGTTCACTGTTCTTTGTGACCGAGCTGTCCTGGGACGACCTTTGCACAGATTCTGTCGAGGAACGAGAATACGCGGACAGCAAGCTTGAAATGGATGACTTCCTCCTCAGTTTGACTTGCGCAGCTGTGAGCTGACTGGGAGGCGAGGCTATTGCTTTCCTAGGAATCGAAGGCAGGCTCTTGGTCGGCGCCTCTGACACGGGAGAAGGAGCCGGCAACGATGGCAAGGGGGAATCAAGTGATTTCGGCGACATGCTGGCGCCGACGCTTTCTTTTCGGGGCGGGAAAGCCATGTTTGAAAGCGCTGGAAGTCTTCGAGGCACTTGTCGAGCATCTATGGCTGTACCGTCATCTAGGCCAGGCGGAGGAGCAGGCAACGCTTTTGAGAAACGCGAGCGCCCCATCTGGGACGCCTGGAGGCTCGTAGTATCCATTTCTATTAATGGCTGCAGGGCTGAAGCAAAAGAGGGTGAAGTGGTGTTACAAATTAGGCATTAATTGGTGGATTGTGCTCCATGATACCTCACCAGGAGAGCAGGAGAAGCAGGAAGGCCTGCAATCTTCCAGTTGCACATATAATCCCCCGCTGGCCGATGTCGTTACCCGGTCCTTGCTTTGATGCAGGTACCACAAATGCGATATCCACAAGGCCGTAGAGGAGTCACTTCATGCACCCATGTTAGCCCATGGGCCCTGAAAATGGGAAAACAGGGGTCCACTCGGAGTGTGGGATACTTCTTCATATGAGAATTTATCTGATGTTGGTTGATATCAGCAAAATTTCTCCGCATGTTACCCCTGGATAAAATGAAACAACGGCAGAATTTTACAGACAACGCAATCAACTTTAATTGAAATTGGCAAGGAAGCGCGTCCAACTGTGGGATGAACAATGGGAAGAGACGCGAGCTCTCAAAAGAAAAACCAAAGACATCAATAAAGACGGAGAGATACTCAATAGCGTACCAAAGTAGAAACTGATGAGTTACCGCACACGGGTACACAGACCTCCTCGTCTCAGACTCGACAGATAATCTTATTTCGTGCTGTGGTTGGCGGTATTCAGGGCTGTGAGACACACCAGTCATCAGCCACACTCGTCATTTTTGCCCTGTCCCCTTTTGTCTCTAGCGTGGTGAAGGGGAAGATGGCACCACATCGGCGTCCGCTGAGTGGCTCATTGGGAATCATGGTCAGGGGAAATGACAGGAATAGCATGGCTGTCCAGGAGGTTTCGCACGAGATGCTTAGAGCCCATCAGAGCTCGCAGGTTGTTGCCGCTGCGTTGTGCTGCTTTTGGAGCTCTGGATGGACTTCGAGGTGTTTGTTCCCGGTTTCCACGCCCCTGAGTCCTTGGCCCTGCGCGATCATCACGATGAGAAACCTGGAAACCGAAAGCCATATTGCATGAGACGAGAATGCACGTTCGAGAAAATGCACTGCCGGGGCACGCGGTTGACATCTCCATGTAGTTCGTACGTTGCACAACTTGGGCAGCCGATACGATCGTTGCAATATATATGTATGTATATCTTTTTTTTAAGGAGTATCAATAATATGTAGGAAACTCCGGGATGATCGCTAGACCAATATTAAAGTTATGGTCATTTCGAAGACGCAGCAGATTGGTCGAAATGAAAACTGGATTGGACAGCGTGGCACGGCGGGGTATATCGGCCGCCGGTGGAGTGCGAAAATGCCACGAGTCGTTCGTTCCTGATAGGAGATGTTGCCAAGTTTGGGGAATGTCCCTAAAGTTGTTCGTCATGAATCTCGTCATTCCAATCCGGAATTTATGTGGGCACAACATGAACTTGTCTCGTTCCTGCTGGAAACCGTTCCGGTGTCACAAGATATATTGACGGAGGAGTACCTGCATCCGATGGTACCATTGCAGGTGGGCGTGCCCAGGGTCGGTTCTTGATGTTGATTTCATCACATGTGAGCTGAATTCACCCGGAATCCCAACATTGGAGGTGGAATCATTTTCCAACGGACTCGATTACCAAAGTGATTCCGTAGCAGCATCGTGTCGTGGGTGATTGCCAATGACAATAGTCGGAGTTGGCGCATTCGAGACTTGGAGAAGCTTCAAAAAGAGCCAACATTCGAGTTCCTTTCATACTATGGATTCATGTCGCAAAATCGACTTAAATACGACAGGGCAATCAGGGAATCCTTATCAGCAACCGTTCCATGCCTCTGACGCCTGGGACCGCAACGGAAAGGCTGCCGTCTTCCAGCCTACTCGGGGCTTGAACTACGGTGCCGGCCCCATACACTCGATTCGAGGACCGTCGCTTGTTGTGCGTGAGAGGTGGGCACAAACGGCTCCTTTGTCCTGTACATCGAGGATGGATTGGGAAATAAGCCCGCTTAGGACTCCCTCAACGTCTGCCAGTGCGACTTTAGATTTTGTAGCATCTGCGTTCGTTACCAATTCAAGAAGTCGCAACCCACCAACCGTCTCGCGGCGCCGGTTCGGACGGTACTGTACCGTACCACAAGCTGGTCGAGATCCCGCACTTCGGAAGAGGCGGTTGTACGAAGTCGCGGCTGCCTCGCTCCTCCTGGTTCGACTCGGACTTTTGCGGAAAGAGGAAGTTCTCTTCACTATTATTTCTCTTGACGATCGAGATGGCCGAAGAGCAAGACACCCGGACCCAAGACGCGGCAGCGTTGTCCGAGACTGCCCCGTTGCTCCGGCCCAATGCCTTCGGAGCCAGCAACGCCGCACAGGTAAAGTCGAACCGCACCTTCATGCATTCGGGAGATTTGGGTCGAAAGGACGACATAGATGCAAATGAAGACGTTGAGAATGGTTCTACCATCGAAAGCGTTGGCAAAGGGGTTTCCTGCAGTTGCTTCAAGAGTATGTTTCTTCTTACAACGAGCCCGTGAATTTTCATACTGATTGGGTACACATCAAGGTCTACCTTGTCGGCTTGGACACGACATTGGCCACTGCAAGTTGTGGCAAGGTGGAAGTGATCGGAAAGCTCTGGTCGATCCAAGCTGGTTCGCTACCTCGTTAGTCCAACGCTCTTGTTCACGCTATGATACAATAAATAGCGGTCTTCTGTCTCGGGTACTATCATCTTAACGGCCTTCCCACGTCTGCACGGTAAGCGACCCCCTTTAACCCGGACACACGGCTAGCAACCACCGAGCTGCCACGAAACTCCCTGGGTAACCAAAACCCAACAACAGGATAGCTCAGCGATATGTTCGACCGCAGGAAGTGCCTCCTGTTCGCCTACACCGTGTTTGGTCTAGGCTGTGGTTTATCGCAAAACCGTGCCCTTGTGCATCTCCAGAGCAGTCACCAGTGCTGGCGGTGGCGGTATGAATGGCTTTGGTCCTGATGAATGACCTCGTCTTTCTGCGTGACCGCGGCATTTGGCAAGGCTATGTCAACATGGTATTCAATACTGGTATGGCGACGGGGACGCCCTTTGGCGGTTTCTTCGCTGATATCATCCGGTAAGTCAGGGCAGACACTCCTGTTCGATATTTACCCCTTCTGGAACCCCAACTCACTGAACTCTAAAGCTACTGTTACATGTATTTTATGCAAGAGTATCATAACTTACGTCTTGTCCCCCTACAGCTGGAGATCGTAACCCATCGGACAGTTCCCTATAACCATTTTAGCCTTGACGGCCGTATACCTCGCCCTCTACGTGCCCGCGCGTTAAGAAGCAGAGCCCTGGATCAGCAAGTTCAAGCGCATCCTTTTCCTGGGCGCCCGTACCTTGACATTCGTTGTCTTCCTCCTGCTCTTCGGACTCGACAACGGTAACAACCGGGAAGGTGGGGACAAAGTTATCACCACCGTACCTCTGGCACTGACGCCCCTGTTTTCCCTTCTTCGTCCTCATAGATGTTAAGGTCGCTTCAAACCCCAGCCCATGCCATCTCCAATCCTCCACTTCTGGACTTGATTCACTAATTTCTGTGGAATGGCTGTGCGGACGGGTATCCCATTGTTTGCATTGGTGAATAACTCATGGAACTTCACTTTTCATTTCTTGATATGTTCTTAGATTGGTGGACTCTTTAACGGGCATTAGCCCCCCCTGAAACCACTTAGCCCTTCGAAGACAACGTTTGAGGGCGAATTACTGGCAATCAGTTGCATAGTTCTACCAAGCGGTCATGGGGCTACACGCTACATAATCAGGAACGATTTTATCACCAGCACAGTGGCAGGGTTGATTGGGTCCTTGGGATTCGGATAAGTCACGAAGGCGACGGGCAAGTTCTACAAGTCGCCTTAGTAGGCTGCGGCATCCTCCTCAGCATCATCCCTTTGGTGCTATTCACAGGTCCGGCTGTCAAGTCAGTCACAGGAGAAGTGGCGAGCGTTGCCCTTATGGCCGTCGGCGCCGGCGTAGGTATGCTTCCGCAATCCCCGAGCATCTGCATCCTAAAACCAGGATTGACTTGCGACACAGCCATTACAACAATCCCCATTGCCATCATCGCTAACGCCAGCAGAGAAGACCGAGCGGTCGCCATCGCCCCTGTTCCGTTCTCTGGGCACGACGATTGGCATCAGCACCTCCACTGCCTTCCTCCAGCAGACGCGCGGCTGAACGAGAGCGGTCAGGCGGCGGATATTGAGAGGCATGTTCGGTAGTCTGGATTCCATCCGGACTTTGCCACCATAAGTCGGGGACATTGTAGGTGATTGCTATGCCAGGGCTACGGCATTTGCGTTCGTACCCATGCCGGCATTTGCAGTTTTGTGGATGCTGGCGACGTACTTTAGTAGGGAGACGAGACTTGATCAATCCCTACCGAAACATGTGGGCATTTACATTGCATGAGAGCAAGATGTGTTTGGGTCATACCATGATGCCGAGAAGATATGATAGTAACTTGCACGATTGCTAGAGATGTATCCCGTCGTAATTGGTAGATTTCCTTCATGGGCGGTGGCTCCTGAAAACCAAAACTGGTACACCCCGTAATGCTAATAGAGAACGATCACTTGCCACAAACATGTCCCCAGCTTCGTGATTTAAGCAAGTGGCGGTATTTAATGCTACGCTTTCCGCATTCGAAAGTCAACATGAGTGAATGAACCCCATTGGCATGCGATCTTGGAGATATAGATGCGCATACGTATATGTGCAGGTGGATGCAGTTTCTTGTTGGATCAGCACGACGTGTATTCACACTTAACGGTCTACCCGTGACCAATAATTGTGAAACAGCGATGGCGCAGTTTGGATGAGCATGGCCGAGCATGGCCTGACTGCTTTGGAAGACACCGACGATCACTTTTGAGAATGACACAATACCAGAAGCGGTCAGTTGCACTTTTGATTAGTTCCAACCCGCCAATCTGCTTTCCCATGTGGACAACATATTTCATTTTGATTGTAGGGATCTCATGCGGGGTTGAAAGGGGAACACAAGTAAACCAATCAAGATTTGCTGATGATATAACCAAGAATCAATAGCAGGATGATTGAATTGTTTCAAATGGTACAACGACGAAAGACAACGGTGGACTTCGGAGAAAAGCTCCGCACCGAATCGCGTTGAATTGACCCCAGGATAATTGACGTCGGGTGCTACCAGGATTGTCCAGGTTCGGTTGACCCCTGCTTGCTGTGACGTCAATTGTGAAGGATCTGAGATCTGGTCTGACCGAGCTCTTTCAACCACCAGATATTACGAGGAGGAATCGTGATATACGTAGCCGTGTCGCTTGTGGTAACGTTTGCTGTTAGCCATATTCAGCATTTGCCCCACTGAGTGAAACCAACGGTACGGACAGCCGTATTTGTTGACGGGATGCGCCTAAAGTTATGGGACTTCCTCTTTTATACATTCTGAACAACTTTCCGTTTCCGCGTTTTGCATCATATTTGACTTTGAATCTGCATCTACATAGGACATGGAAACAGTAGCAGCAACACTCTCGTTTCTCCGTATCGCAACCTAGATCGCTGGATGTTTCACTAGTACCCCGCGACCGTCACGCAGCAGCCTCGGCATCTATAGCTGCGAACAACTGCAAGCACTACCTTGATTGCTACGACAGTGTATTTTTATGGGAAACATAATAGATCAAACGATACAATGAGTCCGAATACTGCCCACGAAGCCTTCAAGGCGCTTGCGCCCATCGATTGGGACAAGATCGACCCCGACGACGTTGGCGCCTTCATGAAGGACACCTTTGGCGACGCCCAATGTCTCATCGACTCGATACCCATATCCCTCACCTCTAACGTACAACAGAACGGCCGGCCGCGCTCCGCAACGGATCCAGTCTCTCCCCAGCTCCCAGGTAGAGCACCTAACTCGTCGGAACGGGCTCAGCAACTACGGAAAGAGTGGAAGGAAGTACAAGTAAACCCGCGCGACAACCCACTAGGAGTTAATGTATACCGGCTGGGCGCCAAGGACAAGAAGGGAGCATGGTTCGCCCGCAGGAGCATACATGAAGGCCTATCGTTCGAGAAATGGAAGCTGGGCATGGAGCGCGAGTTTGCCGAGAGCTTGAAAGTCCAGGGGAAGCCCGGTGATGGCAAGATTCGAGGCATTGGCGCCGACAAGCGGGTCGTCAACACGGTACTGGACGGCGTGGGCAAGATGGAGGTCTACCAGCTTTCGGCACAGTTTCCTGGCCCCACGACCCCGCGAGACTTTATCACTCTGCTCCTCAGCTCGGATTGCGGCCTCGAGGCGCCGATGCAGGAAGGTCTAGGCAAGCCCAGGTATTTCATGGTTGTTTCCAAACCTTGCATACATCCCGAGTGCCCGCAGCGTAATGGCTACATTCGAGGACAGTATGAGTCGGTGGAGTTCATTCGCGAGATCAAGGTTGAGAAGCCGCTGCGCAAGGTGCGCTCCTCGATCGATCTGGCTGGTGAGGAGGCAGCGATACGAGCTAAAGTGGCCGAGGATCTTAATAAGAAAGCCTTGACACGCTCAGCCAGCACCCGTGGATTTGCCATGTCCAGTTCCGCATCCGATGCTGGAGACCAGGAAGGGCGGAAGCGAGGTCGAACTATCGCCTTTGCTGGCACCGGGAAAGAAGGCCAAGATAACGACGAGGAGAGCGAGACTTTAGTTGAGTGGCTGATGGTGACTCGAAGTGATCCCGGAGGTAGTGTACCGAGATTCATGGTTGAGAAGGGCACCCCCGCCGGTATCGCCGGTGACGCGGAAAAGTTCCTTAAATGGGTCTCGTCGGCCCATCTCGAGGACTTTAGCCAAGACGATCACATCGATGAGAAGACGATGGATGATGCCACGGAGGCCCACGAGATTGGCCAGCAGAAGCGTATGCCCACAACTGGTCCTACATCGAATGTCATCAACAATCCCGCGGCCAAACCGGGTCCTGTACCGGTTGAGGAACAGGTGGAAGCACCAGGCGGCTTCTACGGAATGATCGCCAATGCCCTAGGGGCAGCTGGCTCGGCTTTCGCCGCGCGTCTCCCGGCCCCGTTCGGGTCTGCGAAGGGTGGCGACACCGACTCGGACCTGTCAACGAGTTCCTTAGACGGAGATGACACCACATCAGATTACAGCTTCCACAGCTTCGCCTCCGACCACGAAGACGACTCCAAACTGTCCAAGTCGGAAACCAACTCCCTCCTCACGCCCACTGTCACAAATGGCGAGGCGCAATCTACGCACTCGTCCGAATCAGCAGCGGGCAAATATACCGTCCCCTCCCAACATGAGAAAGACCTCCGCAAGCTCGAAGACCGGCGCCGCAAACTACAAGAAAAGCTCCAGCGGTCCCAGGAGCGCACCCTCACCAAAAAGGAGCAGGATGCTAAGAACGACGAATCCGCCCTGGCCAAGCTACGTGAAAAGCACGAGCGCGAAGTAGCCAAGCAAGAAGAAAAATATCGGAGGGACCTCAAGCGGCTCGAAGAAAAGCGCGCGCACGACCAGCGCAAGGCTGAGGAGCGGAAGCGGAAAGCGGCTGAGAGAGAAGAGAAACGGAATATTTCGATGGAGTTGGAGAAGACGAGGGCGGAGAGGGATATGGCGAGGAAGCAGATTGATATTTTGAAGGAGCAGGTTGGGGAACTGCAGAGCCAGAATACGCTGCTTGTGGCGAAGCTCGGAAAAGCGGGCTCGGCGGAGGCGTTGGAGGAGCTGAGGAAGAGTGTGACGTACTCTAGTCGGGAAGGGGCTGCAGAGGCTTAGGTGGACGAGCAGCTCGTGAGGTGAAGAGACTCGTTTCAGTGATTGAAGTGGATGGTTGAACACACGGTACCACGAGCCGTATGGATGGATTGGTTGAGCGTCGTTACGGCCTTTCGGCTTGTCTTATTTTGCGTCGAATTAAAGCAAGCAATTATGCATATACTATACCAGTACCGGACTTGTGTCCGGCACACGAGCACGCAATCATTTCAGGACGGGTAAATAGGAGTCCTTGAAATGATTGATGATCTACATGAATCGAGTTTGGGTGAATTATAGACCGGAACGGAGGTTAATAAATTCATATTTCAGAGAAATATCAATATTTCATGCCCGAGCCTGTATTGAGGAATACATTGCGATGTGTACGCCAAAACTGCAAGGCTTACATACTCAATGCATCTGTATCCGCAAAGTCCCCTTCTGCTTCCCCTTTACTTCTCTCAAAGGTAGAACGATGTATCACTCCAACCCACACATACCCAATACCTGCCCATGGACCCTGAACTCCGTCCCCTTGATCCAGAATGCCCGCAACGCCTCGCTCACTTCTGTGTCTCCTCTTTCCGCCAATGCTGCACCGGAAATCACGATCCGGGCGCAGATGGCAAATACCTCGGGCTTCGACGTCCACCCCAGAGGCCCGTCATCTGTCTCTGCCATTTTCGTCGTTGCCTTCAGACCGTCAACGGTCCAGCTTTTCAGAGACTCCAGAACAGCGTCAGACTCCTGATGTGTTGGCAGAGCTGCAAAAATATCCCTCCACCGTTGCGCCTCCCTCACTTCATCGATATACAAGTTTTGCTCCTCGACGACGAACAGCGCATCATCGAAGACCATGGCCTTGAATAGTTGGTTTTCCGCGGATGACCATTCGTTTATTACATTAACGCCAGCGCTACCACTAGAGGAAGAGTGGCCAATCATCCGGCAGGCAACATGAGCACGGAACTCGTTCGTGTGCCCGAAGCGCTGTCCCAGCCAGGCGAGGAGCCGGACACCGGCTTCCATAGAGACGAGGGATTTCCCCAGGAGAGGGGCCGTGGCTGCGGCAGCGACGTCGCGTATCTCGTCGTCGTCGTCGTTGAGCGCGTCGTAGAGCGCCAGGAGCCAGGGGAGGTGGGCGGTCGAGGTGCTCGTCTGGGACGACAGGGAAACGTGGGATGAGAAGGAACGGATGGACTCAATGGCAGCCATGCGAGTATCAAAGGCCTGTGAATATTTAGTTTATCGCTTGTGCGACGAATAGAGGTAAACCTTACCTTATCGGCTAGGCCAGCATCGCCCATCATTGTCCCCCAAGACCTAAGCCAGGACTTGTTGTCGGAGTCAGATGGCTGTTTAGTTTGAATCATGACGACAGCAAGGAGAGGCCCGCTGGCTTGTATGATGGCATCTGAGAGGCCTGGATTCATGGATTTGGATCGTAGATCTGCCCATAAGAGGCAAATCTCCTCCTTCGTGGGGAGTATCAGCTCCGCAGGCTGCTTTCCCAGGACTAGGTCTAAATGCTGTGCGAGCATCTCGAGGGCAATTATTTGTGGCTCTGGTGCATCCGTCTGCTGACATGTTTTCAGACAAATACGGATCAGGTGTTGCGATACACTAATATGGCTGGGTAGTGATCCAGCCGAGGCCTTTGCCAAGGTCTCGAGCATATCGCATGCTACATTTATGTCGCTACTCAATGCTGAGCCAAGGTCGAAACTCTCTGGTGTCTTCCCATGATTGAAAAGTTCCAGCACACTGTAACCTGCGATAGCTTGCCCTTGTTTCGAACTGAGAAGGGCCGAAGAGAAATGCTCCTGGTTGCTCGAGTCGAGCATACCTGTACTCATTGAAATAGGTTGGAGAAGTGCATGTTCGACGCTGGGATCAGTGCTTGATGCAGCAGCGAAGACACGTAAGTTATTCACAAAGCTGACAATCTCGCAGTAAACAGCTCGTGCTTCTGAACAAGTATGAAAGCTGCCTCCTTGGGTTGACACCTCTTCCAGGACACTTACCAGCACATTTGGATAGTAACCTGCCCGTGT
The DNA here is from genome assembly GCF_002105095.1 of Pseudomassariella vexata. Lineage (NCBI taxonomy): Eukaryota > Fungi > Ascomycota > Sordariomycetes > Amphisphaeriales > Pseudomassariaceae > Pseudomassariella > Pseudomassariella vexata. Next base: position 2,264,041 of record NW_024467963.1, read on the forward strand.
CAGAACAAACCAGAAAAGCAGTGTAGTGACTACTTACATGTCAGTTGATCTGGCATGACATCCAGTAGTCTCTCTAGCAAGAACTTGAACGTCAGTAAGGCACCATGAAGCCTATTGGCTGAAGATCTCGACTCCTCAAGCAGAGCTCGGATCGGGTCAATCCAGCCTGGTCTGAGCAGGAACGAACAGAGCGTGCGAGCAGCAATCTCCCGTACATGCCAAAGATGGCTTCCGAGATACCAAGCGATACTGTCATACAGCTGGTCCTTCAACTGCCCTGGAGGGCCAGCACGCCGAATAATGTCCAACGCAGGAAATACCGCTTCTGCCGTCTCACTTCCCTTGGCTGAGGTTGAAGGCTGTTGGCCCATTTCTAGTAGGCTTACGAGGACAGCTGGAAGTGCCTCGAATTTGTGCCAAGAGATCTTGGTCGTTCTGCCGTCCCATCCAGCTTCCATTGATATTTTGCTTTCACTGGTCCCAAAGAGACAGTCGATGAGACTTCTGAGGAGAAGAAGGCCGCAATTACGAATAGCCCAACTGAAGATATCAGCAGATCTGGTTTCACCGGGGAGTGAGTACTTACACTTCAGATTTCAAGCTATCAGTGGATAGTTTGAAGCATTCAGTAAGATATATTTCTGCCCGTTTGCTCAGATAGGAGCTCTTGGAAATATTGTTCAAGCAGTTCAACGCATGAACTTGGGGTAAATTAGATCCATCTGTATCCAACGTACGTGCTGGCTTCTGCGCAATGCCTCGTAATTCTTGTATAGCAGTTTGCACAGAGGGGTGTTCTGCATTGGCTGAGAGGACCCCGACCATGAGAGCCGGTATTCCTGCTGATCTTCTGGTCGTTGACACTTGAGCATAAATGCAATCAAGAGTTCCCTATCACAATTAGCATTATGCACCCATTGATGAAGCTCATGTTCCCACCTTGTACCATTGATCCAATAGAAAATTTTGATCGCCAGACGGAGTAGGGTAAAACTTGACCAATTGGCAACAGCTCGTAAATGTCTGGGACACGGTTGTGAAGGCTCCTCGGTGCCGCAAATGAGACAGCTCGTCGAACGTCAATCTACCGATTGCTTCGAAGTCGCCAGGTGTTGGGGAGAGGAATCCAGGAATGCCATGATACCTGGCATTGCTAATGATGGCACGCAGAAGATTACTAAAATTCGTCAGCTAACTTCTTCGGGGGCAGTTAGTTTACCATAAACTATAAACTAACCTTGACTCGTGGATTGCACGGAAACTGTAGCTAAGCACATCTTTCGTATCAAGTCCATCAACCTCTTCCAGTTCTTCAGGCAAGTGGCCCTCAGGGGAATCATCGCAAAGGACGTGCCTGACCATTTGCCAGATCCTGATACAACAAGTCATAGCACGTATTTGCAGTGAGTTGAGAGTTTCAAGTTCTTGCTGGGAATATTTACCTCCCGAAAGGGCCTCCCAGATGTATCTGCACTCGTCAGCCTCAAAGGACGGTCAGTTTTGTGCCGGAACGGCGAACCCACCTAAGCGAAGCAAAATTGCCATGGACAGGGGCTTCGAGCACCGCCAACGCCAGATCTTTTTCAGCTGCGGAAAGCTTGGCTTCAAGCTCTACGATAAGCTTCTCAGGTATTATCAACTTGTCCTTTTGAGCTGTCGCCAGACTACAGCGGAGCTCCTGGGATCGAGCAACTCCATCAGAATGATCGGCTCGAGCTGTTTTGCTAGCAAGAGCATTGGCTCTGGTGCAGAACTCTTCAAGCTCGTCGACTACGATTGCCGAAGGCAATTTCATCAATAACGATGCCGCTGCCTCCCTCACATCATCGAAAGGATCCATTATTAGATCCATCACTGATCGTACCCAAGTGGCATCAGTAAGAGAGAATGCTGCCTCGGTTGTAGAACATTCATCATGTGCTCCTGACACCAGACCAGCGTTGAGAACAAGAGTCGTGGCTTTCAAGGCAGTTATGTGGCGCTGGTAGGATGCAGTAGGGACAAGCTCTTGTTTCAGGAACTCGAGATACCAGTGAACAAAGGCTTCGTGTTGGAGGAGTGCTGCGTGGGGATCCGTGGACGTGGCAGTTTTGGGACTTTTAGACTGATCATTACCAGCAAGCCCCGGCTTGTTTGTTGATTTCTGTGCCTTCTTGAAGTTTCGCTCATGTTCTCGGCTGAGGGAAACGATCGCGCCGTGGATTCGCTTGATCATATTTCTCGAATGCCCAAGCACGTCGTACCTGAATTTTGCATCCGTGTCCGCATGGAAGGCGGGCAAGTGCTTACGCAACAGTTTCAGAGCCACAGCGGCGTATGGCTTTGTTGTGGAAGGCGATGCAATCAGGATGGAAACTGCAGAAGAGCGTGCTTCATGAGATGAATGGCCCAGGATATCTTCAAGCACACCCGCCTGAACTCGAGTAACTCCGTGTAGCCCAGGCAATATGCCTGGTTCTTCCAGTAGTTAGACATATAATCAAAAATGAGAAGACTTGTTTGCATACCAATATCCGGCTCATCTACTACACCGACTTTCTTTCCTGCTTCGAGTGTTGCCAGCCATAAGACCGAGTTGACATCTATGTCATTGTTATCTTTAGAGGTCAAGGTCTGCAGAGTGAACAAATAGTTGACATATGCCAATGATTGAGTCCGGTCTGATTTGAACAACGGGACCAGAACGTAAAGCTTAATAGGCTCGAGGAGCTCAGTATTTGTGAACAAGGCCTTGCGTAGAAACTTGTGCCAGGAGTCTGGGAAGAACCTCGTCTCCTCATCTTCAGACCAGGGGCTAGTAAATATGGTCACAAGCAGCTTCCCAGCTTGAGGACACACATACTGCATATCCATCCAGTTGAAAATTTTGGTGATGAATTCATCCCAAGTAACATCCTGGCTGCTGGGAATCCGATGTACATGACGGTAAATATCCAGCACATCTGGCAAGTTTAGCAGTTTCTTTTGTAGGAAGTGATCCAGAGCCGTCATAGCAGACTTTACAGAAGGTCTGGTGGATTGCAATGCGATCATAGAAATGGTATCATTCAAGACCCTTGTCTTGATGACCTTGCCCACCTCGGGGTCTGGGTTGTTGGAAATGAAGAGTTTGAGAAAATCAAGGACCAGCCGCATAGAACGATGCTGGTCTTGTTCATTCCACTCGATAAAGAAGTTGAACAAGTCCCAGGCGGTTTCCTCAGCAAAAGCAAATTTGCTCAGGGGTGTGGAAGCAGACCTGGCGCAGAGCTCAATGAAACCACACAATTTGACGCAGGCATTGCCTGAAGATTGTTTGGGCCTTGCAGCGCTTTGAAACAGCTCTTGGAAGATGTCTTTGGCATACCTTGTATCCATAAGCGACAAGATCGTGTATATATATGACAAAACCTACAGGGCTTGAGTGGTTGGTGGTTTTTTTTCGACCCAAGCAACTGCTTGCTTAGGATTGAAGGAAGTTTCGGTGATTCCGAGAAACTTGTCCAGAGCCTCCATTGTTTCCATTGTGAAGTTGTGCTCGTCAAGGTGGCCCCTTGCTCAATCTGGAATCTGGTGTTTTCCAAAGCTCCTGGCCCGTGTATATTTCCAAGGACGTGCAGCCGGGAAGGAGATCGAACCTTAGAAGGGAGGTTTGAGTTTGGGTGCTGAACTTCACACACAGACTCCTCGTAGATCAAGAGAATGATTCACCCTCTCTGGATGATATCATCTAGTCATCTCAAACAAAGGACAGTAACTACCCATAATTATGAAAAGTCCATCTCCCTCATGCAAGAGTCAAGATTTTACGGGGAAATATCGGACGTCAATATTTATGGTGAACTAGCACAAACTCTGGAAGCTACGAAGTACTTTGTACTTTGTACTCCAGGCCGGCCTGGTCTTGGCAGTGACATTGAGTGACCATTACAAGCCTCAGCACGGGCCATTTGGCCAAATCGCGAGATGGGAATTTTTTTTATATGGATCGGGTCGAGCTTCAATATTCGTAAAGCTAGCTGGTGGTTTGACACCCATAGACGAGCCCAACGATCGATGACACTCGGAGCCACGTTATCGGCTGTATAATCTTCTTTGTACTATTCTACCGCACAGCATTATACCCAGTGCCTATCATGTCGATCTGGGATGCTCTTATGGGACGAAAGTCCTCGTCTTCGTCACAGCAAAAATCCACATCTAATGCGCCCCAACCGGCACCCACACGAACCGACTACCAAAGCCCGCCACCTTTCGACCCGTCTGCAGCCCAAGGCGTGGAGGAGTTTCTCAAAAGTTCTGCATTTGCCGACCCGGCGTCGCTGGGCCCATTGGCAGGATTGGATAGGGACAGCCTGGAGTATTTGACTTTGGAGGACTCCGCCTTGTCGGACCTGCCCGGCTCGCAATCAGCCATTCCATCGCGAGGCTTCAGCGACGACTTGTGTTACGGAACCGGCATCACATATCTGGCAGCCTTGTCATTAGGAGGAGCCTGGGGTTTGCAAGAAGGGTTAAGGAGATCTGCTGGGCAGCCACCGAAGCTGCGCCTAAACTCGGTACTCAACGCAGTCACCCGGCGCGGACCATTCCTGGGCAACTCAGGCGGCGTTGTTGCTATCACCTACAACTGCTTTAATTCGGGTATTGGATACGTCAGGGGCAAGCATGATGCGGCGAACTCCATTGTAGCGGGCGGGCTCAGTGGCATGCTCTTCAAAAGCACAAGGGGTGTACGGCCGATGATGATCTCAGGAGGAGTGGTCGCCTCGGTTGCCGCGGCATGGGCTGTAGGTTCCAATCCAAATTTCGATTTATGGAATTTCTGACTGACACACTTCCAGGTAACTCGAAGGGCCTTCTCTGGGCCCAGTGAACCCGAATACAACCTCCATTAAGCAAATCTCAGCGCTACCATCTTAACAATCATAAACAAAACCCGTCGTATATCCGCAAACGAAAAGCTGAATGCGCCGTGTACCAATAGTGGACTTGAGAAACAAGGCCACATGTCATGTAATACCTTCGATTTCCGCCTGAACGGGTGGCTTCCCCGCGGTTGGTCGCATAGCGATGGATCATCTCACCTCCGGCTGGACTTGTGTGTACAATAGAGGGAGTCAAGCGTATAGAAACATCCACAGTTGTAGGTAGGTAGGCGTTCAAGTCAGCAAAGGGTGTTGGCAGTTGACATTTAATGCATCTTGACGTAGATTATGTCTTTTCTTCATGTTTATGATGATTGTGATATTGGGGGTAACTAGAAGGATACGATCGTGTTCTCTGCATGCTAGTTTCTTTCGCGCGTCCCCTGCCCACTCCTAGTTGGAAGCGACCAAATCGATGGCACGCGGCTTCCTTACATTTCTAAGCGCAGGGTTCTTTTTTCAGATTGTCTTGTCACTGCAGGTAATCACTGTGATTCTTCGCATAATTTTGCCCTCCCAAGGTCAGACGCTGACACTTTTGGAGTATCATATTGGCATTGGAAGCGCGGCCACTTGAGCAATCACTCCGGCAGCCATTTCAAAGATCACCCTATCGAAGCAAATCCCATGTCATGGACAAGAATATGAGCCCAGTCTGGATAGGTAACCAGCAGCAAGCCTACAGCCAGCATTCGATGGTAACGCCAACAGCAGGACTGATAAAAATGAGTCCATGCTATTCTACCTTGACACCTGGCGCTCTAATGCCACCAAGCTGAACCGTGAAGAGGCGATACGCAAATGTGGCACCACGCAGGTTGGTGGTACCCGAGTTAAGCTTGGTTTGAAGGAGGATGGTGCGATCATCCGCACACCTAACTCTTCTGAATTTCTTTGGATGCCATTCGAAGACATGCCACCCATTGGCAAGCTGGGGCAACAAACTTCGAGACTGGAACCAAAAGTTTGGTGAGATCATGCAGAAAACCCCGGAGATGGCCAATGGCGCACACAGTTTAATAAATGAAGAAATCAGATGGCTTAATCTCATGGAGTGCTTTGGATCAAAGACGCTACGTGAAATGGACTATGAGGGCCAGGTACATATTTCATCTCTCACTTGGTATTCGCTGGGATATTTTGTTAACGATTCTTCTTTGAAATACAGGCCAAACTCATTGAAAAATACAGACTCCTCACATGGGACGAGCCGTGGGCTTGTGGAGCTGCTGGTGACACAGTAAGAAATGGAGCTGTACGTCTTTATGATACCCCATGCCGATTCCGGACCCATGAAGAAGTAGACTATCCTCTTCTCGCTGATACTCACTATCGATGCCTTTGTGCAGTTCCTGGAGTCAACAGTGGAACCTTTTTTCTCTGAAAGAGAGTACCATGGAAACATGATCCTCAGCCAACCGCCCCATTCCCGAAGAGAGATACCACATACGAGGAGACCAGAGAAGCAGTGGCATGCTGGCAACAAAAGGACAAACTCACAGACGAGGAGTGCAAAGAGTGGTCGTTCAAAACCTTTCAGGTATCTGATCCTAAATCTGATACTGAGGAGCACCAGCGCAGATTGAATATACTGCCAAGAGCTCATGGCAGTATTCAAGACACCTGAGCAATACCATGACATTCTGACAGCGATGAAGAGGTATTCCACCCTCCGTCCAATCTTCATGAGGCTAATCAAGAGCAGGCCAGCTTTTTTATACATAATTGAGGCTAACTGTTATACTTCAGACCCATATCCTGCAGGACCACCGAGAAGAATGCTTCGAGAAGAGCCGCCAAAGCGGCACCAAGGAGGTGACTTGGGCTGTAGCCGGCTAGGAGGTTTTAGATCGAGGAAAGATGGAACCTAAAGCATTGGTACTCAAAGGTGGCGATAGGTTGGGCACACCGTTCGATCCCACAGTACATCCAGCATATAACATCGATAACTGGGTTCAGGTGGGAGCCAAAAACTGGACAACCAAGGCCAGCCAGTCAACCGGCAACAAGACAATGTTGTTTGAACATCCAACATTGTGAAATTAACTGGTTCATGGGGCTTCGCACCATCTTGGAGTTGGATTGGCACTGTGAGAGGCGGTTGTAGATCAGGTACGTTCATGCTTTTCTTCTGCCATTCTTTATCCCTGTTACCTTACTGTGTGGCAAAAGATCCCTGTTGACGTGTTTCTGGTCATTCAATCTGATAGGTAGCTGAGCTGGCTCTTTTCAGGCGATATTAAATTATGTTAACTGTACAGGTGTAGTGGAACCCGGATGTGCTGCTAGGCATAATTGCTGTAGACATATTCAGGGAAAGCAATATTGGTTTTTCAAGTCTGGCAATTTGCACCACTTTCATCATCTGTGTTCCTTGCTGAAGTTGATGAACTTTATTCTGGATTTGCTCCCAACTGCACAGCGTCTCTTGTGACAAGATAGCGCACGGGTGTCACTTACTTACTATCATAACGTCACTCCTTTTATCCTTCATTCACTCCAAAGGGAATATTTTCTTTCATCCACTTGATGTCTGCAATTGTACCTTCACACAGCATCTACAATTCGCCATATGTTCGTTTATGTTGGATCTGCAATCCGGTCTATTCTCATAGAATTCAAGTTTTCTATATTCGAGATTTTCTCATGTTCATGTTCTTCCATTTGCTATTGAGAATAGCGAGGGCCCTGTGTCTAGTAAACACCCATGTCTTCCCCTTCAACACTACCCGAACGCATCCTTCTCTTGAACATCACCTTTGCCAACGATCACGTGCTTCACGCTCTATTGAGCTAACGACCAGGATGGTTCTTTGAACTACAATCAATATCACCAACCTATAACCCCCCCCTTCCACTAATCCAGCACTCTGTGTTGTAAGTGCAACTTCGCCTTTGATATCTGTAGTCATAGTTCTCGTTGACTTCACCCTCAATATCACCAATATATTGACCTCTGCCATAAATACAACCACAACAAGACGCCCACCATGTGCTTTCCATGCTGGCCCGTCAAGGACATCACACTCGAGGATAATAATCCCAATAATCACAAACTACGAAGATGGATTCCTACCGTACGTATGATGTCTTCTTTTCCTTCCTTTACTTGTCATATTCTCTCATGCGTGGCATTCGGCCATCCGCTGCCAGCCATTGCAATACCGGGCTGGTGAAATTGAAGTGACCACCTTGGTTACCACAGTCCCGCAGTTTGTACCGGAATAGATGCAAACCGCAAGCCACTTGCGGTTGGGGACAACTCAAGTGCAGAAATTTCGTCGTCAGACCTCTCTTATCCTCATCTCCGCCATCAACCATCCAATCCACCTCGATTCCTGCCCACGAGGAACTCTCCTTCCTCACAAATCGTATCCATCAAGCTCCTGATCATCTCTTTCCCTGGAAACCTTGCCTCCTCCCTTGCCTTCACTTGTTCTTCACGTGTCACGATGGACGCCAATTCGCAGAAAGGTGGCAATGATGCCAGAAAGACTGCTGCTGCGAAAGACATTCCTGTCCGACGCCCAAGCATCCTGAAGAATCAGTCGACGGCGACGAGTCCAGGCGAGGAGAATCCATCAGCAGGAGAGGGCCAGCAGAGCAACAATTCTGATGGCATTGGGCCGGGTTTTACCCATCAAGTCACCAATTACCCAGGTGGTTGGACCTACGACACCATCAACGGGATGAACCCAACCTCGACGCAGCTGCCGCAAATTCACCAAACACCTGGTTTTGCTCGGCCCCCCCACCTGTCTATGCCTACCTCAGGTGCTTACTTGCACAACACAAACTCGCCGCCCATTCCCAACTTCGCACCTCAACCCAACAACTTCATCATCAATCCACCTCAGGTTTGGGCACACAATCCTTTATTAATTCCATTCCCTCACTATCACGTAAGCACCCTTCCCACTATGGCTGACTACGGCAACGGCTTCATGCCCAACACGGGCCAGCACTTCCAGCCCCCCGTCCCTGACACAACTTACGGTGGCTTCGTCCACACCTACACCCCCCGTTTTGACAACGGCGTTCGTGTCGTTCCTGCCTCTCCTGCCATGTCCCCGTGCACCTGCCCCGTCCCTGTTGTGGTCTCTGCTCAACAGGCTCAGCACACCCCGGGTTGCATCGTTCACCAGCTCCCGCAGCAAGGCATTCACATCGCGTCTCAGCAGATGGCCTGCACCTGTCTCGCTCAGCGAGGCGGCCGACCTCCCTGCACCTGCCCTATTCATGCAAGTCATCCAAGCTCTATTTCCAGCCTTGCCTGACTGGCCAATTCGCTAAATCAGTGCATCGACGTGACGCGACTTGGTGGCCAACGTGACTGCCTTCCCAGCATTGACGATCAAACCAATCTGAGTGGCATTGCTGAACCCGTCAAAATCACCAACTGCACGCATTATCACATCCCATTCACGCATTCACATATTCTTCAATATACAAAAACAATCTTAGAGACAAAGGCTAATCAATTCTTTGCACAACAGGCAACGACTGGTATCCATGCCCAGCCGGTATCCATCCCCATGATGAACGCCCAGCCTCAGGGTCCGCCGCAACATGTCTACGTTGCCCAAGGTGGTCAGGCCATCCACACCATGCCCGGACAGCAGTTCGTTGGCCAACCTGGTGTTCCGATGCCTGGTGGCCAGCCCCAGATGATCATAGGTAATGGTGCTCCCGGTATGCCTGTTTCCACGAACCCCTTCCCCGACGTCATGGGTGTTGGCAAGACTGCTGCAGAGGTTGCTGCTGAGCAGTTCAACCCGACGCTGAACCCTGAAATCAACGAGCCTCAGGAGATGAAGCCCGCGGATGACAACCCTGCCCGCATCTACATGGTTCGTGAGCTTGACGGTAATTGGATTAAGCACAACCGCTATACTATTGATCATGGCCCCTTCCGCTGGTATGTCACCGGCAATGGCGTCTTCTATGCAGTCCGCTTGGAAGAGTAAAGGTGTCACTCTGGTAAGTCGGCAATCCCCATATCACTGAGCACCTTCGATTGTCGAGTCCGAATTGCCAAGTTACTCATATCATGGCTAACAGCCTTAGATGCAAGGTCCATATTTCCTCAGTACCATGGATTCCATCCGTCTGGAGGTGCATATCCTTCACTGTTTGGTACGTCACTGATCAGCAAGTGACCTGAGTCAAAACTAATAACCTCAGATGTGCACTCCTGATTTCTTCGCCTTTCCCAACAAAAAGAAATAAAAACAAAAAAAGTTATCGAGTTGTTTTCCCCAAAATTTGCACCAGTTGGTAAGTAAAACTTTGTCTACCAAATGGCCTGACAGATCAACTGATGACCCCAGATTTCCTTTCATTTCTGCCTACGGCAAATAAATTCACACACCACCAGTCTACACATCCATTCATTCAGTAAGCTTGTCGCTGACACGTTACTCAACTCTCTTGTTCTGGCTAACCATCACTGCAGATCTCGTCGCCGGGCATCGATCAGGGCAATCCACACACAATCGACCAATCCCACGGCTTGAACAAGGTGGATGCTGGAAGAATTTGGTTAGCCGTGGCAGCACATGTCTTTGGCAGTGGTCTTCAGCTTCTCATAGGCTTTGGCCAAGTTTCTTTCCTTTCCCGATATGAGCATTTGTCACTCGATAACATGATTTTGATAACGTCCGGCCGTTGGTAGCCGATGAATAGACATGACCCTTCTGATAAAGAATGCAATGCTCTCCGCAACGTGTGACACCAAGGAAATATTAACAATACCGTGAATTTAGGGTATGATGATTCCATGCGCCAAAAAGCAAACAATGAAGGTTGAGGTGGTAATACGTCAAGTTGTTCCCAGGGAAGGGAGCGAAAGTGATGGTGGTGGGCTGCTGGCTACCCCTTTTTACTTCTATTACTACCCTTTACTTTGTGTATATATTCCCCTCATCTCCTCTTTTTCTCTCCCTTTATTATTTTCCTCCTCTGTAGGTAGAATGTGAAGATTAGATTGAGTACAGCACTTTTCAGAACAAATAGAGACTAGGATCACCCTGTGATGACATATTCCCACTGTCACCAACAGATTTAATATGATTTGAAGGGATCTTTGATTAGATCCCGAACAATCTGAGCCATGGAATCTGCAAGATGTCCTGATCTGATCTATCCAAGATGTCGGCTTCAGATCAAAGTAAGTTTGAATCCACTAGGTTAGGAACATTACTTAAGCAAGTAATTGATTGCTCGGTGAATTTTTACAATGCTGAGTTGGAAAGTCCTAAGATATATATAATATCGCACAAACGACAGGCTCTATTGTGGTCACTCTTCATGAAGCTACAATGGTATGTGCTCTATCTACAAGAAACACCAGAATCAACCACAATCTTAGATAGCATTTGAAACAATTTTAATGATCCAGCTACTCAGCGCATGGCCTGAATCGATATAGGTAGTTATGAGCTGAATTTGTCACTCATTGACTAAAACTCCCAAAGATCAACCATCATCCAAATCCCCAATGATAGCCGCCTCCATCGATAGTAGTGGCGATATCGAACAGCACAGACGAGTTGTTCAAGGAGTCTAGGTGCTTGAACATGACTAGGACGGTGTTTCGAGAATAAGGTGTCCACTCAGAAAAGTCTGGCTGGCTACGAAGATGAGGTCCATGATGAATATGTTCTGGGGGTTGTCGTTGGTGGTGCTATATCAGCGGAGAGTGGGGTATTTTCTGTGGTAGCACACTTGGGCTGCACGGGAGGTGATGGGGAGACTAGCATCTGCGCCTTAAGTTGCGGAAAGTAAGACTAGGGATAGGCTGGGTTGTCTTCTGAATAGCTTGATGGTGCTGGCTTGGGGAGGGTTGGCGAAGCTTTGGGTTTTGAAGATATACAATAATCAGGCTGAGAAGTGAAAGGGATCAACGCAATGGTGTCCGGTGCATCGATTATCGAATCCATTGAAGGCCTATAGAAGAGTTGGCTTAGCATATATGTCAGCTCCAACCCATTATGAATATGATATATGTTTCATCCTTTGGTATCTTAAGGACGGCACTTCAGCACGAAGGGATGTTGACCACATATAATTGCCAATTTGTCATATCCTTCTGGAAAATGGGGACCAGGTTGTGGAAGAGAGTTGGGAAATCGGTTATTGCTTTGATCGCCAGGATGAAGTTGAGTAGTCTCCCCACAGCGCTCTGGGACTTCCGCAGTTACGCCTCTGAACTCGTGTTTTAGGCCCGCCAGTATCACTTACGTATTGGAAAATCCAAAATATCCCCGGCGAGAGCGAGACTAGCAACACATGAGGGGCTCAGACATATACCGGCAAGTTCCACTTAAGACGTTGGGAGCCGTGCGGTGTGTCGCCTGAGATTTCTTTCAGCCGTACTTCAACTGTGATGATCGTTCCGCGGCATTTCAGTAAGTAATTGGGCTCAGGTAACAACGAGCCTAGGAATATGGGTAATAACACCCCCGCGTGGGCGGCTGTGGTGTAACGTAATCAACTACGAATTCATCAAGCGAGTGAAAATCATTCGCTTCCTTCATTGCGGTTATCAACTTTCTCTTTTCAACAGCTCTCACCGGTCTGGTATTCGATTTACACACGTATACAACTGTATTCAAGGTCCCTCGTCTCTAATACGTCCTTGATGATCATGGGTACCACTATTTGGACCTTAATGTTTCGCCGTTATCAGGATCCAGAGTACTCGGTCGGTTAAGATTCCGCATGCCCCTGGCGCATGGTCTGCTTAGCAGCAACATCTGGTATCGGGTGTATGGATAGTTCTGATATCGGCCCGGGCCCCGGCATTCTTGATGATAGCACCCATTTAAGCAAATACGCTCGATGAAAATTACATGACGTGCTAGCGTTACTATCCAGTACGTGATGTTGCTAGATGGGTGCGACATGGAAGATGGCGTGGGAAGTACGGTTACACCTGGTTGTTCCATGGCTACTGGAAGGTCCGGCTGACCGAAGGGTACTCGAAGAGATATAAGAGGATCAATGCGTGCGAGAGTGTGCGCATAGCTATTGCGAGTGCGAACCACTAATTTCACCTGCAGGCCGTTATTTAGGAGACAATACAGGAAATCATGGCGCCGCCCACCCTGTTGGATGTGATTTTGGCGTTGCTCCAGTGCTTGTCTGTGAGAGCGGTATGGGGGTTATGTCCAGCCAAACCGATTTCCCCATGTGCCCAACTATGGTATACTAATTCGCTATATAGCTGTTCTATGAAACGTATGTGTTTCTAACTAAGCTTCCTGTACATGGTTGATAAGCAGCACAATTATTTCCCCGCCGCCCCTGACAAAGGGCTATTTTCCAGTAGTTATATATACACATGTAGGGCCATATTGGCTTCGATTGACCATCACACCAGGGGCGCAAAATGGCATAGTTTGGCGGCATTCCGCTAGTTTTGAGAATTACAGGGCCGGTCTTCGAGCGAGCTATGCCATCTGTGGTGGCTACAGCAAAAGGCCAACCGCACATTCGAATGACACCCAGGTTCCACCGAACGGGAACACACCAGCCAGCTGCTTAGGACCAAAATATAAGCAGGCTTCAAGCTATTTTCTCACAGCTCTTGGCCCAATAGGCAATGTTAGTGTCCTCACACTGACTCTGTTTCCTTGCTAACTCTTGGTACTATAGCAACCGTTAGTGAGCTCGGGCTACACTTTCTATCGCGACTGGTTACGCGGCTGATAATAGTGGTGATCATGATGCTGCGGAGGCTATAAATGGCGCCATTGAAGATCTCAATCTTTGCGGCGAGGAGTGTGGAAACATTTTCACCCAAGGTGTCATCATTTGTTTTCCTGTGCGTCTACCAGTACATGCAATTTTCACGTCTTTTTGCTAAGAACTAGCAGCCCGGTACCTGAAAAATCTGCAGCCCCATCATCCAGTTGTATTATACCCAGTTCATTGGTGACGTGCTTGACCCGCCGACCATAAAAGGATGTGACGAATTCTCCAAAATTACCCTTTTCGGCACAGACCCCTATATATCTGAAGGGTAAGCTATCCCTCTATTCCCAGCATCCATGATACTCGATTAAAACTAATTTTCGATGCAAGTTCTGGCTCAGAATGATGAGCCTTCGCGATATCCAATGGCCGCCATGTGGAAGTCCCACTTCCGCGTGGGTGGTGCTGCCGGGACGGACTTGGACATCGATACCTCATTGCGGCGTCCCTCATGTTCCACCTCACCGAACAGGCTCCCAGCTATTTCTAGAATGGGGTAACCCCCAAAATATACCATAAGCATCTAAATATACTAGATTTGGGTTTGCAGAAACGATATCAAGATTGGAAGATAGCACTGGATCTTACCATCGCGCATTTGTACACCGTAAATGACTTTTCTCAACACAAACAAGAACGGAGATTTGTCTCACATTGCTTGTAAAATAGCGGCCCTCCTCCGCCCTTCGCCCATGACTTATACCCTAAGAAATCAAAGAAGTATTGCCGCCTTGGCCCAAGATCATGTGAGTGGTCCCATTTAGCTTGTCGAGCCTTGACGTTAACAAAGGTGCAGTATTGGACGGTACTGCCATACTGCGTACTCGGACGAATCCATAAATGCTGAGACCCAAGGTAGGGAGGTCAATCCAGCCAACGTGAGAAGCCGATTCCTTTCCTCGCCCACGGTTACGCCCGGGAAGATGGAAGGCGGCCGCCAGATGTAATACAGCGTCCATCGCTTGGGACGCACCGGTGCAGACCTTGGTCTACCAAGAAAGCCAAAGCCACAGCTGCCTGCTTGATTGGAATACGACGGCGCAATGGGTCATACGCATGCATATAATGGCCTGCCTCAACACCGACATGACCTAGATGGACGCTAATGAGAGCACAGGCAGCTGTACCGCTGGCGTTGCGCCTGTGCGGAAACTTGGGAGGGACGACATTGAATCATGCCCACTACATCCCACCCAACGGCAACCCGGGTGGCCAATCCATCATGTTCACCTCGGGATCCACGCCGAAGTAAACTGACTTGCTCCGAAGTTGGCAAATGCGGCGGGACGCTCTGCACTGGCTACTACTGCACGCCAAGTCCGACGGATGTGCCACCAGACTACCAGGACCCCCCCAGGCCCCGAACAACGAGAGACCGGTGCGTACAACAATAATCCGGGAAGTCGGTCGGTGCAATAATTACGACTTCGGCTCGAGGCCCGACGACCACGTATGACACTCGTGCAAGTTGGGCAAGAGAGATCCGTGTACCTGCAATGAATCCGACTGCGACTCCGACTCTCCAAGTTGCTGGCCTCAGCGACGTGTTCACTGTGCGGACGACCGGGGGCTGCGGCGTGGTTCCGCAAACGCCATGGCGTTGTCAACGGTGCACGACGTCTGGTCATTGGACGACGCCGCTGGCGCTGGCTCGTACCCGGTCTCTGGCTGCGACGGGCAGCTTGAGAGTGCTTGTAACGTGACGGCTGAGTGTTTAACCATCACTAGGAGTAGCACGAGTGAAGCAGGTTTACAGAACTTACACGCCAACTTGGCCGTGTACGGAGATAGGTGCAGCTACCTGGCTAACGTAGCGAGGTACACCGATGCCGGCACGCAAATTGGCACTTTGAAGTGAAGTAGATGGATACCTGCGACTTGCTACCAGGCGAGTTTTACCCACGTATAGGCTTGCGGCGTGGGGAACGTGGCAGAAGAGTTGGTCTATCAGTGGTTCTGATAACTCTGGGTCCTTGATTCCATCACTCTAGAATGGATGGAACTCGATGTCTATTCTGAGTGTAGATATAGAATTTACCATCAGACCAAGTTGTTTATCGCAAACTACGCCCACACGGATTTATCACTTATAGCAAACATGTATTCCTAAACAAGCAGTGGGGTGGCAGCCAGCGATTGATCAGCGCTACTTCGAGCAACTCGAATACCCTTTTGTAAAAACCCTGCTTTCTCTTTTGTTAAGAGACGTGGCTCCCTTTTGGTCGAAGAGGGCGCTTCAACATATCACAACCTTGCCACCCATCAAACTACTCGAGGCTTACTAGATAGTCCTAGGTATACATCTGGAGGAGGCCTTGACGAACGCAGGCTATCGTCGGTAGTCTAGGGTTAGTGGGAATTCCCCTTCATATTGACATATCTATTACTTGGTGCCAGTTCTGTTCCGATCTTTGGCGGTCCTTGTAGCGGGAATCCAGAACCTTTGACCACCAGGTAAGGGACGATAGCCTTGGGTACGGCATGATAGTCATTGATATTTCGGACCTGGAAAAACGGCGCTATGGCGTTGTCGCTTTCATGGTCTGAAACATGGTCTGAAGGAGACTGAATTCGATCCGTTGGGTCATTGGACGGAGGCAGGCGAAACGATGGTGGTGGAGAAAGACCGGTCACGCAGGCCCCTTGTGGTTATTCAGAACATGGCCAAGTTTGGCTTTGACAACAGTGATGAGCATGTGGTTAGATAGGAGCAGATGCCACTCATTGATCTATCTGCCATGAGGTACGTCCAACGTTTATAACTACAACTAATATGTTGACCTTTCTGCTAACATAAATAAATGCCCAGGTTGTCTGGCCCTCTGACAACACAAATTTCGATACCATGACTTCTACTTGGGCCCGTCGTTCTGGGAGAGCTCTTCACGATCAAGCAGTTACCGCACTAATCGAAAACACGTCAAAGACAGACAGCTTTGGAATTTCGGCATTCAATGTGCCCCGGACTCTCCCCAACTTCCAAACTTAGCTCCATCGATGTTGCGAGAGCGGTCAAGGTGTCTTGGCTAGTAGCGGTGTGCCGGGCAGCTTATTGGCCTCGCATTTGCCGACGCAATTCTGGACTTGGTGCGGCTCAAGGGCCTCTCTGCGAAAGTTATTGGAGCTGCGCTCGAGATAGTTGAATTGAGAAGCGTGGAATCCACCCGCCTCCGTATTGTCAGATTCTGAGTACACTAGCTTAGGCATTGTCTTGATCGACGTCCCTGCGCGATTTGAACTTCCTTCAACTCGTGCGAACGACCAGCCAAGACCAAGCTATTTGGGGAATTATCTACAACACCAGAGCTCCGCGGTAAGGTGGTGGTATCGGGCGTATACTCCGCACCTCTGAACAATAAGTTCTGGCTCCCGACAGTCAACTACCAGCCGCTCATCGACGTCTTCCCGGTATATCCCCTTACAAGTGATAAAAACCGCTATCCTTTCTATTGCGTGTTGGCCTAAGATGCACGATATATTACGGCGGGTTTGGGACGGTCCTAGTGTCGGCCTAGAGTACTGGGGATCGGGAGACAGTCAGATACAACACGCTCATTGGCGACTGGGGCAGCCAATAGAGGCGAACTATGTCAAGTACCCTTCGTAAATACGCCTACGTGTGGACGCGTGTACGCATATCCGTCCAGAACCATGACGTAGATCCACCATCAAGGAGCCTGGTGAAGCCCAAAGAGCTCGAGGTGGGAGGATTGGAGGAATTTTTACAGGCCACGGCGCCGCATGCGAACCCGGCACTTGTCGATCTGCGGTTGGCGGAAGCTGCCAAGCATATAGCGGATAGGCCGCCGCAGCAGCCACATTGAGGTCCTGGGCCGGAACGGCCGAGTGTCCTAGGACATCAAGACACGTGTGCTCTTCTGCAGGATTTCTTTGGCCATATCGCAAAGCTAGGGAGGATCTGCAAGTCGCTATGAGAGAAAATGCTGAAGGTGAGTAGGCTCGGCCATGAACAAAACGACCGTTACCTCTGCTTCTGTCGGTGTCTGGCTGCTTGAGGGCCAGATGGATCTTAAGATTATCCAGTTCACTAACCATATTCTGAATGCGAGCACTGGTGACGCTTGTTTAGAACGAGGTTGCTCTTCCGAACTTCTGAATGGGCAGGATCTGTCTTATAGGCTTGCTCCATCGGCCCCACAAAGGCAAGATGGGAGGTAGTGGCCAAAACTCGATATTTCCACACGTCATCATTCAATCTGAACATGGAAGAAAACTACCCACCAACGAGACGAGCCTCAGTAGGTACCTACAGAAAACCTCGTATCTATTCACTCTTGCCCGGAACTCGCTTTGGGGCCGGGACGGTAAACTCGTGTGAACAAACCTTCCCGAACCACCCCCATACCATGAGGTACTTCTGGCAGTGTTGAGGCATTCTTACTTTCCCCCGCACCACACTGCTCAGTGAACCAAATGGACGTGTTACAATGCACGACTTGGAGGGAGACACATCATTCTGTTTTGGAAGAGACAACTCACGTCGCTCTCGCACCGTCTTAGTCAGGACTCCAGGAGTGCACGCCCCTCAGAAATTCCAACTGGGGGACCTGTTTGGAATAATATGTCGGCACTATCGAGATAATTATGAGATTGTGTAGACATTCGAGTTTCACGAGACTGGCAAACGTTTCTTAACCACGGGTAAGTTTTATTATGGCGATAAGGGGTTGGCTAATGGCCGAAAGGGACTAGTTTACAGCTGAAACTGCTGTGGTAGGTTTCCAAGGTATGACAGCGAATGCACCGAAGCTTTAGTACATAAGCAAGGGCTTATTATATCGAGCGCGGGAGAGTGAGATGAAGTTTGTTGTCGTACGAAACAAAAAGTGGAACCACTTAACGACTTCAATACCCCAATCAATGTGTCCGAATCTCCTCCGAACTTTTCCACCGCCATCCACTCAACCACCATCCATTCACCTTTCATACCCACGATATCGACTTGTTGCCTTATGCCAGTTAATCAACATGTAATGGACACCTTCACCAGCGGCAAAGCATCGGCAGATCCCCAAAAGGCCTTGGACCTCCTCCAGCCGCTGCAGCCTATCCTCGCGGGGTTCAACCACCGTAATAAGAACCAGCACCGCGGCGCGCGATGGTGGGGCTCTTTTGGCATGCTGCGCCGGAATCTGGAAAAGTTGGTTGATGAGGTCGCTGATGCTGTCGACAAAGCTGCGGCCGCTGGTGGGAAGAAGCGCAAACCAGCCGCTGTTCCGTCCAAGAAGGATGGAAGGAGCGGTAGAAATGCAGCCGAGACGCGCGCGAGCTGGTTGAGGGGTGTGCTCGTGCCGAAGCTCTACGTGTAGGTCTCTTTTGGATGAACACAGATGACGGACGCATTGGCCTGATTGATTCGGTAGTGCATTCTCCCAGCTCACGGCAGACAACCAGTTCGCCACCCTCGGTCTCATGCTGTTCGGGGTTTTGGCTCAGGTTAATGCTGCTTGCGCTTACCTTATCGTTGCCGGCGACGATGCACAGCAGTTGCCCGAAAGCGGCGTAGCCACGACTGTCCCATTAGTCACCAAGAAGTTGCAACCAGTGTTGGGCATAGTTCGCGACGGGAAAGAAGACACTGTCGATCTAGGCCGTGCCGTTTCGCGGGAGGAAATAGCGCGAGAAGTGGCGATGCGACGGGAGGCGGAGGCGGCTGAGGGGGTTGCGGTACCAACTAAGAAGCGCAGGAAGGAAGAAGCGTTTGACGCAAGAAGAGAGAAGATACAAAGAACGGAGGAGGATTCTATGGTTGAGAAGGCTGGCAGGGGGGAGAAGGACAAATCCTCGGCGCCGAAGGAGAAGGAGAAGAAGAAGAAGAAGAAGAAGGGGAAGAAAGGGGACGAGTTTGATGACTTGTTTAGTTCTCTATTTTAAGCATATTGGGTCCAGGATAATTATGTGGCTTCATAATAAACTAGTGTCTTCTAGGGAGGAGGGTAAAAGAATGTCCACTCCAACATACAGGGAATCCCAGAGAATATAACGCTTTGAGGTAGTTAACTGTTATCTGGAAATCTGGAGTACTGAGTTCCCATCCCAACATAGTCAGAGATCCAAAATGAGACGAACAAAGCCAAGTCGACGCCTTCATCTTCTCGCATCCATCATCCGTGTGGGCTACCCAATTATTTCAAGTAGCTGAGAGCCAGAAAGAGCACAAGTACTGAAGCATGCATACGGCATTTATGATAAAGGCAAGTGCATAGTTGATGAAAAATGAGCTGGATTTTGCAGAGAAATTCATTATGATGATACTAAACAGACCAGATTCTGCAGGGTCGACGCATCCACGTACAGCGGACCGGACATTGATTTCAAGTTCTTTCCCTCCAGTACGCCAACTCTTGTATCCACAAGTCAACAACTACCGTAACGAGCGCAGTGCCAAACGTCTTCTTTCAGGATCCGCGTGGCCGGCCGACGTCCTCCCCCTATCCCCAAGCTACCTTTTCTAGACGGTCTTCAACGTCATGCCGGAGTTCCGTTTCCAAAGGGATCGGGTGCAGCCTGTCGTCGCATAGCCTGCAACGCCCGGTATTCTCGTGCCTAGAACTTGAGAACCGACTTCGAGCGCGGTAGGCAAAGTAGGGTTGTTTTACATGGTGTGACAAGTTCTTGAGCCAATGACGAAGCTGTGGTGTCCGTGTAGTAAACGCAGGCACAATGCGTTCCACTGTGAGTTGTTACGGGATATGAACAGAATGAGATGGAGCCGTCATTCCGCTTTACTTCACTATGGCCTTGTTCCTAATCCAGTTCATTCCTTGGGCCCAAACTTGTCTGCATCGTTCGCTTAGGATACTTGCCTATACGACCAGATGCGTGCTCGCATGTCGCCGGAGCCGGTCGCGAAGTAGCTGCCCATGGGGCTGGGGGCGACCGAGATGACCGAGTTTTTGTGTCCTTGAAGCATCAACTGGGTGTGTCCGGTACGAGGATCCCAGAACTGGACGCCGCGATCCTTGGAACCCGACATAACCCAGTTGGAATCGGGGGTGAGAGCGACGGAGAGAACAAAGTCCTGTGAGATATTAGCAATTGGTCTTTCGAAAGCTACGCCGATGTTGTCTCGGAAAGCAAGGCCAAATGGATAGTCAGGGGTGGCTCGAGTCAAGGGGGAACCAATCACTTACCCGGTGTCCTTCAAACGTCTTGACGCATCTGCCCCCCTTGGGCGGCGGGTTCTGCATGCCTCTAGGGGCAGACAACTCCCACATCTTGATAGTCTTGTCCAAACTACCACTGACGAGATCCTTGCCGTTGGGAGAGAAGGCTACGCTGTAGACGCTGTCTTTGTGGCCGTCGGGACCCTCGAGACGCTCGAGGAGGTATCCTTGGTGGATATCCCACACGCGGACACTCTTGTCGAGAGAACCGGCCGCAACGTACTTGGTATCGGGGGAAATGGCCACTGTGGTAACCCCGTCCTCTATTGTGAGAGTCAACAACGCTGTGCCATTCTCAATATCCCAGAGGCGAACTGTTCGGTCACCACTTCCCGAAGCGATGGTGCGGCCGTCGCGGGCAAAGTCGAGCGAGTAGATGTCCTGCTCGTGGCCAGCGAACGTATTGCGGATCGTTCGGTTCTGAATGTCCCACACGCGAATGAGTTTATCTTCGGCGCCTGTCGCAAGGTACTTGCCATCCGGGCTAAAGCATACGCTTCGGATGTAGAGATCGCCGGCCAAGTCGACGTTCTCGTCCTGCAAAACGCACACCTTCTCGCCCGACTGCACGTCATAAATCTGGGCAGATCGGTTGCAGCCAGTAGCCACATACTTGCCGTCGTGGCTGAATCTTACACAGCATACAACACTCTCGTGAACGAGGGTGTGAACCAGATCGACGTCCAACATGCGAGGGACAGCCTGGTTGAAAATAACAAACCAGTCATCCCGCGTTTTCTTGACGTGGTTTGGGAGACGATCGGGGTCCAGATCTCCGAGAGCGTTGTTGACCATGGCGCCAGGGTGGGGTGGCATGAGGCCGCGGTGGTCCGGGGTCGGGTGGTTCTGTACCTGGGGCGATGCGCCTGGGCCGGGCGGGTACGGCATCGGGTTGTTGATCTGGGGAGTAGCCGGACCGGTCGGGGGTCTACCCATGCCACGTTTGCTGCCGGGACCCGGAGAAGCGGTGCTCTGGGGAGGCTGCCCGGGGAAGCCGTTTGGGCCAGGCCCCTGTTGATATGGCTGCTGGAAAGGGGGCTGCTGGGACGGGGGCGGCGGGGGAGGAGGCGGGCCCTGGGCCAGTCCCGGGGGCGGCTGAGGCATTTGGTGCTGAGGGCCGGGCGGCTGCTGTTCTTGAGGAGGGCCGGGCTGTGGGGGCAGACCTCCTTGACCACCTTGACCCGTCATGATGCCTTGGAAGAGATTCTGTGTGCCGATACCGATAGAGGGAGGGGGCGGGACGCTGGAGGGGCCACCGTGTTGAGGAGGGCCAGGCATGCCAGGCTGGGGAGGGGCACCGGAGCGCGCGGCGTCGAGCTGCCGGCGGAGAAGAACGACTTCCTCCTCATACTTCTGCTTGATGGTCATGTGCGTCTGTTCCAATTGGTAAACCTTCTCGCGCACGAGTTGCGCCTCTTGCACCTGTTGCTGGACTGAAGACAGGTCAGCAAAGACCTGAGGATATTGGACGTGATGTGGCCGCGAAGAAATGCGCCTGTCGCGCGAACAAGACCCAGGACAACCAGGGGATCATTGAGACTCACTCTGCTGCTCATAGCCTTCGTTCATCCTGACTTGCGCGTCAAACTCCTGGCGGACTTGTTCCAGAAGCTCGTTCAGGCGTTGAGCATTCTGCGGTATGCCGCGATGCTGATACATCGACATTTTGGCGGACGTCTATGCGACAAATTTGGCGGTTTCTACAGATTTCAGGCTTGAAAAAATTGCGCGACGGGCTCGATAGACGTGTAGTTCTATCCGAAAGCTAGTTGCGGTTTGCGGATCGGTGGGTTTGGATTTGGGTTTGCGTTTGCTGTTTCCAGGATGCCTCCAAAAATCTCCAACGGCCTTGTCTTCTGAGCCTTTCGAGCTTCAGCCTCCAGTACTACTATCCCGTCCGAGACAAACAGAAGGGGCTTTAATTGCCGAGAATCCACGCGGCGAGGGACCCCCTAGCAGAGGAGGGGTGAGGGGGTTTCGACCGTGTGATGGCCGGATCGGTCGTGGAGTCGATGTTGAAGATGGAGTCGCGCTGGCTTTTTGCGGCGATGTTTGGGAGGATGGAAAAAAGCGAAGGGGGAAAAAGGGAACACCGCAGAAGAGAAGAGTTGTAACCAGAATTGCTGTTTGACTGGGGCTGGCGGCCGGGCTGGATTAGGTCCACAAGCAAAAGAGTCTGTGCGATCTGTGGCCGTTCGGGGTTCCAAGCCAAGGCCTAAGGTCCCAGGTTGCACGCACATCGTCTGCGGTCTGCCACTAGAAGAGCAAGGAACCATCGCCCTTGATGGGATGCCAGCTACCAGAGTACATGCAGCATGGGAGCATGTACTTAATTCGACGTGATGGATCCAGCCGTGCATCCATGGAGGGGAGGGGGCCGGACGGGGCGTCAGAGCCTGCAGGAAAAAAGACCCACTTGGGCTTATCCGTAGGCACTAGGTTTGCTGGGTTAGGTACTCTGCGGCGCTGTACTCTGCGGCGTTGTACCCTCTCGGGTCGTACCTGCTGGCCCTGGTCGGTACCAACTCCGGGGCATTCAATACTTTGGTGGGCAGTTGGGGGCTTGGTGGGCAGCCAGTCCGGGCGTACAGACACATGATTGCATCATGTACGCAGTATAATTCCATTGCACTGATTGCAGCCAAAAGCGGACTGATGATGACAGTGCTCATTCACGACACGCTGAGTAGCACACTGGGGAGTATTTGGTGACGCGATATTGGTATCTATGCAATGTGACAGTGTATATCTAGCCAAGTATCGCGCTCGGGGGGGTCTGGGGAGCGTCGCATCAGGGGCGTGGCTCTAGAAAATATACAATGCAGCAAGAGGCGGCCGTTTGGAACAGACTTCTTGGCTCCACCTTCTGACCAGAAGCATCGCGCTATTTGATGGATCGGCTCCGTTTGGTACCGCAGTACTTTACCAGCTTGCATCCTCTGTTGATGCGCCATCAGCCCCGCGTGAGTGCGTGGTATGAGGCACAAGACTAAAGCAAGAGACTGCATTAGATGGAACACTTGGGGATGGCACTACAGTTGTCCGCAGCTTGCCAAATTGCCACCCCCTCTTGTCATGGTTGACAACTCTGTGCAACTTCAAAAATACCTGGGGCATATCGGACAGGCTCCCGAGTGCGACAATTGCACACCCTTTCTACCATGGTATGACTTGCATCGAAACACTCGGATAAATGAGTTCATACTTCGTACAGGTACAAGACTATAGCCGCTGACCTATAGGCCAGGTCAGGGGTCGGGAACTCGGATTGACGGCTCTGGCATCACAGCCTCCCGAACCTGCTTTTTGTTGTGTAAGATAAGACGCCATTGTGTGTGTGATTGCCAACGATCTTCGTTGAAGGAAAGGGGCATCAAATAACATCAACATGTGGTAACTCCAGTACAAAGTGACTGATGGATGCTGCTAAGGTCTGACGAACCCATCCGAGCCCGCCCTCCGCCCCCCGAGACAGGTCCCAGGTCAGAGATTTGACTTCCCTCCCGAAAAAGAAGCCAAGCTGCACCCACACCTCACCCCCATATGAGATTTTGGTCTCGGCCGGCATGCCGGATATAGCTTATCTCCCAGGGACACCAGTGGCGTCTTCACAACACCCTCCCTTCAGCCTCCCGCTTTTCGCGAGGGTGTTAAATTGGATAAAAATCTTGAGAGGCCCACCCCCATTCATGACTCGCCGGCTTGGTTTACTAACGTGGTCAGCGCAATGCCTGCACAAACCTACGAGTACTTAAAAAGTACCCGAGGCACTTTAACCTACTAAACCTCTGTCGACCTTATTTGAGAAACGACTCCAGAATATATGTTTTTGTGCGACTTCGTTCTCAACATCACCCTTATTTGACTTCTCATGCAGATGGTCTTGCTTGCGAGCCAGTTGGATGGAGGCGAGAACTAGACTACACGTGGTGCTATGGAGGATCAAGACTAATGCAGTGCTGCGGCACGGACTGTTTCCTCATGTCGACGCCTAATGACAGCAGCCTGCTGCGTTCTGCCTCTCAGCCCTTGCGATGTTATCGATTCTGATGCTGAGATACTTGAGGGCTGCTCGAGTATTTTGGTGGGTTGCACAACGTCTCGGGCTGCAAACCCCAGACAAAGTGCCAGTAGCGTTCGCGGCTTGGTCCACCAAAGTCTGGAGTATGACATGACTCTATTCTCATCTTGAACGGGACCTGGTCCCCATGAAGTGTATGAGACAGTGTAAAGGTGAGGTTCATGTCGGTCCAACAGCAGTTGCGGGTAGAGCGATCCTCTCATGCCATGAACTGTTCTTTGCAACATTGGAAATTCTGCCCGTTCATCACAAATTTGAAAAATCCTCTGCCTAAACAACCAAAAATCTTCAAGATTTGGATTTATCACTTCCAAAATGTTGAATTTATTTCTTGTGTCATGTCGAGACATCCTGGGTATAGATACGTTGAAGTTTCCCTATCGTAAGATGGTCGGTCCACCAGTGCAAAAACACGCAAGATTCGCATACCGCAGCGACATGACGCCTTTGTCTGCGAAACTCGGCATGACAGCCCAACAACGCCTCGAAAATGCAATGATGGACGAATAGACGGAAGAGCTTAATGGAGACTCCAGCTTATATATGGCCTTCACATCTCAAGTTTCAGGCCTACACCTTGGGCAGCTTCATCATCCCTTAATTATGCCTCCTCAGCTTGAACTCCTCGGTAAGATACGACTCGCTTTAACGTCAGATTGGCGTAGTGTAAGAATCTCTTCTCACTTGCATTCCAGGAACTTGCCTATTCAAGCAGCTCACTTGAGAAGTCATTCGCTGACTTTTAATGATTCAGAATTCTCACCACCCTGAGAGGATGTACCGTTCCTCATAAAATGTACAAGCTTCCATCCTCAGCCCATCAACTTATCGTCTCCCGAGGTAGTTCATTAAAAGACCAGAGATGCTCAAGGCTCTCCCAAAATCTGCTCGCCAAGCCCTAGAAATGTTTCCGCCAAACTCCTGCATACACTTTTCACACTCCACTGTCTGTTCGCTCGAACCACTCACGAGAGAAAAGCAAGCGACTTTCCGTCCTTCTAGCCAAAATACCACCCGCGGCCCAAGGGAAGGCGCGGGATTGATTCAGCCTTACGGCAGTCTGAAACTGGCCACAGCCGAGGGTGTTCCTGCTCAAATGCGCTCAGGGGTATGCGCTGGTTCTTGAAACATGGAATCTTTCGACCGATTGTCCAGGATATATATCAGCTGTCTATCCTCCGAGTGTTCAGCTTCGAATTAGCGTGACAATGAAGCGAACTACAGCATTCCGGGAGCTCATCAATTCAATCAACAAACCGAGCCAAGCCGGCAATCTGGAATCTACCAGTCACATCTTCCCACAGGCACAAGAGACTCAAAGGCGCAAAATTGAAAGTTTTAGAGATCGCTTGTTTCTATCCTGGCGGAGTAACCTGATCTACTATCGGAAATAGTTATTAAGCAATCAACTCATGCCGAGTTACACACAAGCGACAGAGAAACATGAGAGATCACGAAGCGCCCGCCGCATCCATTTTTTGAGGCAGACGGGGTGGCGACAAGATTGACTGAGTCGCTCTGGTCTCCCAAATGGGCTGAATATTTCATTCCGCGAGTTGCAAGCCGATAAGTCGCGTCGTGGTTCCTGGAGATAACAGTTGGCAGCGTCACCTGGAGGCTTCAGTTATTGTCATTCTGGTTTCCCTTGCCCTTGTGGTGTCTTGCCTCGATGGCCTCGAGGTCACGGTTATTGTTCTGCTACGAGGTCGCAAGTAAGTTATCATCATCAACTCGAAGGTGAACACGTCGAGGATTACTTACGTTGTTGCCCTTGCCCTTGTGGTGTCTTGCCTCGATGGCAACGAGGTCACGGTTGTTGTTCTGCTACGAAGGCCGAAAGTCAGTTGTCATCAACGCGAAGATGAACACGTCGAGGGTTACTTACGTTGTTGCCCTTGCCCTTATGGTGTCTTGCCTCGATGGCCTCGAGGTCACGGTTGTTGTTCTGCTATGAGGCCGAAAGTCAGTTGTCATCAACTCGAGGATGGACACGTCGAGGGTTACTTACGTTGTTGCCTTTGCCCTTGTGGTGTCTTGCCTCGATGGCCACGAGGTCACGGTTGTTGTTCTGCTACGAGGCCGCAAGTCAGTTATCATCAACTCGAAGGTAGACACGTCGAGGGTTGCTTACGTTGTTGCCCTTGCCCTTGTGGTGTCTTGCCTCGATGGCCGCGAGTTCACGTTTGTTGTTGTTCTACATCGTCATCAAAGGTTGGTTGCTATTTCTCTGGGCGTTTATATCAGGAAAGAATGACTTACGTTGTTTCCCTTGCCCTTGTGGTGGGGGGCTGCCCCAGCCAAGGTCGCCAAAGTAAGGACAGACCCCATGGAACGAATGGAAAGGTCGCGGTGACCAGCTATTTGGAAGCCACTGACAGCTGACGTAGCCAACAGGCTGGAGACGATCATCTGAATGACTGAAGTAGTATACATCTTGAAAAAAGGTGAATTATTACTGGCCGGCAGTGGAAAAGAACGAAAGGCCTATTGGAGCAAAGGTGAAAAAAGCGAAAGGTATCAGGTGTCAAACCGTGAGTGAGAAATGAAGATATCGAGAAAAAGAATGCCAGGTAATTGGAGTGAGCTTGAGAGGATTTATATTTACCGTCAACTCAACGGTGCTGGTTAGGGATGTCTCCTTCAGCGCTCGAAAGCTCGGGGGTGTTATGTCGAGCCTTGCTGACCAACTTGCCTCGACTGACATGGGATGAAGCCTCAAACCTACCGGAATAGATGGCATGTCTCGTCTTCGATATCTCATGGACAGCCCTAGTACCTATCGAACAATCTAACCGTTTACGTTCAGCGTCATGATCACTCGGCAGATCTGACCTTGCATCCACTGGAGGAAGTTCATTCCAGAATGGCGGAATAAGCCGGAATATGGAGTCTCTTCTCTGTTGGTGAACAGCAGAAGGTTTGTCGATAGGCCGTTTCATGTTGATGGTGAATCTCTGGGGGAGAACTGGAGCTGTAATGCAACCAGACAACCCGAGGCTCCTGTCAGCTGGTGCATGGGCGTTGAAGGTGGGTGAAAAATTGAAAGAGCCTCATCTTCAGGCAGGAGAGCAGGGGTTGGAGGGGAGAAACGGAGGGCGGCACATAACGAGGCAGGTTAAACATGCTTGTTTGTTCAACCTTCACTTACCAGATTTGGCGCGAGTTGCTAGCAATACTGCTAAGGATTGCCGATATGATCTACGATGATGGGTAAATCACCACCTTCGGCTCCAACGCTGATCGAGTTGATGTTCGGACGCCTCGGGGAGTATATTAGTGCCAAGGCCCCTGTCTTACATCCCTGCTCAAACACCCCGTGTCAGGTCCCCAAGTTCCAACAATGAGTCGTAGTAGGTGGAGATGTTGCCTCATTGAGGACGAATCACAACAAGGGACGTCCGGGTTCTCCATAATGAACAAGTGGGTTGGTAGTATTCGCGGTTTGTCACATTGGGGCACTGAGATCTCAGAATCTCAGATGAAACGGCTGTCAGTGCTGATGTCATTGATTCCATGCACTCTTCTCAGAGCAGCACTAAACCATTCTTGGAGGATGCCGTCCGGGGCGCATACGTAATTCGCAAGCAAGTTGAGTCGTGGTGATTGTCGCAGATCATCGTCTGGACTTGCAACTTGGGAGTCTCACTGTAGATGTTCTGGACGATGCATCACAGACGATGGCGAAAGAAACCAGACATCTTCTCTGGTCTGGGGTCGACTTCGCAGAGCAGCTGCTGCTCAACCTCCTCAACATGAACCAACAATTGGAACTCACTTGAGCCTCAGTTTAGGCCCTGCTCCACCGAATATGCAACACACTAATGCTCCCCCGCGGTCCCCACCATGAAGACAGCCAACCCCCAAAGGTTTCAATTATTTTGACGCTTCCCTAAGGTTGGGGATAAAAGCCGCGCAAACAATGGCAAGGGGCAGAATCGTGTCGACTCTCGACTTACAGGTTTGTGTAGCTAATCTACTATTTGTATCGTAATAAGGTAGCCCACGTAGTTTACCGTTATCAATTTGGAAGTACTCACTAGTATTAGCATACTTCCTATGTTGATATCATCGTCTCGACTCTCAACTTGCCTTAACGCTGGGAATTTGAGACGTTTCGTCGCCGTTTGAAGCCAAGGGCTGCTCAAATGCAAACAAACCACGGGATCCCCCCCCCCCCTTGGCGAAAGCTTGCCCAAGTTTCGCCTAGTAATTTGCGTATGGGTATCGCCTCCTCGTGGCCGGTAAGGCCGATTGACGACTGACAGAAGCCTGCCGTGCCTCACTGCTGAAATTCTGCTCCCGCCTTCTTTCCCTTCGTCCCATCTGTATTCTCACTTACATTCTTGCCCCATTCTCTGTCGTACGCGGGCGGTTCTTCTCCCCATCTTTTTAATACTCGCTTCTTGCTGCACCTGGTGTGCTCTTCCTGGTTAGTTTATTTTGTTTCGGGACACGTTCGTCATGGCAAAGGAATACCGCCCGCTCGAGGAGGAGCCTCTTACGGACAACGATAGCATCGATGAGAGGTGGTCTTCATGGAAGCAAGAACAAGAGTCCTTCCCCCAGAGGCTGAAGAAGTCAAGTCCGACATGGGTATGGCTAGTCCACGTCGTTCTGCTGTCGACTTCGATGATATTCTTCATGATGTCGTTCTGTGTCAAGTCGGGGAAGAATCAGTGTCCAGAAATGCCCCCTACAACATGGTGTGGGTAGCCTTAGCACTGCACGTTGACAGCAAGACCATACTAATATGCGTTCGACAGCACCGGCGGCAAGTGCTATAAAATATGAAATACAACATTTCGACCTACCACCAGTGCCAGAAGGTCCGTTCGTTGGGAAAGGCCCTGAGGTAGACGCCATGTGGGAATATATTACAGACGCCAGTAAGTCCACCTGGTCCTCACAAATCTATTCCTACACACCGCTGACAATCCACCCAGTCGGCGACACCATGGTCACCCGTGAAGAAATGCTCAAAATGAATATCGACCCTGAAGGCGCGCTGGAAATCACCGACCCAGCCACAGGCAAGCGTGGCTTCCGCGTCGCCATCGAGGTATTCCACCAGCTGCACTGCCTGAACCTGCTGCGGCAGAACAACTACAAGTCCTACTACAAGCCGCTCGGGGGCGACACGTCGGACGACCCGCACGACTTGCACGGCCACATGGACCACTGCATCGACGCTTTGCGCCAGTTCGTCATGTGCCAGGCCGACGTCAACGTCTTTGCCTTCCGCTTCCCCTTCAACGACGGCGACCCCTGGCCTGACTACACCACACCGCATACCTGCCGGAATTATGAGAGTATTCGCCAGTGGGCAGTGGATCATACGGTGGCTCAGGGGCCGGACGAACCGGAACATTAGATAGGGGCGTGTTTGGTTTCAAAATACCAGCCGAGAACTTCAGCGACTGAAACTACTATTTAAGACAACACAAGCACTCATATGTCGAGTCCAGATGAGGCATCTTCAGTCTTGGGTACCATTCCTGGACTTGCTAGATGTTGGAAAAGACTTAAGCCATGGGCATTGGATATGGCGTTCTACACGATATAACAGAGGCAGGCTCATTAGCCAACTGGAGTAGAAGAATATTTGCGACATTATTCCTCTACTGAAAAGCTCCAAATTGGTCAACAACTGAAACTTGTAACGAGCCTGCGTTTTGGAGATACCTGATCTCCAATAGCATACCAACCGAACATGTGTGTGTCCCTTTGCCAACTATATATAGAAAAAAGGAGTGAACAATCACGAAATAACAACTCAGATTTATCAATTTGCATGAAAAAAAAAGGATAAAAACCCTCCAAACCCTCCAAACCCCCTGCCGATCCCCAAAATATATATATTTAAAAAAGACGTTCATGGAATAACTCAAGACGTCAATTTGTCAATTGAATAGGCGTGGAGAAAATAGATCCGGACGGGAGTCGAACCCGCAATCTTCACAGAACTGCTACAATTATAACCGAAATGTAACGCGTTGCCATTACGCTACCGGATCTCCAGTTGTTACTAATAATCCTAACATTGGCCACTATAATGGACACATTGCGGGTCCCAATTTTCAATTCGATCGGAATTGTTTTACGATCTTATCCGTTTTGTTGATCTAGGAAAATGGGCTCATAGCGGGTATCCAACTACAGTACTTTTCTCACTTACTCAACGTGCATGTGTGGAAAGAGGGCCGGGCCGCCGTATCTAGTGAGTGGATGAAATGATCAATACGGCCCTTCGGATGCTAACGGAGCAGGGTACTGCTGGTATTTTGTGCTGTGTGATAAGCTACTTCATATGCTGTCTGAAAATTGGGCATAAAATTTACATGATAACAAGAAACTGATGAGATGCCTATTTTGTCATGTGAAACTCCTTCATTGAGCCTCATCAATCAGAATCAGCACTCGTGCATCCGCATTCGTCCAAGACAAGTGCGCACCTACTGCTGCAGGGGCCCCGCTTAAACCAGCACTCAACACCAGCTCTAACTTCCAGCAGCTTCAGCCCTGTCCCAGATAACGTTAGTCCCCTTGAACACCCATCTATCCTCATACGACGATCTGCCGACACGACTTTATCAGACCATTCCCCACGAAAATAAACACCACCGATCTTGCAACCGTCGAAGCTGCTCGATTTGCGAATCCTTAACAACCCCACCAAGAGACGACCTTCCTCCTATTTCTCCTCGTCGCGCGCGCGGCGCCAATGCGCTGCTCCCATCCCTCGACGTCACAATGTCCTTCGAGCAGCCCCTCCCGCCCTTCAACGCCACAGATCCCAATGCCTCCTTCCTTAATAGCGCATGTCTGGACTTTCTGCTGATCGAGCTGGTACCCATGGCATATCGGGTAACTAACGAGCTCGACGCACCGCAGCAGAAATTTGCCGCCGCGGTATCCGGCGCCGGGGCCAACAATGCAAGCACAGAGAGTATTGGAGGTTCCATGTCGCAAGCCACGGCAGCAGGGACGGCGACGGCGGGGTCGGGCAGGAAACTAGACGAGGAAGAGGAGCGCGACGCGGCGTTCTATCGGCTCGAGATGTTGGGGTATCGGGTGGGATTGGGATTGGTTGAGCGGTATGTCTATCTACCCATCTCCTTGCCCCTTTGTCTCTTCTACAAAACATACACGAAGTGAATCGACACAATCCACACGGTCTACAAGAAAATACGCCAAAATGACCATGAAATGAAACGAGGGCAATGCTAACACGCGACCAACCAACAGATTCTCCCGCGACCGGCCACGCTTCAATGACACCCTCGACGTCATCAAATTTTTGTGCAAAGACCTCTGGACCCTAGTTTTCAAGAAGCAGGTCGACAACCTCAAGACGAACCATCGCGGTGTGTACGTACTGACAGACAATGCGTTCCGGCCGCTGTCGCGCATGAGTACGGATGCGGGTGGACAGGCGGTGGTGAAGGCACAACCAGTGGGTTTTCCCTTTCCTTTACCCCCGTCTACCAAGTGTATATGTGACAGAAGAGTATCCGTCTTGCGCTTGGTCTAGCTAGAAAACACAAGTACTAACTATGGCCTGTCTACAGTTCCTATGGTTTCCCTGCGGCATAGTGAGAGGGGCACTGGCTGCATTGGGTATTACTGCGACTGTGCAAGCCGAGTCGAGCGAGCTGCCGGGCGCAGTATTTCAGATAAAGACAATGCCAGCAAAATCATGATCATAGTAGCCAGCGGTGGCTAACGGCGGTAATCATTTAATAGGCAAGTAGAAAAGATTTGGGTTCGTACTGCAACGGCAAAAAAGGGGATACTGAGCATTTAGAGAAAGGAGTATTAGGCGTTTGCGGCGTTGGTAAACTTTACAAGAAGGCTTGTGTTCCTAACCAGTATTTTCCCCTCGTGCTGCTGTCTCGCGACAAAATCCATCCCCAACCACCATTAGCTAAGCTATGCGGCTTGGTACCCGTCCGATTCGGCAAGCGGGCTTCTCAATAAACAGCTCTAACTTGGTCGACAACAGGGTGTCATTCGCGACGGTCACTAATAGCACCTCACAACCTATGCGGGAAAACTAACAATCAGTCACCCGGTCTCAATTATGTTTCTGTCTTTGCTGTTTTCTCTACACACCATGCCGTTCATCGGCAACCTTGTCTTTGTCTGGTTTCTTGTAATCAAAGCGCAATCAACCATGCCTGTGGCATAAACTCGGGGGATGGGCGGGGGGTATAATTTACTTCTGGGGAGGATTGTGGGCAAAGGCGACACCCTTCTCGATGTTGCCTTTGAGGCCCTCGGTGCAAGCCTTCAGTAGGGCCTGCTCCTTGTCGGTGATGCCGGTCAGGACATTAATGGCCTTCTCAGCACCGTTGGGCTATGACAATGTTAGCAGATGACACGAGTCCACGAGGTCGATGATCTTACGCCAAGCTCAATGGGGACAGAGAAGAAGTCGCAGCCAGTCTCTGCGGCGATCTCTTTACCGCCCGGGACGCCAGGCAGGTAGACGAAGCTGGGCTCAACGATACCCTTCTCGCCTTTGGCAGCCTTGAGCACCTTCTCCGCGAAACTGATGGTCCATTAGATAAAGTTGGTCAAGGTAATTTATGAAACTTACCGGTAGCCAGCGTAGGCCATGGACAGAGTAGCTGATCCAGCACCGTCCTTGGCCTTGACGACCTCGTCACCACCAAACTGGACGCGGTTGACGAGAGCATCATACTTGTCATCAGGAATGGTGACGCTTGGCTTGATCTGGCTGAAGAGGGGAACGATTGTCTCTCCGGAATGACCACCAATGACGGGGACAGTCAGCTCAGAGCCAGTCTTCTTACCGGCAATCTCAGCAACGAAGGTTTCAGCACGGACGATATCGAGCGTGGTGACACCGAAGAGCTTCTGGGGATTGAAGACACCCTTTGCCTTGAGGACCTCGGCGGCAATGGGTACGGTCGAGTTGACGGGGTTGGAGATGACCAAGATGTAAGCCTGGGGCGAAACCTCGGCGGCAACCTCAATCAGGCCCTTGACGATGCCAGCGTTGATGTTGAAGAGATCGTCACGGGTCATGCCAGGCTTGCCTGGATATTATGAGTTATTTTGGACAGAGAAACAGGGTCGGGGTACATACGGGGGATGCCAGCCGGGATGACGATGATGTCGGCGTCCTTGAAAGCGCTCTTGGCACCATCTTCCTTGGGCAGGTAGCCAGCAATTTTCTGTCACTCTGATATCAGAATACGATGTTTCTTCGCTTCATTGGCTCTTTCCACTTACAGCTGTCGAGGAGATGTGGGAGAGATCGGTAGCAACACCCGGGGTGTTCACGACATCGTAGAGAGCAAGCTCATCAATGAGGGGGCAGAGCTTGAGCAGCAGAGAGAGGGGCTAATGTTTGTCAGCTTGTACATTCTGACATCTGCAGAACCTTCGACGAACCTGGCCAATGCCACCAGAGGCTCCAGCGACCACTAATTCATCGTCAGCATATAACTATTTCGAGTTTTCGGGCGTCTGAAGCAAATCGATCGTTCTTACCAGCTTTGACCATTGTGACTGTGTTTGGGGGATTGATGTCGGGTTGGGTTTAGATACGGGTTGCTCTCGCGTGAACGAGAGGGAGAGCGATTGTTGAGGTGGGGTAACGATTCTGCCTGGAGTCTGTCGGTCAACGGTACAGCTCTGGAATGGGTATATTGAAGAGACGTAGAAGAAGTCGTGTACGATTGATGAGGCAATGTGTAAGGAGACAACCGTGTTGAGCAATACGGGGCAGTCGACTTACTTAAAACGACCTGGTCGGGATGGTTGTTTGCGGAGGACGAAGATTACGACGGAAGATGGCGGGGCAAGTAGCTCGACGAGGGGAATAATGATGTGAAATGCGGGTGGAATGGGCTCCTCACAAGCTTCAGCATGGCGTTCGGTTTGTTAGGAAAGGGCAGGGGTCAAACATACCCCGCCGTCACTTCAAATCACTCGGCGTTTGTTCGCCAGACCCTTTTGGGACGTGCATCCTCTCTACTGCGATTCTCCAAGGGCTATGATCAATTGCAGGTCCTACCTGATTAAGGAGTTAGGAACCAGAGTCTTCCAAATCATTAATGCGCCGAGCTTGTTTTTGAGCCCTTCGTGTGGATGACTGCAAGATATACATCTGAGGCTTTTCTCTTGATACCTTCGTGACCTCTCTGGAGATGCAAGTTTCACTCTGGGGTGCAGAAACCCCTTGTGGATACGCTATTCTCGCATCTAAGCCAAGTCCTACCACGATATCCGATGTCAACGCTATTCAGAATTGGGCAAGTTCGGGCCAAATAGATGGCGGAGATACGTAGAACCGGTACTGCTTATGTCGGACTATGGACCATTGATGGCGTTCATCTTGGACGTCTTGGATGTGGAAAATGCCTCTTCGAAGAGGGACGTACTTCGTCATCATAGCTGAGAAGTACATCTAGGTGACGGGCCAATCAAACTAACAGAGTCAGAGCTCCACGGCTAAGTCGTTTGGGGAGTGGAATTAAAGGCGCTCAGAACAGCACAGAAAAAGTTGCAGTCTCAGCCGCTGTGTTTATAGGAACCAGATCGATCATCTAGTTGCTTCAGTCATATTAGCAAGAGCTCGGGGATTTGCAGTATAGCAAAAGACACAGTACTGCAAGCTGCTTAGGAGTTTGGGTTGATGATATCTGGGTTGGTTGGTTTCATCCTGTAGACTCGTTGCGTCAAGGTGTATATGTATACACTGTTGCCGAGGACAGAAGTCACAAGGACTTGTTCCTGGTAAAAGCGCAGGAGAACCGAACTAGCAAGACAAGCAAGCACTAGGGCTACCCTGTACCAAACACTGGCTTGTCCTCATTCCAGCCATATCACCTTCACCTACAATAACCAATCCCCTATTCCTCGTCAACAACCTTCTTCGCCTTGTTTCCACGGGGCTTTCGCTCGGGGGTGGGCTTGGGCTCGCGCTGGGATTTACGGATGGCAGAGACACGCTGGACAGCGGCCTCACGGAGGTCGGGGCGGTAGCCAGACTTGGCGGCCTGGTTGGCAACAGCCTTGTAGGTCCTGTTGAAGAGAGCACGTTTAGTGATTACCGCCTTGAATGTGATGCTTCTCCCAGGAATTGGACTCACTTGCGGGCGGTCTTGCCTCCGTGGAAGACAGTCTCGGTGGTAGCGGAGGGCTTGCTGTAGTGGTTGTTCTTCTTGCTGACGACCTTGACACCACCCTTCTCGTTGGCAACAACGCCAATGGCCTGGTCAAATAATCGTAAATAAAATGTCCGAGTGCAGCCCAATAGTCCATATTGCCGGGTCTCATACCTTCTCGTTTACGAATCCAGCATGCTAGTCTTGAGTCAGTTCGTTCTCCTCCAAAACACCACCAACCAGTATAAAACTCACCTTGCGCGAGTGCTTGTTGGTTAAGTTCAGGGGATCTCTCGAGAATTGAACACCACCGCCCGTGTTGCGCTTGACGAGGTAGGAGTTGTTGTTTCCTGTCGCCGACTCGTCAGACTTCGAGTTTCTCGCCCAATGTCGCCTCAAATGGCGGATAAAAACTCACGGACGATCTCCCAAACCAAATCTGCCGAGACTGTAGACATCTTGCTGGTGTTTATGGAGCTTGTTGGTACCTAAATCAACCTTTTGACAAATCTCGTGTCTCAACTTCAATAATCGACGCTGCGATTTCGTGACCCAGCTATGGCGGATGGTTGTGTGCAGTCGCTTAGCATTCTTTATCCGGTCTAGCGGCAAATTCGAACGGACGTGCTTTGGTGCTCATCGTAGATAAGATAAGATGCCAACCTTGAGGTGGTCGACAGTATGTATGTACATGTCCAAACCTCGGCTCAAAGCAGGTTGATGGTATGGATTAGCTCAAAATTCCCTAAATCTATATGTAGCTAACCTCTTAACATTCCACCTTGGTTTGTTGTTTATTATGTTGTCTGCTTGACAGCCCTTCAGAATGCCATTACAAAGTAGCTGCAGGTACAAGCTATCCTCGGCCATCCTCCTCGAGCTCCATACACATGATCTCTCCTCATTGAACATAGCAAATGGAACTGTCGCTATTGATCTGAGGCAATCCTAACTAAACCGTCCGTACATCCTTCTCCGTCCCGCCGTCTCGGCGTGTACGCGTCTATGCACCATTCCAATCGCAGGAAGCGGTTACTATAAGCAAACGCCGGGCCATTTCTTGACTTGTCTTGTACTAACACCTTGGCATATAACGGCGAAAGGTAGGCTGCTGTTGTGTACAGAGCTATAAAGCCTTTGCAGTAGTTTCTTCATACTTGGGTTTCACTTTTTTCGTCTGAGGTTAACTCAATCGTAACTCCAACTCCATGCCGAAAAAAATTCCACGTATCATGGTCTTCTCAATGCCTGCACGCCACTCGGTTTCCGCAAGGTAAACCCGTCGTTTAGGCCTAGGCGCTCCCTCTCGTCCGTACTTAGATCCTTCGTCTTCTTATTCCGCCGTTCCTAGAAGAAGTAGTAGGCGAAGGTACTATAGGACGACACGAATACGCGTGAATGTTGTTCGAAAACTTTCACCAAGGACAACAAAAGCAAGCTACGGAGAATAGAGCCTGGTACTCCTCTGAATGATCATCGCGAGAAGGGTAACCAAACCGAATACCAGTATAATGCATTTGAAGACCCGTTACGGTCGTATAGAAATCTTGCGCCGAGAGACCTTCGAAGAACCAGAGCTGGATAAACTCGAATGGTAGCTCTGCCAAATATGAGCGAGGTATTTTGAAGTGCGCCCAAGATTATGTGGTAGTTGTGGAATTAGTGGCCTGAGGTCATGGTCAAATACACCTGAGATACTTTTAATGCCCTTGTGCAGCTTGGACCCCCCAACCTGTACTTCACTTCTTCACCTTCGTATCTAGCCGGAATCTAGTGAAGAATCAGGGAATATTATATTACAGGAATAAACGGGTTATACAATACTTGAACCGGTTGGTTCTAGTATTTATACTTGGTTAGTACTCTGAAGTGTAATCAATTGTCGGCACTCTATATGGCGGGGGAATAACAGACAAACGAGTTCATAGTGGGAATAAGTCGCGCCAGACCACATGAGACATAGCCCATTCGCTTCCTACATGTGGGCAGTTCCAGCACGTATGCGATCCAGGTTGAAGCTTAAACGCTTCCATCCCATATATCCTTGGTCTGATGCGGTCCGGCCAGGTGATGTTGCGTCACAATACTGTTGAGCTTAGTACTATGGCATCGTACCGGTACGGGCATTACGGCTACATACGAAGGTGAAGAAGTGAAGTACAGGTTGGGGGGTTCAAGCCGCACAAGGGCATTAAAAGTATCTCAGGTGTATCTGACCATGACCTCAGCCACCAATTCTACAGCTATCTCATATTATTCCACTACGCCAATTATTTGGTCATCAGATGCTAACGATACCAGGGTGGATCACGTAGAACTGTGCTAAGTAAGCCAAGTTGAGGCGCAGAAGTTTGCCGCGTATACATGCTTGAAACGCACAGACCGCTTTTTGTCTTTGAGGGTCCGACTCCAAGTACGGTGTCGTCAGCGTCTCCCGACATCTCCAGATCCGTCCGATGAGTTGTACTCAACAAGCATCTCCGTTGAGACTGCTCAGTCCAAACCATTAACCAAATCCCAGCCTTCGATGGCTTAACGCGACCTTAGTTGCGCCTGCGTCTACACCTGTGCAATTTCCTAGATCTGCTTCACATTTATGTTCTTCCTCGGACGGTTATTCGGTAGACATCGCCGCCGAACACACCGCAACTTCTGACTTCTTTTGGACGCTTTCACGAGGCCAACTTGATACTATATACCCAAGAGACTCTCTCGATAGATCTCTTTCTCCCCCGATACCCAAAACACCTCCAAAATGGCCTACCTCCTCTACTCCCTAACCCTACTCGTCCTTGTGTTCGGCACGCTCCTCTACCTTACCCGCAATTTGTGGCTCCACCTCCTCCCGGACCGTTTCTACGACCGATTTTTCCTCTACTCTCGCCTGCCATCATCCTTCACCGGCGACATCGAAGCCGGGCTCTCGAGCAGCACCTTTGATCTAAGCGGCAATGTGGACGCCAACGACGGGCGCTCAGGCTTGGACGACGCTGCCAAGCGCGAGATCCTTAGTATTATGAAGAAGCGCCGCATGCAGTTTGATGACGCGCGCAAGGCGTACATGGAGCAGCGGTTTAGCGCAAATGGCATCGGACCTGATGGAAGGCCGAGGGATCCGAAGTTTGTTAGTTTTTCATGAAGCGGAGGGCGGGATGGGGATGGACTGGTAGGCATGGGTGGGGCTGGCGCTTGAAACGGAGTGAAACAGGCGGATGAAGAGCGGGAGGGTGCGAAAGATATCCAACAACCTCGAAACAGAGCGTCATGGCAGATGAGACCTTTTCATCAAAAACATACCAACATAATTTTCTTTGCGTCACATTTGGGAGTTTAGGTGGTGTTGCGAACGGGGAAATGTGTTCTTAATTCAATTGACTAGGGACAAGAGTAGGATTCGAACTCAGGGTAGCCAAACCTATGGGAACAGCTGTTGATGTGGCTTGGTGTTTCTTCAAACTTGGGAAAGCGGCCGCTGTAGCCGGATATGGTACCAGAGAGGTGGCTAAGTAAGGGCGAACGACATCACTTAATTTCCTAGTACATATTCTGCCTCAAGAGCAATGGAGATTCTTCCGATTTCCGATCTTGTGTGTCGTTATTTGTTCGAGCCTGCAAGATGACCGGTCCCACGTATGTTCGAATCAAAAAAGGAACATGCTAAACGGCGTACCAAGAGTGGGATAATATGGGATAGCTCGTTATTCTGGTGTAGTAGACCAGTCGTAACTTGGTGATACCACCTGAGCTCCGTTCTCAAGTCCAGAAACCTGCCACATTATCGGTCCCAAACAGACCAGTATGACGTCTCGTGACGCATGCAAGTTTGCTTGGTTCATGCCAGGTGTTGTGGTGCATTAGTGCAGGTATCTATGGACATTACAAATATTTCTCGGCCGTCCTCACCATAGTAGCGACGAGCGTTGTGGTCCTCTTCTAAGTCGGCTCTTTATAAAACATTTCGACTGGCGATATTTTGTCACCACCCATACCTCAGATCCTGAAACGCCATCCCTTGCTGCCTTATTTTGCTCGTATCCCCCGAGATGCTGGCCAGCTTCAACCACGTAATATGTACAGTAGTCGTGGTCTTCGTTGGTTTCTAGACCTTGATGATCCTTTTTGTTTTTCATTGTACAAGCCTTCTTCATCGTTCGCGAGATACCTGCACCTGCTGTTGAACAGTTCTCGTGGCTTGGCAAGATAAGCAAGAACGCGCCACGTTCCCGGCCTGGACGCCCAATAGCGTCCGAAATCGAACGCTCGGAGAAACAACCTTTTTAGTTGGTCTTCTTCTCTTCGCCCGGAACAACATAGGTTCTGTCGTCCTCGCCCTCGACCTCCCTTACCATCTTTTCCATCTCTTGCACTTGCTTCTTCCACTCGGTGTCGCTCTTCTTCTTATCCTTATGGAACAGCTCCAAGTTGGGCTTGCGGTAGCTGTTGCCCAGCCTGTCCCAGAGCGTCGTGTATTGGCCGTAATTGTAGTTGAAGTACAGGTGGTGCATGGTGTGGCAAGCCGCACCGTTAATGACCGGGCTGTTGGCCACGTACTCGCCGTCGTGAATGAGGATGGTCCAGAAGTTGATGAAGACGAAGAGGAAGACGTAGGCCAGCTTCTGCAGGGGGAAGATGAAGGGGAAGATGTGGTAGGGCAGCGACTGCGCGAAGCCGTCGACAGGGTGGAATGCGTGCGATGCGTAGGGAGTCGGCATGATCCATTTGTGGTGGGGCTTGTGGAGGGTCTTGTAGACGCGCGGGTGGTGTAGGCCCCGATGGACCCAGTAGATGCAGAAATCGGTGAAGATGAGGAAGAGCGGGAACTGGAAGTAGTTGTACCACATGCCAGGGCCTTCGGCCGTGGTGTCGTACATCTTGGAGTAGCCGCGCACTTCAGCGAGGAAGAAGGGCAGGGTCAAGAGCGACATGCCCGGCATGGACTCCATGGTCTGGCGAATCTCCTTGCGTACTTGGTTCTTCAGATATTTCGGGTGTTTCATGGTCTCCTTGTCGAAGATGAAGATATAGGACAAGGTGGCAAAGACGAAGTATAGAACGAAACCAAAGATCCTGGGCCAAATTGTCAGCTTTCCAGTTCGTTGCGCTTTGGAGCTGGGACACAGCAAGAGCATACCAGGTGATGAGGAAGAGGTTAATGGCCTGGCGGTAGATGTTGTCCCTGGACCATTCACTCATATATGCCGCCTTGCTTGGTGTGATGGAAAAGAACGAGGTCGAGGGCTCATATTGCCATGACGAGAAGGGTTGCGCCGAAGCATTGGTGGCCTGGGGATAGTCATAGAGAGCGGTGCGCTTTGGGTATGCGAAGGCGTAGATGTAATCACCAATGAAGGTGTCGTAAAGTTCGTTAACCACATCCATCTTGAACGCAAGTGAGCTCGGTGGGAAGAAGCGCGTGTAGGTGAAGACCAAGCAGAACGCGAACGGCGGGAGAGGGTCTTAAAAGAACGGAAGTGGCTATTGCGACACGGCGGGAAGCGGCGAGCCCGTTGAACAAGTCGGTGACTGTAAATTTGCTATGCAATTTCGGAAACTTGGCGGGTCTCCGGGGGACAGGGAGGGATCAATTGAGTTAAGTCCGATATCGACTCCGAGCACCTTTTGACACCTGCGGGCTTGCAGTTAAATCTTCAGACGTCTCCCAACTCTAACATAAATTCGCACAGATAATGGGCGCGTGTATTCAACCCGCTAGGACCGTAGGCTTGGGAATCAGTCAAGTGAAGAAAGGGCAAGAGGAGGAGGCTGGTCTTATAACAGTTTCAGGATGTTTCCCTCTGGAAATATCGATAGCTGTCAATGCTTCAACTATTTGGGCAAACATCAGCTGTCATCGACCCATGAACTGCCCAAGCTCGTTCCTGCAGCAGCATATGGACCGTAAATCAGCTCACCAGCTCACCTAGCTGCCAGCGGATCCCAGCCCCAGCCGTCCCTTCTTGTTCATAATTATTCCATGTCAGGACTTTCTCAGATTGGAGTTTGCAAAGGTCCAATTGAGTACCTCTTATGCAGCCTACGCAAGAGTGCATGCAGGTTCTTAGAGTGGTGGGGTGATGGAACGGCATTGACACCAATTGTGTCATGCAAAGTCTGAGAGGCAAAGAAAGGGGTGGGAGGTACGCCATTGGACAATTCTCAAAATCCATCGTCAATTAGTCGATGATATGCAGCAGATGTGAGCTTATGATTCGTCGGCAAGTCAGGCCACTGGAAGCTCGAGTTTCCGAACAAGCCCGTTGTCGAAGTGGGTGCACCACCAATCGGTGTATTCCTGAAGATCTGATAAACTCTCGACTTGGGGAGCCCCTCTTTTCACATCCCACTTGCTGTCCGCGTTGGGGAATTAAGCTCTTCTCGTGTTCGTGTTCGAGTTGGTCGAAGTACCGCCGTCCTCACCACTTTTCAACGTCTAAATTCGTGACTAGCTCCCTATTAGCCTGGATACGTGGCTACCAAAGTGACCAAAGTGTACCTATAACCGTGACAGCAACTTCAATCAAATTCAGACAGCAACCAGCGTTCTCGTACCTTCGTATGTGCGTAACGACAAAATCATTGCGCGCTCTCAATCCGTAGAATCCTGGGTTCGGTCTCGGAGCTGGGAATGTTTGGGCCTGTTTCAAATCCCCAAAACACGTCAAGTGAGCGCTATGGAAGAATGCATGGAAGGCAGATCGAAGCATTCCAAGCCAAGACTTGCCGCCTTACGGGTAGATGAACCAGGGTGGATCTGACAGCACCATAGATTTTTAGTTGCTTCGCTGAGCTAGGCCTTATAACACTTTTCAACGGTTTACAGGTATAATCTGCCGTGGTTATCTGCTTGGGACATTTTGGTGTAACATAACATCGGGGAAATGTTACCCAAAAGAGTCAGTAGGCAACAGGGCAATAAATATCTGGACATGTTCAGTGTGCTTGTGGCACAAGAATGACTCGGGAACAGGTCTTGCCAAGTGCTTACAAGCTTGCGGCTCAAGCTTGCTGATTTTACCCGCCACCAACGTCGTGGCTCTCATGGAGCGTTGAAGCTAGCTGGCGATGGCTGTCTGGTTCGTAAGCAGTCCTCTCCCCAAGACTGCTAGGAGCATGCCAAACTTGCACCAAGGGTGCAGTATTCTTCACTGCAGAAAATTCCCCTCGACCCATCCGCCATACACACACCACTCGGCTTCCGTGACCATCTGGCTCTCATCATCCAACAAGAACGTAATCGAAGCCGCAATCTCCTCAGGCTTCGCGTACCACTTCAACAACCGCGGAACACCCGGCTCAGGCATCGTAAACTCAACACCACTCGCTATCCGAAAAGGCTGCGCCTCTGTATCCGTATCAATAGACCCGCTGACTTTTTAAGTCAACCGAGCGCACATCAATGGCCATCAACGAATATTTGCAACAACTTATGGACACTGCATATTAACCCTGACAACCCTGACAGCAGCTCCAAACGCAGCCACTTCGTTCAACCCAACCAATGCGTGCTTCGCC
The DNA here is from genome assembly GCF_002105095.1 of Pseudomassariella vexata. Lineage (NCBI taxonomy): Eukaryota > Fungi > Ascomycota > Sordariomycetes > Amphisphaeriales > Pseudomassariaceae > Pseudomassariella > Pseudomassariella vexata. The sequence goes on from NW_024467963.1 coordinate 2,307,623, forward strand.
GCGGCGTAGGCCGAAAGACCCGGTGACGCGTACTTGCTCATGACGCCCCCTACATTTACGATGCTGCCGCCGTCTTTGATGGCCTTTAGCTCCTCCTTGAGGTAGTCGAAGAGCCCGAAGACCCTTCCGTGAATAATGGTTTGGATATCTTCGACATCGAGGTCTGTGATGAGGGACAGGTGCCTTTGGTACATATCTACTCGGTCATCATCATGAGTAAATGACATTTGAGTATGGGTCGGGGTATACTTTACTCACAACATTGGCGGCAACGTCAAGTTGGCCAAATCGCGCGACAGTCTGATCGATTCATGACTTGACTGTCTCGGATGTGATGTTACGATGGTGGCCATGACCCGGTCTTTGCCCTCGGGACATCTTGCTTTATTCCTGCAACCGCAGAAAATAGATCCCCTTCTGAAGTTGCGTACATGGACATAGTGGCCCCGCGGATGCGGAGTTAGCGGGTCAAGGCCAGGCCAGTGATGCGGCTGGCGCTAGACACCGCAATGACTACCTTGGGAGGACTGCGTGGTGGCCATAGTGTGTATTTCACTCTCGACTTGCGATTGAACAGGATTTGAGTGTGAGCAGCCGATCGGTTACTAGCTTTACAGGTTGACCCGCATGCTTGCTTATAGAGGATATCTTCACCGTTGCATCCCGATGCAGACCAGTAGAGCGTTCAGTCCCCCTTACGTCCCATCCTTGAAAGGGGAACATCTACCGTCATTTCGACCAACACCAAGATGAGCACACGGGGTTTTAATCAATCTGTCTAATTATGATTGAGTCTTGACTGGCAACTTTTCACAGGACGTATGGATGCATAGTTTATACTTTGGCTGTATTTCCCAAACGCAGTGGAAGTATCTCAAAATACATCTCAAAGCGAGGTGAGGAAACTAATGCCCATGAGGGTTCGTAAGTCTACATTATTTCCAATGAAGCGTATCGAAATACTCAAGTTCAGCTGTAATCGAGTATGGTGGCGCCGCGAGGCCATGCTGGCAGGTTACGACGACTAAATACGAAATGTTGATACGAGCAAGTTAGTACTTCAAAAGACGATCGATCTTTTCATTCAATCACCGGCATCCAATTAATATTGATTCAGTATATGATACCCATGACTTACTTATTGCCCAGAATCCTGTCGAAACTATCATCAGTCTTAGTTGTCTACCTTCACCCGAACAGAATTTCGGGATTGTCGTCGAGACAACCATCGGCCTGGTCATAACATACGCGATTTTGTACAATTTCATGTCCATCTTCAGCTGATCCCCTATTCGGGGGGTTTGGGACTTGGCCGTCATGGCAACCGCGAAATGCCTCGACAAAGACCTTTTCTTCAAGGCTTCGAGCGCTGCCAATTTGATCCCAATTCGGGATCGTCATTCCTCTGCAGATGCCAAAGCGGCAGAAAGCATCGATTATGGCATTCGCAACCGGTGGCTTGTACATATCTCATTGATTTATTATCATTCTAGTTACTCCAAGATACCCTGCTAATTCTCACATGGTGTTTGCGCCGCAGCTATTGCAGACTTCATAATTACCCCTTTGATACACAATGGCAACGTGCTGCCCCGGGTCTCGGTACTCAGTTCTGTTGGGTTCCCGTCCAAATATCTGCCTGCATAATCTGCGCATATGCTTCTGCTCTCAAGCCTTTCTTTACCCGCTGCGTGCCCTTGTTCATCCGCTCTCGTCTTGGCGGGTCCTCGCACAAGTCAGATCGATACTCCCTACCTCTGTCTAACCCAAAAGCGGAGAGCAAGGGACGCAGTGGTCAGGGTCTACCAGATGCGTAAGGAATGGGAGATTGCGATGATCTGTTGGATGGGGGAAAGAAATCTGACCATGAGGACGGAGCGAATTTGTGGTCTGGTAGAGTGTTTCGTTAGCACAAGCGACAGGAGTCCACCAGTGTCATCAAGTCAAATCGCCGAGACGAATCCAGGGACATGGCAACACTGGAAGGCACACAGCCAGAAAAATTTAAGAGCTTCAGTCATGCAGGAGGGATTGATGGCGGTAGGATAAATGTCGTGCGGGAAATGGAGGTTTCGCATGGATCCCTCGAGTCACCGGGACGAGCAGGCAGGCATGTAATCAAGTCAGACTGGGCAGCATATGCACCAAATTGACTGCTATAGACTACGTAAACTTGAAACCCTCCTATTTTCGTCAGCTTATCCCAGAGACTAATGTATAGACTGCGCAATTGGCCATGTCTGAAAGACATGCCTTGAGGCGATTACGATTATACCATATAGGATGTTAGATTCCTACTAAGCCACTTGTAGTATTGCAGTCAGTACACTTGCAGGCCACTGCTACTTGACGAAAGAAAAGACTAAAAACCCCATAATATAATGTCGGTTCCGCCAACACTGGGCGTATATAGCCCAAGTAAACGTGGGTTCAATTCGAAGTCAACAATGGCATTTATGTCGTAGCCACTCTGAGCTAAGGCGTTAAGTATAACTTGAATCCGATTCAATCTCTTGCCATATTCTGTATAGGTACATTGACCTCCTAATAAGCAGCTGCTAGACTACATAACTAAGTAGTATCACTTGATAATGTGCCTCAGGTCGAACTTTATATTACTGTACCGCTTCTTCGTGATCACACACAGCTACAGTTTATCCCAGTATTTTACTATCGAAAATAAACATAGCCTTTAAGCGCCGACTGTGCATCACAACTGGGGGAGGGTGCTGCTTACATCCTGAACCTCCAACCAATAATATCTGACGATAGTCTCCTGGGATTCAACACCGAAGCAAGTACAGCCTCGCCAAGCTTGGTGACCTTACCCCGCAACATAAACGATCAAGGTTCTCATCATACAGAAAATTAAGAGCTCACGTCTATTTGACTGCCTTCAACCAAGGCTGCTCAACGACAGCTTCAAGATTGCACATATTTTCATGAATTAAACATCTCTTCGTGGCCTTTTCGTGTTCTCCTGCATCGCCTGGGCGGTACTCAGTGGTATCAAACTGGCACCACAGCTGCGGGCCAGAAACCGGTATCTACGCAATATCAGCACTACGAGGCACAATGGGGAAGAGCATGTATATCTGGTATTGCGTAAGTTTTCTTCCTCTGGCCTTCGGACTCGGCCGCTGATACAATCAAAGTGCCAATGCCAATCTCAAGAAAGTCTCCGGCACTGAGGTGTGCTCCACGGTAGATTGCCAACATTTTCGATGCAGTAATTGTCCCGTCGAAAGAGTCAGAATAAGAACCCGTTCGGGCCGTGACAGCAGTGGTGGAGTGCACACATATCCTAACACCACCCCACAAATCCGGGAGAGGAATCCCCACTGCACAGCGGGAGCCGGAGGTCCTGTCGCGGATAACGAGCCCATTCAATAGCTAATGTCCCGAGCACTCATCCGCCGTTGATGCAGACGGAGGATGGCTTCGCAAACAATGACTTTTTCGCACCAAAGCCTCGAACAATCGATTTATGTGCAAGCGGCACAGGCGGCGCAGGCAACAGCTGGGGAACCAGGTTGGTGAAACTTGGGTATCTTTCAGAATGATGGGTTCGACCTTCTTGGTGATCTAGGCGGATTTCTTAACTACGAGCCAGTGAGCGAGCTTAGAAATTCAAAGACAAGAATGTACACATCGATAAGGCATATTCATATGGGACATCATGGGGCTGCACAGCATCTGGTTCTGTCGGGTTACATTGCACCAGGGCCGCATGGGGCTTTGTGCTTCCAAATGGGGTAACTCGTAAACCAAGCTGTGAGATCTTGCGAGTACGTGGTTAATTTCTGGAAATGGTAAAGCTTTCGCCGGAAGCTAGGTCTCTCTGGGTTTAGTTATATGGGCTTCTTATTCCGAGAAGCGCCACCACGCAGAGGGAGTGGAAACTCGGTGTTACTATACGAAAGTCGCGTTAAAGAGTCATGCATTCATAGCCGAAGATTGACTGTATGAATATCTGGGGATCTGATCGGCAGGAATAACATCGGAGGATGAAGCGAGGCTGCTCGCCATATATTCACAATCACAACTGCCCGATCTGTATACATACGTACGAGGTATATCGCAGACGCTGATGAGTAATCTGGGTTAGGTTAGAACCTCTGGTATTGATACTATATCTCGTTACGCAATTTTGGGGTTTCCCTTATTGCTCTCATCCCAGTCGACTAACTGTATCTCAACCATTTGGACGAGGTGACCTTTTAAGCTTTTCTACCTCTCAGGCAGAATATTTTCGAAGAGACGCAACTGAAGCGAAAATACCCCCAGTCTTATTTAACCGACAGCGATCCCGGTGGAAGGCCTGGCAGCCTCAGCCCGGTGCATACAACGCACAACGCGCAACGCAACCGAGACGTCTTAAACTCTTGAAAAGCTCCCCCCCAGTCCAGACCGTAGCACCGTACTCTACGATGTAACCCTACCGAACCTAGTGTCGTTAGCCCAAGTCCACGTGGTCTGCTGGAATTGTGTCCCAAGCACTGCCAGCCACGGCCTATCACCTCCTCTAAAGCAACGACCCCGGTCTCCCGTGGAGGACATAAGCAGCCACCAACGCCGAAGGTGAGATGCTGCAATTTCCAACGCCGAAGACATGGTGTGTCGTCATGATTCACGATAAAGGGGATGTCACTAGAGGCGGGATTCATAATGCTTCCCGTTCTACCACTAGAGAGGGGGTGGGTATTTTGGTAATGCTTGGTCATCGATCTGTCTCTGTCCCCATCCCTCGGCTCACGTCAAGTGGCTACAGAAGACGGGAAATTTTCATTACCCATCAACCCGTGCTAGCGCCGAATATCAGTTGCATCCCAAGAAGCTGGTAATGTTTGGCAAACTGGTGTTTGACGAACGGCCGGGGCCTAAATTGGAAGGTATAGTAGCAATTGGACTCTGACGGTGGCACCGAAACTAAATCGGTATAAGATCGCGAACCGCGATATGGTATTCCCTGGATTGCGCATAACTTGTCAAAATGGTGGCAGATGTGTCTGCCTGGATTCATTATATCCCTCCTATCACGTAAAGAGTTACCCCGATCGTTGGTATCGATATAATACTGATTCTGGAAGGTGATTTGCGAAACACCATGTAGTCATCCGCATCTGATTTCACTTCCTCCTCAAATCTACGATATGGGAACGAGCCGCTTGGGATGACTGGCATCATGGGGGATCGCAAGCCAAAATATATTACCGACTGAAGCACCTGAGTAATTCAAATAAGCAACGAAGCAACATGGCCAAAGTGAGAGCGTGTGCGATTGCGTCATTCGTGGACGAAGATAACTGAATTGCCTCCGTTGTGATATTCGCCAAATCCATATGCCATGCGTCTCATTGAGGCATGATGCCGTGCCGAGCAGCACCCATTCGTGAAAGTTGCCGTCCTCTTGACCCCCTGTCGGCTGTCGACTTTCTCTACAACTTCACCGCCAGTCGAGTTTGCAGTCCACGTGGGAGCCGCAATGTTGTTCCACCCCAAGATGTATATGTATGCAGGGTCGACGTAACAAATTCAAAGGAACCCCCCCATTCCTCCTCTAATCCCCAGATCTTTGTTGGTCAGGTGCCCGCCCGCATCGGAGCACCATCTTCAAAATACCGTCTGGCAAGCACCCCTACTATCAAGGCTGAACATGGGTGGGGAGGGTACCGTAGCAGAGATGGCGTCTTCCAAGTTAACCATGTGACCAATGACCGGACAGCTCTACCAGCCATATCTCTGTGGTAACATATGCCGCGACCCCAATACCCAATTACGTGTAGGTCGCTTAGCCAAAAAAAAAAAGGCTGGGGTAATTGCCGGCTCGAGCGCCCCTATTACTCCTTTCAAGGTGGCTGCATTCGTCAGATATCTCGTTGTGAAGCAGGAAAAATGAAGGCCCATTCACGTTTGCTCGATGAAGACTCGTGTGAATGCTGTACTACATGAACATTGTCTATTTAGAATCTGACGTGTTGCGACCGAGGTCGTCGCGCATGTATATAAATGGAAGCAGATCGGCGTCATCTCTCTGCGCTGTACGCGATGCAGCCAGTCAACTGGCATGCTGGGAGGCCCTTGACGCTTGATCATTTGCAGTTGTATTTACAAAGAGTGAGACGCGTCAATGTCGACGTCTATAATTAACCTGTTTCGGCAAGCCCAAGCCCTCTATGCAAGATACCCAATAAAGCTATCGACATAAGCATGTTCCATGCTAAGATTGATGCCGAGACCGAGGTCGATTTCGCCAGAGCAGATGGGCGCTAATCGCCCTACGTTAGAACCTCTTGGCATCCGGAGAGGCCGCGGACCAACAGTGGTTGATCAGAGCTTGGCGCAGCTAGGGGTTTTGATGTCGAATATCGACCCAGAACAGACCACAAGACATGTGTACACCTCCTCTCCCAGGGTTTAGAACTTTAGCTTATTACCACTCCCCCATAATGCTTCGGTATTTTACTACTTACTATATTTGGGTGTTCGTCAGGTAATTAGGCCCTTGCGCACAGAAACCTGCTACGTCAAGGTACCGAAGACCCTGCACCAATTGTATATAGTCCAATTGCACGCCAATATTTTAAATCCTGGAAGAGATGTAATGTAGCCCGAGTGGGATGGATGCAGCGTCTTCTTCCACAATCGGCGATCAAAATCGAATACAAGTCATGTATTGTGGACGAACTACGGTGTAATTCCGGTGCACATCAAGGAGGAATGTCGCTATTTAAACACTCCACGTGGATGTTGGCCTTGGCAGCCGCCATTTGGGGTTCAACAGACCGAATTCCTCCGGCTTATGTGACTTTATTATAGTCGCCAGCGAACGAAGCCGCCCAACCGAGCTTGCGAGCATTCGGAATACACACACCTGGACGGAAACCCCTTCTGCTTATGGTCCAAGGTAGCCAGCCCCCCGGAGGTTGTTCCAGCTCACCCACCACACAGCTCCCGACCAGCTTCTGCCCGCATTGCCCAAACAAGCGGAACATGCAACATCCGTAGTGCCTGGTGCTCGACTCCTGTTGACAAAATATAGGAATTCGTGCACGTTGTTTGTAGTACTCGTTTTCTCCCGGCAGGCTAGAATAAAGTGCTTAGTAAAGGGCATCAATGATCCTTGTGTTAGGCGAATGCCACCGCCGATGCCAGCCTTGCCAGTGTCCATCTGTCCATACGCAGCCAAACACGCACAAGAGGGTAGGGTAGTGGCAATCCTGACGCTTAAGATAGCAAATGCTGTGAAAAGGCAATTTGAAGATATATGACAGAACAGGCAAGGAAGGCATATAGCTGAGAGATGAAGAAGTCAAATCAAGGTAGTTTTCGCTCGCTCGCTTCCTCGCTCATATGATCAGCCCAAACGTGCGGACAGAAACGAACGTGGTGTTGTTGGCTGGAGTAGCGACTAACCTTCCCCCCATACATACAATTGGTCGAGAGCCAGTTGCTTCTCTGCTCTGCACTGCGCTGCGCCAACGACACGGGTCAGTCACATTGGAGATCAAGTGGACGAGCGACAACCTCCTTGAATGTGCATGCTCTCCGTAGTCATCCAAACCTGACCACCATGGCGGACCCAGGACATCGTTACGGCGACGCGGCCGATTACTCTGAGGTATGCGCTTTGATTTCTGATTTGCAGCCGTCCAATCTGGCCAGGACTCTCGTTTTGTCATGTCTCCATCATTTTGCACCGGCCAGGGGAGGGGGGGCAGGATCAAACTACCCGAACAGGCGGGGAGCACAGATTATCCCCAACTCTTCAGCGGTCTCTATCTGATTTTTTAAACAGACAATATCGTCGTCATCATTTGGTCAAACCATAGTTCCGGCGTATGATGCAAGTTACGCCGGAGGAGGTGTTGTACAGCAAGATGCATACTCGACGGCCTCGGCATCATATCATGGTCTCGAGGCCGTACAAGGATCCGCCGCCTCCTTCTCCCATCAGGGCCACCATGGCGGCCCGGCGTACGGGTCTGGTGGCGCATACTATCCGACAAGCAATTGGAACTCGAATGTCTCTCATTCAACGACAACTGGCGGCTCCTATGCCTTTTCGTACCAAGGCAATGCCGCCCCAGCCGCCAACAGTTACGACAACCCCAACACGGCGGACCCGTATGGCAGCCACCCGTACAATCAAAGCCAACCCCATCAACACCATCATGGCGACTACTCCTCCATGACAGCCCCAGCACTATACCCCATCGACAGCTCAATCGACCACTCGCCAGGCTTGGACCCAAACGCAACACGGCCAAGCTCCATCGAGCAGCACCACCACAACAAGAAATCCAAAGACCCTTCGTCCCGCAAGATGTCGACTACGACAACATCGTCCACAAAGAAATCCAAACACTACCCCCTTCCCCACAGCGGCCTATCAGCCGCTTCTTCAGGTGGCTCCGCAGGACCCAACAAATCCAAGCTGCGCAGCGCGAGCCGCACGTCCAAGAACACGCATCACAACCCGCCCGCCACGGACGAGGAGCGCAAGAACCGCGAGTCACACAACAATGTCGAGAAGCAGTACCGGAATCGGCTGAATGCGCATTTTGAGAACCTTTTGAATGCCTTGCCGGAGACGATGCGGAAGGGGGAGAGTGGGGATGGCGATGAAAATGACGGGATGGGAGGAATGGACGGGGGAGGGGGAGCGGGATTGGATGCGAGGGATAAAAAGGTTAGCAAGGCCGAAGTGTTAGACATGGCCAGGAGGCATATTTATGCTTTGGAACGGGAGTGCTTGGTGCTAGAGGGCGAGAGGGACGAGTTGAAGGGGAATGTCCAGAGGTTACAGTGGCTGTTTAGTCAGTGCCAAGGAGGTGAGGATTCCGAGGGGAGGGAGTCGAAGGGGGCTGGGAGGGAGTCGAAGGGGGCTGGGAGGGGAGGGCGACGTTGAGATATTGAAGTTGTTGACAATGTTGACACCGATGCCTACGACGAGTTGACGATGATGTGTGGACTATGGTAATGAATGGATATAACTGGGCAACGAGGCCGACTTAGAAATTAGTTGCCGGCATAATTATTTCTCTTCTTATTTTAGCCCTTTATTTTGTTTTCGTTAGGTTAAGGGAGTTGATGAGTTTCTTCATCCGGTCTGGTCTGGTCTGGTCTTGGTGGATCTCTAATGGTTAAAATGTTCGCGAAAGAGGTTCATGGCTGCCCCGTTACGGGCTCGGCGGCGCCCCCTATCTGTTCTCCGACATAGACGTAATGTCTAAGTACTTATTATCAGCGGCGAAATTATTCCGAGCCGTAGCTGGGATAAACCCTTTTTCTCTTACGGAAGTCCGACTTGGTTAATTGGCTGGTTACTCAAGTACTTAGACGCCCGGGTTGTGAGTTCCCATTCAGTGGAAATAGGTAGTTAATGCTAAGGAAGGCACCAGATTGCGAAGCAAGTAGTGCCATTTTCATTGGGATAGATATGAATGACCCGAATGGTAAATATACAGATGCGAAGGCGGACTGTTTTTGTATATGTATGTAAGCCCTGAGGCTGCTTGGTCGTACGACTTGACTCCCTCGCCAAGCACGTTTCTTGGGTAACACAACATATAATCAATCTCAAACTCGGTAACTCGGTGACATACAAGCCTCCTGGCCTGTTTCTATACAATTCGAGCTAAAAGTCTCACCCGAACATGAGCTACGAGAACAATGCATATTGGGTACTTGCAGAAGGTATGTATATAAGGTGGAGCCCGAAGCCCCTTTCCTAAATAGCCCTTAGGGACAGCAATGGTTACTCTCCATGTATTTGATCAAGACTCTGGAATACCCTATAACAAGTCAGCGAAAACACCGCATCGACGCTGCATGTAGCACCTGGTATAGTTGTGAGTGGCTGCTACTGCATGGAGTTTATGTAGGACGAACATTCTCTCGCAATTGCGTATGCTAGGTCCAAGTCCTCGCGGTCGCTTGGTGTAGCGGGGCAAACGAGGCTCTGTCCGGGGTCGCTCTGAACGGACTTCGACGGCCGCTGATCGTTAGCATGTGCACTTTGTTGTTACACATTAACTTGCTTCGTCGTGTAACAGCTAGCAGCTGCTCTTTGTCAGGCAGAATACTACTACATAGCTGCTCTGTGATGAATTCGCGAAATAACTAGGGTTCTATAGCCCGGGGGCATGTTGGGGCGGCGGCCCAAAGGTTTGCCAGCTTCGACATGCTGATCTTCGTGGGCAGGAAGGAAATCAAGTTATCCATTTTGCCAGTCATGTCGGCGTCCTTCACTGTGAATAGATTCTCTTCGCTGTAAATGAGGTAAGGCTACATATATAACAACACACCACAAATAAGTCGGGGTATTAGTACAAAAGTCCGAAAAGGCAACACCGTACCGCCGCCCAGGAGTCCAAATGCTTCGAAACGCCAACTCCTATCCAATGCAATACGATCCCAACCAATCAACCAATAAATCGACAATCGAATCTTGTAGTAAAAGCAAAATTGGTCATTTGCTCATTTACTCTCCCCCTCATGCTCCTATGGTTCCGTCCTCCGTTCCTCCCTCTCATCAGATCCACTTCCAATCCCGCTGCCGCTCGAAAGGCCACTCTCCTGGCTGCCGTTGTAGACCAAGCCCGTCTCCGGATTCGTGTTGCGCCGCCGCCGCTTCTTGCCGAAGAGCCCCCCCAGCGTGTTACTAAAACTTCGGGCACGACCCTTCAAGCCCCTATGCTCGCCGGACCCGGCATCTTCAGCCTCGGTGTCTGGCTCCGCGATCCGGTGTAACAGAGGGTCGCTGTGGTTGAAATCTTCACCGCAGTCTTGCGAAACGAAGAGGCTCGACCGGATACTGGGTCTCGTGCGCTGTAGCGACTTTCTACGCGGTATGGGACTGTCCTCGCCCCTGAGTAGGGCGTCAGATACAACGGCGCTCACGGTTGATGAGAGTGGGGACGGCGAGATGAAGGTGTTGTTGAAGTGATGGATGTGCGGGCGTGTTGATGAGAAGGATTGCCGAGGCGTTGTCGGCTGGCGCGGAGATGGTGGCTCGATGATTGGTGGGGGGAGGCTGGTGGTAGATGGGATATGGTCCGTATTGGCCGATGTCACCGAGTGCATTGTGACGACACTATGGTCAGAAAAAGTCGGTAGTAGACCTGGGTGTGGCGGGCGTTCATCTGTCGAGTTCCTCCATGGATTACTGAGCATTGGCGATGACTCGGTTGGTGTGTGCACAGGTGATTTCAACGTTGCAGTATCAGGTCTGCGGAATGATAAAAGCCCCGAATTGCGTTGGACGCTCAGGGGTCGTACTGGGTCGGCGAAACTAATGCGTGATGCATGAGACGAGCGCCGTGAGGACCGGATTGAGCCCGATTGTTGCTGATATTCGACTGGTTTCCCTCCTTGGGAGCCGGGCGTTTCCTGATCCCTCAGACCTATGGTCTCTTCTACACCCTCGTCATCTGACAGCTCGTCCGCTTCATCGCGAGGCTGCCGGCCGCTGGTGATGAGAAACACGCCGAAGAAGGTGAGCAGGCAACCACCAACAAATTTGATGGCTTGCTCGGTATTTGTGCGCTCGAAATCTCCATACAGAACCGCGCTGCCAATAATTACAGACAAGGTGAATAGTACAAACTGGACCGGGATTACTTGGGTGGAATCGAATCTTTGGAGCGCCTTGTTCACGTAGCGGACTTGCATAATAGCAGTACCTAGTAGGATGGCGACAAGAACGTACGTCACCGGTGTTGTGAAGGCGCGCCAAAGAGTGGCCGAAAGCATCGAGGACACACCCTTGGTTGTCAGAGCTGTGTAGCCGCCTGGGAAGTGTCAGCGGTTCGTCATGACAAATACTATGACTAGATCAAGACTTACCAAATAATCCAACCAGACCGATATCGATGAGTATCGTTCGGTGGCCGTATCGGGGGCTAGCCCACATCAGAATAATTATGAAGGCAATGGTGGCGCCCAGGTAGACCTCAAACGCGGTAGTTGTAATGGCATCCCAAACGTCGTGGGGTTCCAGTTTTGTCTCCTCTTGTTTGGCGCTCAGCACAACCGTCACAGCGCCAGCAACGGCAATGATAACGCCCCAGAAGTCTCTTTTGCGGAAGCGCTCGCCGAAGAACAATGGTGCAATAACGCAGTTTGATATCAAGGCAACGACCCCCAAAGGAGACACGATGGAGGCTGGTGCAAAGCCGTAGGCCAAGAAGTTGCCCATTTCACCCACCGTCATTAGAAATTGACCCAGCCACCAAGACGGTGACTTTAAGTAGTTGGATGAGACCTTGAAGTCGTCTTCGGAGCCTTCTGTGCATCCGGAATCGCTTGATTGGAATGATGGGTTGAGGGGTCGTGACTCGGGCGCATTGTCGTCATCGTCGAGTCCGTCTCCGCGGTAAGCTTCGGAGGATACACCAAGTGATCCATAGCTATTACGACCGTCATTGTGCTGTAACCTCCTCGTGGCCTCTTTCGCACGCTCTCTGGCTTCGTTGCGCCTCTTGTGCAGCTGAACATGCGAGTATCGTTGGACGTTGAGCGCCAGAGCGATCAGGACATTGCCGACGATGGCAGTAATGATGCCTATAAGCGAACTCCATTGTCCAATCTTCGAGTCTTCCCCATCTCCATTTCCGTTCCCAACCCCGAGGGTCCAACCTGGCCACTCTGTATCGATGTTGTCCGGGAGGGCTGGCATTGTGTCGTGCTCGAAGACGAGGAACCGAGGTTTTTCAACTTGTCGCCCGAGCCAAATGATATCGCCTCTGGATGCAGAAACTCGCGCTTCCGACGACGGTACTTGGAAAATGCAAGGCAACTAGACTCGTCCTATAGTACAGGCAACGACCGCTCGAAGCGGACGTGCACTAGATGGACTGAACAACAGAGGGCTTTTCTGTCTCGCGATCGCATTGGAAGCTCTGGTGGAGTCTAGCCTGGCAGATAAGGCCAAGAACAATGCAATCGTCTATGTATTTATTTACCAGGACTGCAAAAAATAGTGTACAACGAAGACGAGATTCCGGTCTGAAAAAAGAGTCGATACGGGAAGACAGGGGATTGTTAAGACCCTGCCACAATTATGGAGGAGTTTCGGATGTCTTTTGGAGAGATCTGAGCACGCCAAGCTGCTTGTGAAGTGCAGGGTACGCTGCGTCATAACCCCTTGCTACCTGTTCAACCGTTGACGTTCGTTCCACATGCAATGCATTAGTCAATGGAAGGTGGCGCTGACTGGCACTGGCTTCTAAAGTTCGTACATCACTCAGCCTTGCGAGTGACAACCACGATACTTTTCCCTCGAACAACCATTTCTCAATAAACTGGTGCCACGTTCCACACAATGAGCGACGATGATCTGCAGGTCGAAGGACCAGACTTGGCCGAGGACGATCCCATGCGCGCATTTTTGCCAACCTCATTTGGCAAGAAATCCCGGGAGGCTGACATAGCCGCTCAGTTTGACCGCAGCAAAAGAGCTGCAGACAAACCGCCGACGGGGTCAAATTCGAACGGTGAAAGCGACAGCGATCATGACTCGGACGATTCTGACGCTGAATCGGATGGAGATGACTATCCCACCTCGCACGAGATGGTCATCAAGACCCACGACCGCGCAATCACTTCCGTGTCCCTAGATCCGGCAGGTGGCCGATTGATATCGGGCTCTATCGACAGCACCATTAAGTTCCACGACTTCTCATCCATGACTCCCACTACAATTCGATCGTTCCGAAGCGTTGATCCTTACGAAACCAAAGCCTCCACGGCTGGCAACGAGACGCACCCAATCCACCATGTGGAATTCAATCCACTAGCCGGAAGCATGTTTCTCTGTGTGTGTGCACACCCTCAGGCTAGGATCATGTCTCGCGATGGTGACATGATTACGGAGTTTGTCAAAGGCGACATGTATCTCCGGGATATGAACAATACGAAGGGTCATATTTCCGAAATTACGACCGGGACATGGCACCCTACAGATAAGAACGTCTGCGTAACGGCTGGTACGGATAGCACATTGCGGATATGGGACATCAACAACAAGCGGAGTCAAAGGGAAGTGCTGGTCTTCAAGTCGAAAGCTTTAGGAGTTGCAGGAAGATCGAGAATGACAGCGGTAGCTTGGGGAACACCAATGCAAGGGGGCAACAACGTTCTGGTATCAGCGGCTCTTGACGGCACGCTGGTCATGTGGAGCGGAAATGGCCCGTGGTCAAGGCCTGCGGCAGAAATCAGAGATGCGCACACGCCGAACACTTGGACTGGCGGAATCGATATCAGCTCAGACGGGCGCATGGTTGTGACACGAGGCGGCGACAGTTTGATCAAACTATGGGATACTCGCAAGTTCAAGGAACCCCTTGTGACCGTGGAGCATCCATCAACGTCGGATCACTACCCTATGACCAACATCAAGTACGCGCCGAACTCGACGAGCATTATCACGGGATCATCCACCGGGCATCTGCACATATTGAACCCGGGAAATCTGCAATCTGAGTACACGACGCCCGTCACCCCTGGATCGCCCCTCATCACCGTGGATTGGCACCCAAAAATCAATCAAATCATCACAGGATCCGCAAACGCCGAAACTCACATACTCTACAACCCCACAATGTCGACTCGTGGTGCGGTGGATGTCATGTCGCGCGCCCCCAAGCGGCGGCATGTCGACGACAACCCCGAGTTCACGACTGATCAGTCGCTGGGTCTCTCGGGCGATTCCATCATTACCCCCGGCGTAATGCCAGGCTCCAGAAAGGCAGGCGTCACCGCCTCAGGCAGGTCTAAAGATCCCAGAAGGCCACAGGTGCAGCAGGTGACTCCATTCATGCGTAGTCAACCAGATGAGAAGCACATCAGCGAGAACATCCCACTGAGTCGAATGCTACACGAGGACCCGAGAGAAGCACTGCTCAAATACGCGGATGTTGCCAACAAGGACCCCATGTTCACGAATGCGTGGAAGACCACGCAACCTGTGACACAGTACGCTAACGTGAGTGACGAGGAGGAAGAACAAGGGCCGGATAAGAAAAAGCTGAAAAGGTGAGAAACGAAGGCTGATACCGACTGGAATAAGTGGCCTGAGTGAGTCTGGGTAGTTACTATCAATCCGGTTGGCTGGGTCACTGCGGTGTTGACATGATTGGACTCAACTTGCTGTCATGGCTTGGAGATCCTGGCTGCGGCGCCACAAGCTCGTGGAATCCTCCCATAACCCTGGCCAGCACATCTCCCAAATTATTTCGAGAGCGACTCTCGACGTCAAACTGACAACTGCCTGCTAAGGTTCTCACTGGAGCACCATGCAAGTCACAATGAAGAGTGGTCGTTTCCTAACGAAATATACGGCATGTGGTCTTGATGAATAGTAGTATGCGATCCCAGAATAGCAAGCCACCAGAGACAGAGCAGAGAACCTCAAGGTACTACTTTTTTTGGCGGAGATGGCGGCCCATTGCTCAAGCTTGCGTCAACAGCCCAAGTGAGTGCTTACCTCAACGGTAAAAACAAAATAAAGAAACCGCCAGATTCTGAAAATTATAGCCAAATCTAAGAGACATTGTAGCGGCTTTGTGGATCGTTTGGATAACCTCAGGTTCACTGACAGTCGTTGATACCACCAATAATACCAAATGTACGTACTTGGTAGAATAGTGGGACGATGCTGGAGCAGGATAAACAGTAGGACCGAGCTCCGAAGGTAGTCTGTGCGTCACATCCGTGCTTTCCCTCATTGTACTCCACTAGCAATCATTGAAAAAAGCAAGCGTGAATTGCCTATGAGCTGTATTGGTTTATGGTTATTCGATACAAAGCTTTGCGAACTACCTGGAAAGCGTGACCAAAATTCCACTAGCGCGCAGCTTTTGTCCCAGCGCTCGCTCTTGCCTGCGCTTCATCAAACTGAGTGTCGTCTCTTTTGAAGTCCACCCAGACGCCATCAATCGCGATCAAAATTCGAGCCGCAACCACCCATCCCCCCCTCTAAAACCATCAATGTCCATCGGGAAAGGGCAGTAACTTTCGTTTTACGCGATTTTCTCGCGCAACCGGGCCCGGCTGCACCACCTTTTTACGTGCCACTGGCCAACCACCGCCATACCTGTAGTTTTTGACAACAGCCTACTGCGACCGCGGTTTTGCGATCAACCCCCTTCGAACTTTCCCCACAGCGCGCCGAGTGTACCAACTGCAACTCGACTGTCCTGTCGCAACCAGATACCCGCGGAAGTTTTTGATGATAGCTCCCTGCTGGACAATCTGACGATCAACAACCAACCCACTCTCCGATAATCAATCAACCTCCGCTCCGTGCCCGGCCAACCAACATCCATCCCTCCCCATATACCAAATAGGCCGGCGCATCACCCTCAGCTTGCAGCACATTTGCGACGCGACTTACCTCGCACCACATCCCCTTTTGCCTTCCACCACCCCGAGGCAACTTCCACGTCCCACCACGAGAGTAGCCCAGCTCTTGGCACAGCTTGGATACAAAAGTCCTACGATCATCCCCATTGATTTGGCCTTTCGTGGACCAGTAGGGTGCTTTAATATGAGCTGTTTGTAAACAGGCCTCCGGAGAAGCACGTACAAGAGCCATATATTACTGGGAGTTCGTAAGAGTGGTACAGGGACACGCGCAACCGACATGGCGACGGTTCAAGCACCTGCAGTGCAGCACCCAGGTCCTTCCCCTAACATGCCTCAGCAGATGAATGGTCAACACATCAGGGAGATGTTTCTGGTAAGTAATGTCTCCTGTCCCTAGTATTGACGGATCCCATTTCGGCCATGCTTTTCCCCCTTAGCCTATCAGCCAGAAACACTTACTTACTATGCGTTCATAGAAACTTAAACAAATGCAGGAGCAAGGTGTACCAAAGACGGACCCCGAGTTCATGAAGTTGAATCAGTTTTTGGTCAACATCCAACAACAACACCAGATGCAGAATCATTTTCGTCATCAGCAGCAAGCACAGATGCAACAGAAGCAGCATATGGGTCAGAACACTCCCAACGGACAACCCAACGGAGCTTCACCTGCTGTCTCTCAGAGCTCCCAGCCGCCATCTTCTACTGCGGTGACCACTTCTGGTCTGCCATCTACATCAGGTCCCATGGCTCAGCCGAATGTTTCATCGCCATCAACGACGGGTCCGGCCAGTCAGTTTAGTCAACAGCAACTAGGGCTACTGAGACAGCAGATCCAGGCATTCAAGCTGATAACAAAAAATGCCGGTGTTCCTTACCCCATGCAACAAGCTCTGAATGCGCAGCGTCAGCGGAGACAAGCTGTTGCAGAGCAGTCTACCCAACCCCCACCAGTTTCTACTGCTGCCGCGGCTGCTGCAACGCCATCAGCTGTAGGTTCTGTCAAGGCTGTCTCTGTTGGCCCTGATGGCACCGTAGAGACTGAAGCATCTTCAGCCCCTAAGGGACGAACATATAAGACAGTCAAGTCGCCTTACGAAAGTGGCCTCGTCCACAAGGACATCGGGTACTACGACCACAGCCAGCGAAAACATCGCCTTATTGTTCCCAGTGTATTCCCCACCGGCGTTGATTTTGAGCAGTTGAGGCACGAGCGCGAGATCATTATATTCAACCGGATGAAGGCGAGGTACGCGGAGCTGAAAGCTGTGCCTGGCAATATTGCTCACTGGGATATGACCAAAGATGCTATTGAGGCAGACGATACCGTCAAGCGCAAGGCCATCATTGAGCTGAAGTCTTTGGGTTTGTATGCCAAGCAGCGGGCATTGCGGGAAAAGATTGGACGGCAGATGATGCACTACGATAATCTTGCTATGACCACGAACCGGAGCATGTATCGTCGGTCCAAGAAGCAGAATGTTCGCGAGGCTCGTATCACGGAGAAACTCGAGAAACAACAGCGGGATGCTCGTGAGCACCGCGAAAAGAAGAAGCACACCGACTTCCTCCAGTCTGTTCAACACCACAAATCGGAGATCCTCAACTTTGCTCTTTCTGCTCGCAGCAAGATGGCCAAGATTGGTCGCGCCATGTACGCGCACCACTTCAACATAGAGAAAGAAGAGCAGAAACGCATTGAGCGAACTGCCAAGCAACGTCTGCAAGCCTTAAAGGCCAACGATGAAGAGGCCTACCTTAAGCTACTCGACCAGGCGAAGGATACACGTATCACACACCTTCTCAAGCAAACCGATGGCTTCTTGCACCAGCTTGCTTCCTCCGTCAAGGCGCAACAACGGCAAGCTGCCCAGTTGCATGGACAGGAGGAAGACTTCCCCGAGGAAGAGAGCGAAGTTGAGGAGGAAGGCGAGAGCGGTCGCAAGATTGATTACTATGCAGTCGCTCACCGTGTTAAGGAAGAAGTCACTGAGCAGGCCAACATGCTGGTCGGCGGTAACCTCAAAGAGTACCAGATCAAGGGTCTGCAATGGATGTTGTCGCTCTACAACAACAACCTTAATGGTATCCTCGCCGATGAAATGGGTCTCGGCAAGACCATTCAAACCATCAGCTTGATCACGTACTTGATTGAGAGGAAGCAGCAGAATGGTCCTTACCTCGTCATTGTGCCCTTGAGTACCTTGACTAATTGGAACCTCGAGTTTGATAAGTGGGCTCCGTCTGTCACCAAAGTAGTCTACAAGGGACCCCCGAACACCCGAAAACTGCAACAAGAAAAGATCCGACAAGGCAGATTCCAGGTTCTGCTCACGACGTACGAGTACATCATCAAGGACCGCCCCATTTTGAGTAAGATCAAATGGTTCCACATGATTATCGACGAAGGTCATCGCATGAAGAACACGAACTCTAAACTAAGCGCCACCATCTCGCAGTACTACAGCACTCGATTCCGTCTCATTCTTACTGGTACTCCTCTCCAGAACAACTTGGGCGAACTGTGGGCTATGCTAAATTTCGTTCTCCCCAACATCTTCAAGTCCGTCAAGACGTTCGATGAATGGTTCAACACGCCTTTTGCCAACACCGGTAGCCAGGACAAGATGGAATTGAACGAAGAAGAGCAAATCCTCGTCATTCGTCGTCTTCACAAGGTGTTGCGACCATTTCTACTGCGTCGTCTCAAGAAGGACGTCGAGAAAGACTTGCCCGACAAGACCGAAAAGGTCATCAAGTGCAAGTTCTCTGCTCTGCAACAACGTCTATACAAGCAAATGGTTACGCACCAGAAAATCGCTGTCAGCGATGCCAAAGGCAACAAGGTAGCATCGCGTGGTCTCAGCAACATGATCATGCAGCTCCGGAAGTTGTGTAACCATCCATTTGTGTTTGACGAAGTCGAGAATCAGATGAACCCCATGAGCACAAGTAACGATTTGCTGTGGAGAACGTCCGGAAAGTTCGAGCTTCTTGACCGGGTTCTACCAAAGTACAAAGCAAGTGGGCATCGCGTTCTTATGTTTTTCCAAATGACCGCAATTATGGACATTATGGAGGATTACCTCCGATTCCGAGGCCTCAAGTATCTCCGCCTGGATGGTACTACCAAATCAGAGGATAGATCAGACTTGTTGAGGGTCTTCAACGCACCCAACTCGGATTACTTCATGTTCCTGCTCTCCACCCGTGCCGGTGGTCTGGGTCTCAACCTGCAAACCGCCGATACCGTCATCATATACGACTCGGACTGGAATCCTCATCAGGATTTGCAAGCACAAGATCGTGCTCATCGTATCGGGCAAAAGAACGAGGTCCGCATCTTGCGACTCATCAGCTCAAATTCCGTGGAGGAGAAGATCCTGGAGCGAGCGAGATATAAACTCGACATGGACGGCAAGGTCATCCAGGCTGGTCGATTCGACAACAAGTCGTCGGAAACGGATCGTGACGCCATGTTGCGTACTCTCCTGGAAAGCGCTGATATGGCCGAATCTGGCGATCAGGATGAGATGGACGATGAGGAACTGAACTTGATGCTCGCCCGAAATGACGACGAAGTTCTTCTCTTCCAGAAGCTGGACGAAGAGCGCGCCAAGGACCCGACGTACGGTTCTGCACCTGGAAGCAAGCGCATCCCCCGTCTCATGGCAGAAAGTGAACTTCCTGAGCTTTACATGTCCGAAGGTAATCCTATGCCTGAAGTCGAGGAGGAAGTTCTCGGTCGTGGTGCCCGTGAGCGTACCCGAGTCAAGTACGACGATGGCTTGACCGAGGAGCAATGGCTTATGGCTGTTGACGACGACGACGACTCCCCTGAAGCTGCGGCGGCCCGAAAGCAGGCTAGGAAGGACAGGCGCGAACAAAACCGGCTGAAGCGAATAGCGGCCGGCGGCTCTGATGTAAACTCGCCGATGGCTAGCAGAGCTAGTACGGAAGAGGTTGAGACGCCTCCACCCCAGCAGCAGCCGCAGAAAAAGCGCGGTCGCAAACCTGGCAGCAAGAACGAAAAGCGCAAGGTCGAAGACGAAGATGGCGAACCCCCGCTCAAGAAGCGACGTGGACCTCAAGGGCGTCCTAAAGCCGTAGCAGCAAATGGTGGTGGCTCAAGTCTCGCCCCAGAAGTGCGCCAACTTCTGCAGAAGACCATGCGTAGCATCTTTGACGGCCTGATGTCCCTGGAAGCCGATGATCCAGAGCCCGAAGACAAGGATGACGATGATGAGGACGATGAGCCAGCAAAACGTCTCATCATTGGACCATTTGTCAAGCTTCCCTCGAAGCGAGACTACAGTGATTATTACCTCCTCATCCAAAATCCCATCTGCATGAACCAAATCCAGACCAAGATCAAGAAAGAGGAGTATAACAGCCTTAACGACATGCGGAAGGACATTATGTTGATGTGTGGGAACTGCAAGACCTACAACGAGGATGGCAGTCTACTGTATGCGGATGCCATTGTCATGGAGGTAAGTCACAGTTGACGTTCAAGTTTGTAGTAGCGACTAACAGATGAACAGAACTTCTTCAACGCGAGGGCTCAAAAGGCGCTCAACGATCACCCAGAGCTGGCTGAGCTTGAAGATCCATCCGCCAAGGACAGTAGTGCGGTGCCAACTACGAGTGCAGGAACTCCTCAGCCGGCAGCCAATACAACCAGGATCAGGCTAGTGACTAATGGTAGCAGCCAAGCCAACGGTGGCCCGAGCAGCACTCAGGGTGACGGCGAATGAGACAGTAAGTCGAGTTGAGGTCGGCGGCAACCGTTCTAGCATTGTTAGACCCCCAAGCATTGCGCAAAGACGGCTGGGCATGGCGTTACATGAAAATGGACTCCCACGTGAGCTGAGAAGGCTTGTTCGCGGAAGTCAGGTCATTTTAGACATTTGGGATTGTGTACCCTCATGCAATAGCATGGATGACCCCATTTCTATTTAGGCGTTGTGGCAGATTTTTTTCTACGGGAAAGGGAAAGAGGAAACGAATTGGCACGTGTCTCGGAAGTTCTACCCAGGCCACCCAACACCAATAAGGCTAGGCTGGGCGACAAGGCAAAAGAGGAAATGCAATACCCTGGCTTTTGTGCTTTTTTTCGCATTTTATTTCCGTACCAGAAGCTCGAGTGCCTGAGGCTCGTCTCGATCAGACAGCTGGAGGTCTAGACAATAGGTGATCTGATGTAGGGAGAGGGCTGCTGATGGATGCCAAGTCGTAATGCGTACAATATATTGTATTTTTAATATAGACGTAGCGTTGAGGCAGTGGGTATGCTTCTCGTTATGACTGTATGTGTTTGAGCCTAGAGATGTGATGTGTTCAAGCGTGACATCGTAGAGGTACAATGGGTAGAGTTACTCCGATGAGTGAAGATCGCGATGTCTCTTGATGGCTCCAAAGTGGTGTATGGTGGCTTCCTGTCACGACCAAGCCTCTGATTTACAATTCGCTCCCTGGTCACTGTTTTTCATCCTTCGCATCCTTCGGCTTAGATTTACTGGCCAGGATATTCTTCATCCTGCCTGACTCACCCCCGTTCGTACTCAAAACATCTCTCTCAGCGCCATGAATCGAGCGGCCTTTCAGAATCGACGCAGGGTCTTAGTATATATTTTTTTCTTTTTTTCTTTCACAGTTTTTATCATCTCTACCAGCTCGCCTCACTCACGGAATCACGCCATTGAACCATGCCGCATCGTCTATATTAAACGAAACTGAGCATCTGCTTCCCGAATGCGGTGTTGCAACCTAGTAGCTAGTCTGTGCGCCCCTGTAAGACCCCTACCACCCGCTATACACGACATTTGAAGCAGTACAGGATCCGGCATCCGTCGGTAGGTAGGGACCTTCGAGACGGCTATCGAGCTGAACGGATGTTGCGGGAGTCCGGACGAGGTTAGCAATTTTTCAGGTACTCCTTGTCGAGCTTGGGTTTAGACTTGTCTCCTGACTGGACCCCATGAAGACGAACAAATTCTGGCTTCTGTGAAGGCGTGAATGTCAAGCTTGGAGATTCTGGGGAAGTTGATGTAATACAACTGGATCTGATGAGTTGCCACGACCCGTCTATCCTCCACGCAGACCGCGTTTTCCTGGTCACTCGCCCCACAAGTCTCGCCGCCACAGGCAATGAGATGCGAAACGGACTCTCTCCAGCACTCTCCAGCGCACCCATGATCCCTTTCCCCAACTCAACCCCTGGCCTCGGAACAATCGCCACGCCTAGTCGACGACCTACACCATATCTCAGGTAACAGAAACTAGATGTTCGTGCTGGGTGTACGCTCATCGTCAGGGACACCCACGAGCCACCGATAATGTGTATGTAGTGGAAGGTCTTGTGTCTCTGTTGGCGGACCGCGGGTGGCGGGCGGGAGGGAACGTGAAGCCCATGAGGAGCATGAGTACAAACCATAGCATCTCCATTGGCCGAGTAGTTATGAACAGACGCTGCCTGACTCGGCCTCTACTACCGGGAGCGTGGGCTGTCAATGCGGAACACTTCTTTGGAGGGGCGGAGGCGGCAGCATATTTGGCTACAAAAGTCTGGTTGCTCGTGCTAGTCACTGTTCACTAGCCCCCCTCTTTTCTAGTTTCCGTTGCTGCAGCAGATTATGAAGAGGGGAAAACGTACGTGATATTTCACTCCGTGCGCCAAACCCACTACGACCATCAAGTACGCCAGTCACTTGTGCGTAAATACCAGCGTGCTCTAGTGTAGTGCAAACACTCGTCCATGTAAACTATTCCGACTTACAGGGGTCAACAGCAACCCCAACAAGATGTCAGCATGATGCCCAACAACCCCCGAAATCGCCACCCTAACCTTCGCCCTCGACCACCGCACAGGATCTGCACTCTCGCCCTCAACCCAGCTCGCGTTGTATCCAGAACCCCGTTGTGATGAGGGTCAACCCTCGCTCCGAGCCGCACATAGAAGCCTACCGACGGTTATGCGGGACTTGAAAAAGGGGGTTGGGGATGGTGTTAGGTAGTGTTAGCTAAAGTGAAGGTGGAGGAAGAGACCTGTGCTGGCGGTGTGGAGCGGAGTTTCGTAGGGGAGAAAGGTTTTCGAGCAGAGGGGGGAATAGAAGGGAGCGTAAATTAAGCCGATAGAGAGAGTGGTTTGAGGGGAGGATTATGAGGGTGAGATGAGGCAGGCAGGTTGTTTCATCATGGCCAAGAGCGGATTTGAATATGTTCTTCAGGATATAACAACAAACAGTGTGCTCATTCATTGCTGAGTTGCGATCCCGCTGTAGAAAGAAACAATGTCGACCGCCGCCGACAACGTTGAATAGGCTGCCTCCCCTGAAATCGAGCATATAATACGGGAACCACTCTGTTTTGTATTCCGCCAGTCAAAAAAGCTAGCAAAATTTGAAAGGTGCAGGCTGCTAAATAGGACTGAGATGGCGACGCTGATAGGCTGAAAGGGGCACATGTAACGGGTATAAGGGCTACATAAGTGCGGCCCGGCAGCTTGACATTACGTCAACGATCCGGGACATCGAGACATTGGATGTGATCTAGATCAAACCAACGTGACTTCTTCAGGTCGGTTTTTTCGCCTCCGATAGTTGGCGGTTCCCGTACTCTGGGGATTTTGGCAAAATTCCAATAAACAGTTTCTGCAGGAATGCCGCAGTTAAAGCGGTCTGCCCTGTCATGTAAGTGAGCCTCTTCAAAGATGAGCGAACGTGAACTGAAATTGGGTCTGGGGAAGTGGGTTAAGAGGTGCCGAACTCTTGGGCCTAGCTATGATACCCAAAGAGACTATCGGATGACATACCTAAATATACTAGGAAGTCGGAAGTCGTAACGCCATTGCTAGGAATGGCTCAGTTGAGATACTCGCTGTATGCGATCTGGATTAGCCCCTGGTCCTTGCTTGGCACTTGTACAACAACTACTACTATACGACGTACCATTGGCACGCTAAGATGCTGTGACGGTTCAATTTTGGAGCAATTGCAGTCTCAAGAGCTGTGACAGAGGCTTATCATCACTGAAGCTTGCTACCGAGGTTGGAGGTAGAGGTCTAATCTAACCTTTTCGAAGCTAGTGCAGGAAGTCTTAGGCTCATAGGGTTATAAATTTATTTCAGAATATTGATAAATGCTACCTTCTGAGATTAGTAGTTGAAGTGCTACCCCGTAGCCTCCAGAACCACGGCAGTCTTTTATCACAGATTGATTGAAGAAGGCGAAGATGAAGTTGTCACTCATCGGTTTGAGGCCTAAAGTTACCCCGCCAACACATACTGCCTGTAAAAAGTGGGGCACTGGAGATCTCAGCTTCGGCTCGACCTGCACTTCGACGTCTGACGGACTTGAAGTAGCTTGTGGGAAAAAACTCTACGCCGACCTCTGCAAACCTGGTGAAGATACCGCCCAATGGAAATCGTTCAACTCCTAGAAAACAAGTTCATACTGCAAATTCAAACCCTCAGCCAAAATCGTCGTTGCTCTTTTGTTCCACTCGTCGGTGAAGGATTTCCATGGGAGTCAATTCACATACCAATTGCCAATACATGATGAGATGCATTACATTCGCCTCCTACGGTCACCCATGCTCGATACGTCGGGACGGGAAAACAGGGATGCGACGCTCTCCCTTCTGCTGACTATCACTACCGGTAAAACAAGTCTCCAAGTCCTCATTTCCCTTACTTGTCGTGCCCTAGGGGAACAGGGTCTGTGTGACGGCGGTCTCACTCCCAAAAACCTGACTTCGCTGTCCTAAGCCGAGTCATGCGTCGCAATTACTGACGCCAAGAGAGAATAGACCTTGGAGATGCCTTCCTTAATGCTGGTGCACCCGTTCAAATAACAGCCAGCATCTACAGCGGAACGTCAAAATCGCCAACTGAACTACCACTGAGATCCACTGGCAGTACCCATGTCCACACTGTTGTCGGGACCTGGCAGGATGGACTGCGTGTTCTCAAGGTCAAACTGCTTTACCCACGGCGGTACCTGAAGGAGCACGTTGACGTGGCAATTATGCCGGGCCCATTCAATGATGACAAAAGCCGCCATGTCATGCTTGATGTGAAAAACACGGGGGATGTTCTGCCTTGGTATCGGGCACCCGAGGAGAAGAATGTCGGCGGAATAGTACCTGTATGGGTGGAAATCAACCAGGGCGTGCCGTCACCAGACACCTGCCTACGCTGTTTACCGCTGGAATGTGACCGCGACGGATCTATAGCGACTCTCGAGCTGCAAGAGGACATTGGCGAGAGCATCGCGCGTCATGTCTGGGATGCCGGGGTTGTAACAGCGTTATTTTTAGCTTCAGGCTGCAAGTCAAGACGACAAGAAGTGGACATCCGGGACTTCATGCCCATTACTAATCAAAGCCCCAATATCCTGGAACTCGGTTGCGGCGTTGGCATCCTCGGAACGACTATTGCCAAGCTCATTCATTTTGCGGCCGAGAAGCAAGGCCTCAAGCTTGATCAACCGACTGTACTTCTGACGGACGTCCCAGAAGCCGAGGAGCGTGCGCGATCAAATATCGAAAGAAACAAAAAGACTTCGGATTGGCAACGCATGGCGAAGATGGAATATGAGAATCTCGATTGGGACGATGGCAAAACCGGCAAATTCGGACCCATTGCCGCCTCTCGATTCTGGGATTACATTGTTCTGAGCGATTGCACGTATAATGTCGACTCCTTACTCTCTCTCGTCGGGACGCTGTCGGCGTTGCACGACATCAACAAACGAAACGCGGGTACTGGAAACCTGGAGACGGGGTCAAAAGTCATATTAGCAACGAAACCACGGCACGACTCAGAAAAGGCGCTGTTTGAGCTACTTCCAGCTGCGGGATGGGGACATGAGCTGCTGAAGTCAATCCCACTTCCGGTGCTTGGAAGCGAAAATCAGGTTGTGGAGTTGTATTTGCTGCAGAAGGGAAGACCCCTATTGCAGAGGGCGCTCAAGCGGAAGGTCGAAGATCCCTTTAGCGAACGGCCAGCCTCAAAACGTGCGGCGCTGCCATGATAAACATGCTAGTGGTTCGCTTCTTTCCACCCCCGAGGGCATCTTCGTCGAATACTACAACACCATGATACACTGCTTCTGGGAAGTAATGTCAGGACGTCGGTGCCTTTGAGACGCTCTACACAGTGTCAGACGAACGACAGAGCCATTTCCGGATTAGCAGAAATGTGCTAACTTGATATCACGATTGTTCCACTATATACAGGCCAGATCCAACGTAGTGTATAACAGCCAGCATCAATAGTCGAGATCGCATAATGCAACTCCGCTGGGGTTGCGTAAACTCACCCTTCTCATTGCTCTACTCCGTACGTATCCAAGCCCCCGCATCTTCTCAGTAACCCGGTGGAGAAGTGATGGCGAAGATCTGGAGATCGGGCAACAGCGATCAGATAATTTCAAAGATCTCCTTTCCAATGAGGCTGAGGACGATATGCGTTTACCAGAAACCGGCACTGAGTCGTCATCGGCTCCACTCGAGGTCCTATCCCCTTTCATTCTATTTCTGTCGTCCTTGCACTCTATTCTTTTGTCCTTCCACCCTGTTTCTTCTGTCCTTCCACGGGAGACGCCAAGAGCGTTGTGGCCGGGGGAGAAAATGTTATGTAGTCATATGACGTGTATCCAAATTCCGCATCGTCGGGTCGGGTCTTCGTCCCGAGTTGGCATGGACTGGCCCAGGGCCGAGAGATGAGAATTGACGGGGGTCGCCCGGCAGTTCTGCATTACGGTACTATAGTACTGATTGACTGCTACATGTGTAGGGGGCTAACGCTTGTCGTCTCTATCTCCCGTCACAACAGCTTGGTTAGGCGATGCTAACAAATGCAGCAGGATACATGAACTACTATGTAGCTGAGTAGTCCCACGCAGCCCCAGATTGCAACCAGTCCTGGCCGACGGCAGATTCCAACTACCAAGTGGGCCACACACACACGTGCGGTTCCTGGGTTCGCTGCAGCAAATATCCTCACCGTGCTCCACTTCTTTCGGTAGGTGGGAGGAGGCCAATCCACGGCCCCTCAAGAACAGTTGATCCTCTAAAGCAATTCTTTTATGAGCGCATCAGTACTAAGCCTATCAGGATGACGCATCCAGCTGCCAATATGCGAATCGCGAAGGCTTGGCGAAGAAGCATGTACGTAGGTTGCATTTTCTGAAATTTCGTCCTTCTTCTATCTTTCCGAGATGATTACCGAGTCATTTCAGAAGGTGGCTCCGGGCTCCGCTTTCCAGAGATGTACAACCTTCCAGAACGTTGCTCACCGGTGTATAAGATGGGCCAGCTCTTCGGCGGATAGCGACAATATCACTTTCCATCGTCCATCACGACAGCCAGCACCTTACCACACATCCAAAACATCAACCTCAGAAATGCGTTTCACATCCTCTTTGATCACCCTGGCCGCGGCCTTCGGTGTCGTCCACGCTGATAGCGGCTGCCGAGTCAACATGACATCTACTCTCGCCGCGCCCGCCAACCCAGGCGAGAACATCCTCATGAGTAAGATCAGAACCAGCCACAATCGAGCTCCTTGTAGCCCGGTAGCTAACTTTGGCCCAGAAACGATGATGAAATGGCGCAACAGCACGGAGTCACAGATGTTCTCATCAGTCAGTATCCCATTCGCCCTCTCTTTTACATACTTCTTGCTTTAAAGACTACTAACATTTCCTCGCAGGACTACTGCGACTGGGACAACACCATGGCAGCCCCCTTCTCAGTCCTGTTCCTTGAAGACACCATCCCAAATTTCCTGACGCAAGAAGCACTGGAGGGTGTCTTGGATCCCTGGATCGGCACATGGCTCATCTCGGACTCGACGACGGCGTCGGCAGGTGTGGTGGGGGATTACCAGATCACGGCCGTTACGTGCTCTTAAAAGACGGGGATGCATGGATGGCATTGGCGGCAGGTGCGGTGGGTGATTATCAGATCACGGCCGTTACGTGCTCTTAGAAGGCGGGGGTGCATGGATGGCAATGACGGCAGGTGTGGCGGGTGATTGTCAGATCACGGCCGTTACGTGCTCTTAGAAGGCGGGGATGCACGGATGGAATTGGCGGCAGGATACGAGGAAATGACGGGTCAGCACGCTAAAGCAAACAGCTGCTTTGCAATGGCCGATTCTGGTTGCGGGGTTACGAGACCTATTATTCTACCTTGGTCCTACGGGATTCAGTTGATACCCTTTTACATTTATTCAAACCCTTACTTGGACTTGGTGTCTTTGCTACTACATACATGATTATTGCTTGACCTCGGGATGTTCACTGCTAATCAGCAACTCGGTCGACAGCACCTATCATTGTAGTGTGTGATCTTTCCAGAGAGAGTTTGGACATTCATCACACATCATATGACCACTACCAGCAATCTGACGAACAAAAAACCTACAACATCAACAGAGCAAGCAGGTATTACTCCAGGATTTTCCGATGCCGGAAGTAGCCTCTTGTGAAGTGACGGTGAAGGTGGCTGGAAGGAACGCCATCGACATACCACCCCTCTCGGTTTGTCCCGTCTTCTGCCCGTCCTTGAGAAGGGATATTCCATATTGTAGAGCCTGTATTGATCCATAATGGTACCGATTCACATTTTATGTAAGCGGTCAGACATCTGGTGGTCCCACTTTCAAGACAAGACAGGGGTCGATCTGATCAATGAGATAAGTCGATTAGCCGCCGCGGAAACTGTCTTGTCCCAACATACTACACCACTTGCACGCAGAAATCAACAGCTCCGACTTGTCTTACTTTAGAGGAAAAACGCACACATCGCGTTGTGTCGTCTGACCGAAACTCCGCTCAAAGGATAACATCATCATCCTTGTTCACCGAATCCAACAGGAAGCTAGAGCAGCATCTCCACTATAGCTGCAACCTAAAAGTCACCGCACCTCGACCACCTCTTACGACGCCGGCATGTCGGTCGGCTCCATCTAGGCGTGCCTCCCCAGTATGTACTTCTCGTCTCGCTAGCATTCGATTAGGCAGTAGCAGGCGGCCTGGGAAACTCCAGCCGATCCGCAAAGGCCGGGTATCCCGGGGTCTCTCGGTTTGCTGGATATACGCTGGAATCGGACCTTGTGGAGGGCGACACAACTTCAGTGGCTCCCGGGGATATACGGAGGTGGATATGAGAACGTGTTATGGCTACTTGGAACATTACCCAGTAACGCGTGTCGTCAGACTGGATACCTGAAAGCATACCTCTTCCCAATGACGGTGGAAGTCAATTACAACTTGCCACGTGCGGTTTTCTCGAGTCTGCAACGTGGACGTAGGGCAGGTAAGAGGGTAAACGCTGACGGCGTGGCCGTAAATGGAAAGCTCGGCCTAGCTCATAGAGACAGGGAGATGGGCAAGAGACAAGAGACAAGGGGGAACGCGTAGGAGCACTATGGCGAGGGCTTTCGTAACAACTGCTAATTGGAAACGCTCAATCCTAGAGCACAATTCGGCGTCAGGTCCATGATGATTTGAAAATGTGTCGTTCACACATCGCAATGCTTGTTCTGGAGGTCAAGTTCTTACCTTTAGACGGCTTACCCCTTATTTTGCACCATGTCATGTCATTATGCATAGTTCTTTTTAACCTTGACTGGGTCAAACCGAAGTCGCGACACATCGAGGACGCCCACCATGCATGTACAAATGCCATGCTGCCACCAACGACACCTACGAACGCCACGAGTGCGTACTAAATAACTCTAGTAGCTCCTCGGAAGCCCCAGCACCTTCTCCCCGACATAGTTCATAATCATTTCCCTACTGACCGGCGCAATCCTCGGGACCAGACTCTCCCTCAACCACCTCTCCACATCATACTCAACCGCATACCCCATGCCGCCCAGAGTCATGACCGCCCTCTCGCACGCCCTGAATGCCGCCTCGGCCGCCAGGTACTTGGCACTGTTGGCCGCGACCCCAATCGCATGCTGCCGGACCTTCTTTTCCTCTTTAGAAGCATCGTTATTACTATTGTTTTCGTCATCATACAGCCTCGCCGCATGATAGGCAGCCAGCTTGGCCGCCTCGAGCTGCATATAGGCGTCCGCTAGCGGGTGCGCAATCCCCTGGTTCATGCCAATGGGCCTCTGAAATACAACCCTCTCCCGCGCATACTCGGCCGCTTTCTTTAGAGCCGCATAGCCCAGCCCCAAAGCTTCTCCGGCAAGCAGACAGCGCTCCGCATTCATACCATGCAATATAGCTTGAAACCCCTGGTTCTCCTCACCAACAAGCATATCAGCCGGTATCTTATAATTGTCGAAGAAAACCTCATTCGCATCCACCGCCCGCCCACCCATCTTCTTAATCCTGCGCATTTCCAATCCCCGCGCCGACTCATCCAAATCAATACAAAACAGCGAAAGCCCCTCGCTTGGTTTCCTGATCTCCTCCAGCGGCGTCGTCCGCGCGAGCAACATCATCTTCCTCGCCACCTTCGCGCAAGTAATCCATATCTTCTGCCCACTCACACTATAACCCCCGCCACCATTCCCATCCTGCTTCCTAGCCACCGTCCTCAACCTCAGCGTATCAAGTCCCGTGCTCGGCTCCGTAACCCCAAAACAAGTCCTCCACTCCCCGGAAATAATTCTCGAGATCGTACCCTCAATCTGCCCCTTACTGCCGAACCTAGCCAGCGGCTGTGTGGCATACACATTCGCATGTACGGACTGCGCGCCTGCCATTCCCGCGCCGGACTCGGCGATAGTCTGCATCATCATGGTGGCCTCGGAGATGCCGAGGCCGGACCCGCCTAGTTCGGGGGGAAGGGCGATGCCGAGCCAGCCGGCTTGGGCGAGGGCGCCGTGGAAATCGGTGGGGTCTTCTTCATTTTGGTCTTTGGCCTGCCAGTAGGTGTTGGGGAATTGGGCGCAGAGCTGGGCGACGGCTGAGCGGACGGTGAGTTGGGTTTCAGTGAAGCAAGTCGTGTCCATGAGCTGAAGTCTGGATGTGGTGGAGAAGGCATTGCGCCGCTTTGGATCACTCACGAAGGGAAATTGAATGGCTGAGTGCTGGAGACAACCCCTTGAGGCAATTTCACTGGTTCGCCAAGCCGAGCGTGCTAATACACGAGACATATTGCTCTAAGCTGTTCAACACGAGGGTACTTTGCTTGTCGTGGTGAGCTTTCCCTCTTACAAGTCGCCACTCGTGAGACCTGAAGCTGTATCAATGGGTCTGAGGCATGGGTCTGAGGCATGGGTCTGAGGTTAGGTGTTGAGGGGGAATAAATAGTGCGGGGATGGATCGACCGAGGATTCGTGGGGTAAAAGGGGGAGTGCATCACTACCTAGGTTACGTAGTATTGGTGCCTACGTATAGGTAATTTCGATGATCAACACCGTGAGCATCCTTTTCAAATCCCGGTCTATTCAAATACATGGTATTATGATTTCTCGCCGTCGCTCATTAGAACTGTTCATTGAGGCCACCCTGTTTAATCGCCTACAATTTGTAGGCATTGAGCTGGCCCCACAAGCCAACAGCACAAATAGGGGTACACTAGCGGGTAGCTTGCCTCGGCTGCCCTTGCACCCGATCCCCCACCCTTCGTTTACAGCGAGCGCTCACATTGCGGTACAGGGAAACATAATTTTTGACATTAGTATTGTTGCATAAAGCTCACGAGCAATTGTTCCAGGCCAAGTGAATTCAAATCGACTTTTATATCGACGCTACCACCAGCCAGCCATACCCATCGACCAACAATCATCATTCATCGGGAAACAGGCGCTCCAGCGATTTCCCCTCAAGCTCATCATATCATATCACCGTACGGCAGTGACTGCACCCCTTGCAGCTCATATTTCCCATCAGCCCCAAACCGTCGCTCTCGAACATTCACAAGCAAGTCCCTCACCAACCCCGACACCAAACCAATCCTGGAAAGACATCACGATCGCTGGCCTTGTACATACAATGTGAAGCTCCAGCTGCATCCCAAAATCGACCATCTCGGCGCCAGAGTCAGCATAATCAAGCGCCTCGGAGCCGGCGACTGCCATCGCCCAGGACTTTGACACGCAAGTCAACGGTCGAGGTTCCCACGTTGTCTGCACAACTCGATCCAAGAAGAGCCAGTTTCTCGAACTAAAAAATCCCAGGATCAAGATCTTTAGAATATGTCGTCCGCAAAGGTGGACGTGCTCGTTTAGAACCTACCCGTCCCGGGCAACTGTCCGGCTGGACTTTTTGTCGCGATGAACATCCATGACTTATCTTGTACGGTATCTCCAAGCATGGGATAGTACCTAGTCCGTGTTGAGAGGAGGCGTATGATTTCTTGGTGCAGAGCGAGGCGGCAAACTTCCCGGGGTTTCTGACTATATTTGTGGGAGGAAGGATGAAGTTCTGGCTTTGGGCCGCCATATGAGGTCCATATGGTGCGGAACGCTGGTCGTAGACTTGGAGAAATACTGTCTGCGGATAGCAGGTATCCATCCCGTGTTTAGGTTTGATTTTTCAATGTTCGGCATTTTCGTCTGCGCGTCCGTGTCTTTCGCATCTGCCACCCTCCCCCCAATTCTATGCAGCAAATATTTCCCAAAGCTCAATGATATGTTTGTGTTCTGTCCATGTCTTAATAGCAGTCGGCCACACGGTACAGCATACAAGGGCTGCTGATAGAGTTGCCTTCAAACAAAGCGGTACAATTTGAACCTGCTACCACCATCCTACAGAGAAGCATGCGACTTGTTCTCATCAGCCTTAGTAAGAGTGGCCGCTGATTCCTAGTCTAGGCCACTAGACGTCTTGCCGTTTCTTTTCCATTCCAGTCCTGAGTCCTGGTGGCTGTAGTCTTCCATTCTGTATCCCCGAGTCTTCTCTAGGTGCACAATGGGACTTCAACCAGCTGAGTCCGAAAGTGTACCTTGGCGTAATGTTCTTCGAATTTAACCCAAAGAGTTGTAGCCGAATACTTGATTGACGAGAGGC
The DNA here is from genome assembly GCF_002105095.1 of Pseudomassariella vexata. NCBI lineage: Eukaryota > Fungi > Ascomycota > Sordariomycetes > Amphisphaeriales > Pseudomassariaceae > Pseudomassariella > Pseudomassariella vexata. Next base: position 2,340,979 of record NW_024467963.1, read on the forward strand.
AGGACAGCGCGCGCTGAAGTCGAAGCAGCTTAGATGGGACAGGGACAATTCCCGAATATGGCAGCAGATCGTGCCACATAGGTGATAATTCGGCTGGCGGACAACACCTGAGCGCTCATGAGTATACCTGGCCAATGGACAAAGAAATGATTGTTCCTTCTATTGCATGCCCCAGGCGCACCGCCTGTGTGCTGGGCGCAGTGCTTAGGCCAATAGCCCATGGATAGCCCTTCCGTACCCGCAGTCTTGGGTACTTAGTCCTATTTTCATCATCATTATATAACCCTCTTGCCTGTATTGCCCACACCTTCAGTCTCCGGTCCCGAATTTCTCAAGATCAAACCCAGGGAAGGGCAAGTTTAACTCAGGGATCACTCGGCCAAAACACGCAGGGACTTCAGTTTGGACATGAGAGCACTGTTTTCTATGCGGAGGTTTATCACGTTGCCAGCTGTGACAAGCTGGGCAGGAGGGGTTGAAACTGAGGGCCAAGAGCCCTGCAGCTACCGAATAGAGGTAAAGCAAAATCGGACCGAAGAAAGTTATACGCTGTTGACTAGGTTTGTTTAGCTGTGCAGAAGACTATGTTATCCATGCTGCGTCGTAAGTTCTACAAGCTTGGCACAACAGTCCGTCCCTGTCTATTGGTCGACCGATAGTGTATTCCAGTTTTCGATCATGTCAATGCTATTCATTGGCCAACCTCTGCCTGCATGAGCTCCAATTAGGAAGTGTAGCTGTAATCGTGCAGTGGCACAGTGCTGTCGATTGGGATTCCCCGCATTCTGTCGAGGTGAAGGAAGTAGGACAGAAACAGGCGAAGTATGGAAGATTCATTAGGAAAACTTGCGAATATAACGGAAGTGGCTGTATGCAAAGCCACTGCTCGATCGCTGCAGCCGTCCAACGACACATAGGTTGCCTGTACGTGATGGAAGACAATAAAGTAGCGCGCGGGGCCGGCGAAGATGTCTACTTATTAGAGCGCCATGCGAAGGAGGTCGAGCGGCTCTCAGCGCAGCACGAGTTCTTCAAAACTCATACAGAGCACCACCTTCTATCGCCTAAGCTCTTGGCCGGAAACAGACCCCTAAAACTGCTCGACTCTGGGTGCGCAGATGGTAAGCAGGCAATGTCACCTACCGAAGAGTTTGCTCACCTTTACAGGACACTGGCTGCGAGACCTGCGAAAACAGATACCGGATCGGCAGATGGAGCTACATGGTATCGACATTGCACCCGCTCTGTTCCCTCCTCAACCAGCGCAGGCGGCATCGGGTATCGAGCTCCGTGCCCACAATGTGACGCAGCCTTTTCCAGCTTCATGGGCCTGGAAGAACTCATTCGACATCATCCATCAGCGTCTCCTCGTCTGGGGCGTGCCCGTCTCCAAATGGCCTGCGATGATGCAACATCATCTGGATATACTCAAGCCTGGCGGCTATATGCAACTGGTCGAGGTCGAATGGGTGCCCCAGGGTCCTATTCCAGACTCGAACCCACAGCTGCAGAAACAGGTCAAGATGCAAAGGTTCTTCTCGGGCCAGTTCGGGATGGATATCGACTTGGCGTACCGACTGGAAGACGTCTTACGCGAAGCCGGCTTGGAGGATGTCCAGAAGATTCAATTTGACCACGGATACGGGGCATCGGCCAAAGATCCGCAGATGCGAGAGATAAGTTCGATCATCAGCACCGAGGTCTTTCGAGGGCTGGACGTCAAAATTGGAGATGGAATACCCGGGGTGGCCACGAACTCGGATGAATTCCATGCATTCCTCGATGCGCTGAGAGACGAGGTCAGGTCCGTTGGGTATAACACCAAGATCAACTTTGTGTCTGGCAGGAAACCGGCCCCACAGACCCAGTGAGATCAGCCCTCGAGAAGATAAGGGGCAAGAGGGGGAATACACGGCATGGACATCGAGACGAGCATGCATGGATTGTTGAAATGAGTTTTGGCCGTAAGAGGGTCCCGGTATCGTCTTCTGATTAGCACTGGCACTGGCCATCTGGATGAGACATCATTTGCCAACAGCCTCGTCGTCTAAGTCCGGTCCTGGGTAGGCAGACAGAAGTGAGCCGCTACATGCGAAGCTGCAATGCCCAAGTATCTGTCTGAGTGATATGCACGCATGAACGATGCCCGGCCATGTAAAGTGACTGTACGCTCGGATGAACCAAGAGCTCGGGCCAACAGATCCCAGCCGCTCACCTGCCGCTCACCTGCCGCTGCCAAGGATACAGGTCAAACTAGCCTCTACCGGCGCTCTGTAGTAGAAAACCCGCAGGGGCCTTGGCCTTGGCCTTGTTATGTCAGGAGTGGCTGAAAGCCCAGGGACCTTTCTCAACAGAACGCCTCCAGTGAAATGACCAGCAATTTGGCAGTATCGTCAGATGACAGACATCTTTCTGAGGTTCACGGGACTCGACTGGCCAATAAAAGACGACCCCCCCCCATGGACTTTACATTTTTATCCTCCCTGGGGCCCGCAAGACAGCTGCAACAATGTGGCTTTCGAGCGATCAGCGGCACATCTCCCTGAGAGCAATTACGCTACTTGCCCTCGTGGTCGCAATTAGCGGCCACGCGAATGGCAGCCAAACCGATTCGAATTGGCCAACAAACCACGATCCCACAATAACGACGCCGAAGACCCCCCCGCCGCCGACCACAGCGCAGCCAACTTGCGAATCGAGGACGGTGAACTACATTACACACACGCTGCCGCAGCAATGCCTCGCTTCGTCGCCCCCCACGACACCGACAGGGGACAGCGCCCCCGTTTCCCGCACCCCCTTGACTACTGCCCAACCTCCCGCCCAACCCAGCGCTGAGGCTGCGGCCGCACCCCAGCAGGAGGAGGAGGAGGAGGAGGAGCACGAGCTGGACAGCGATGGAAACGATCTGAGCACCGGGGCATTCATGTCCTTCGAGGAGTGGAAGGAGATGATGCTCAAGAAATCTGGCCAGGAGGCGCTGGAAGCCCGCCCTCGTAAAGACGGCCGCGGCGAAGCTTACCCGGGTGGGGACTTCGACACGCTGGGCGAAGAGGGTGAGATCGCACTGGACTTTGATGCCTATTCAGACAAGATATCCGAGATTGCATCGGCCGGCAAGCCCACAAGGCGGGATCGGGAGAAGAAGGAGGAGGTAGTGGAGAAAGTTTCGTACGACGAAGGGCTGGCCCAGATCTACAGGAGCAAGGACGCGGGCAAGACGTGCAAGGAGAGGTTCTCGTACTCGTCGTTTGACGCAGGTGCTACCGTCCTGAAGACTAGCCACGGGGCTAAGAACCCCAAGGCCATTCTGGCCGAGAACAAGGACTCGTACATGTTGCTCGAGTGTTCAATGGAGAACAAATTCTTCATCGTGGAGCTGAGTGATGACATCCTGGTTGACACAGTGGTCTTGGCCAACTTTGAATTCTTCTCTAGTATGATACGGCAGTTCCGGGTCAGTGTCAGTGATCGGTATCCCGTCAAACTGGAGAAGTGGAAAATCCTAGGGGAATTCCAAGCTCGGAATTCACGAGACATCCAACCATTCTTGGTCGAGAACCCTCAGATTTGGGCCAGATACCTGCGCATCGAGGTCTTGAGCCACTACGGAAACGAGTACTACTGCCCTCTGTCTTTACTGCGGGTCCACGGAACGCGCATGCTTGATTCGTGGAAGGAGGCCGACCCGAGCGAGATCGAGGGCGATTCGGAGGCAGAGGACGAGACTAACAAAGCTGTGCCCGAACAACCCCAGGAAATAGTCGAGCCCACTGAGGCCGTCGTCGTCGAGGAGGCTGAGGTTTCGCGACCTGCTCAAGTTGAGAACCATACCGCCGCAGCGGAACAAAGCGACTTCATTGCTTATTGGGACAAGTCCTACTTCGAGCGCATGTACCAGCCTCGGTCTACTTGTGGCCCAGCAGAATCCCCAGCAGAACCCTCACGCACCTATCCAAGGGTGGAAGAAGGTTCCGAGGTGCCGGCGAAACAGCAGCAGAGGGAAGCATGGGAACAAACAACCCACGCTACTAATGCCAGTTTTTCATTTCAATCATCTGCTGAAGACCTCGCAACGGAGTTCGCCCGCTCGGTTTCTTCCATGTCCTCCAGCTCTAACGCTGAAAACGCGACTGATATAGCTGCGAACTCCGCTTCATCCGTAGCATCAGAGCCATCCCGTCTCACTCCATCACCCGGCTCGAGCACCTTCGTGCCACCCGTCGCCGTGAAATCCTCTAACATGGCTTCGTATAGAAATAAAACCTCCGCTTCGACCTCCATCAAACCTCCTTCCTCTAAACTCTCCATCTCGAAGCCAGCGTCGGGCGCCGCGTCCCAGACGGCCTCGCGCAACAGAACAAGCACACCAACCACCTCCGTCTCTGCATCCCCCACAGTCCAAGACTCGTTCTTCAAGCAACTCACCAAGCGCTTGCAAACGCTCGAGTCCAACACGACCCTTTCCCTGCAATACATTGAGTCGCAGTCTAAATTTTTGCAAGAAGCGCTCTCCAAACTCGAGCGTCGCCAGGTCGCAAAAGTCGACCTCTTTCTCGACACGCTCAATAAGACCGTACTCTCAGAGCTCCGTGACGTCCGCACCCAGTACGACCAGATCTGGCAAAGCACCGTCATCGCCCTGGAAACCCAGCGCGAGCAAAGCGAGCGTGAACTTGTGGCCCTGTCCGCCCGTCTGGGGGTCCTAGCCGACGAGGTTGTATTCCAGAAGCGCATGGCCATCGTACAGAGCATACTGCTCCTCGGGTGTCTAGTACTCGTCATTTTCTCGCGCACGGGCATAGCAGGCGCGGGCATGGAAGCGCTGTACTACCCGTCCCAATTCCTCGGCTCGAGCAGTAGGATGGCCAGCCCCCTGTACCCAAGCACGCCGAAAGCCCTAGGCAAACTGGGCATCGGACTCGGGCAAGTCCAGCGGACCTCGACCTCGCTGCGCAAATCCATCGAGCGCTCCGGCGACGTAGACGGCAACTCGGACCGGGAAATGAGTATAGGCATCGGCATGGACCCCAACAGCCCAGCATCAAACCGCATCCCCGAAGAGCGTAGTCCCACCCTCGAATCGGCGGCTGCACCGCGTCGCTCAACAACACCCCATACCCTCCCGCGAGACAGCGAGCCCCGGAGGCGGCGCCCGTCGCCCAGCGTACGGGCCGTTTCCGAGTCCGATTACTACCAACCGCCTACTCCATCAAGTCTGGATATTGGTTACGATTCTGAGCCTGCCATGGAGACACATCCGGATTACTTCGCGCCCCAGGTTCGCCAGGATCGGGAAGATTCAGAGCGCGACAGGGGGGGTGAAGAACAGACGGATAGGGATACGGATGATGAGGACACGAAGTACACAGATATTTCGGCCCAGGACGCAGAACGGCAGTCAACGACGTCGTCGGAGGGCACTGGGGTAGAATACAGTTCTCGCCGTGCGGCGAGGGCGTCCATGTCCAGTGTGGGCTCGACGAGAAAACCTCTGCCTGCTTTGCCCGAGGACCCCGATCCTGAGTGATGCAAGGTTAGTAGTAATGAGTTGACGAATGAATACGAAGAATTGGAATACCCAAGATGGAACGGTTATTTTATAGTGTCGATGGTTACATAATGCACTGGTGCGAAATCATGATACGAAATGGGACACGGTCACATCACATATATCAAAAACTTGAAGACATAGTTATACTGCTTGTTTGCGATTCTTGACTCTAACTCAAAGCTCATCTCCAGTGAAGGTCCATCCAGCCCGTTCGCCTGGCCAATCTGGATGGCTGCCAGTGACAGCCAACTACCAACCGATCTATCGAGTGGACCACTTCACGCAGGGCTTGCTCAAATGGTGCGACGAACAGCGAACCCACTGGCCAAGTCCATCCTGGATCATCCACAAACACTTCTTCGTCCTGCTGAATCCGTGCATTGGGAGGGGTAGGTGCGCGCGGCCCTGTCCGAGTTATCCCCATTGCAACAGTACGGCCCGACCCGACAAACAGGCGCCCAACAAAGTCCCAACGAAACGCTGAAGGCAAAGTTTTTGCTGAAAGAGTTGGCTTCTGCCGCCCAGGTTTGTAGGCACTAGTAGACGACAGGCCTGTCGCTAAAAATACAGACTTAAAGAGAGGAAGTCTATCAGATAGGGGAACGGGAAGAGCAGTTTTCGGAGATGTCTCGTGTGATCTTTTTTTTCTTTTGTTTCTTTTCCTGGTTATAGTTGATCGACTCTGAGATCAGCTCGAAGCTTGCAAAAAGTGCAACTCCAAATCGTGTCTCTTCATACCTCGTATATGACGAAGCTCTCAAGCAAGATATGAGAATGTCGCAAGGGTGTCAACGTTGCCCCAAAATGCGCCCTCGGCGAAATCATCGCAAATTATGATTGTTGATGACAAAGGAAAGAAAGGAAATTGTGCAAATATGCAGACATGGTGGCTGCTGATATATACTTCTGAGGACCGCTAGGGACGCATAGAAGTACCAAGTCCATGATGATGGATGCAAACCCGTCCAATGGGCCTGGCCAGTCCGTTCCTCGATAGAGTGGGGTCGTGGCGAGAGTTGCAAGATGTGTAAGAATTAATCAGGTGCCACCAGGACCATCAAGGACAACAAGGGAAGGCTCTGAATTTCTCGCGGTGAGAATGATGTTTTGCTATCGCCGCTCTCATTGTAACCCTTCTTCTCGACTGGTAGGAGCGACTCGCATTTGGCTCATGGTCGTAGAAAGAACCTGGATCTACAAAAGTTAGCCAATTGTAAAGGGGTCGGCGGAAAATAGTCGACGTACTCACTGCATTCTTCATCGCTAGAAGTGTTGTGGCTCGCCCACGTTGGGTCTAATTGCGAAACCCTTGACTTGCGCGGCGTTTACTTCAGTACAATGGTTTGGTGCTGCGATGTGGCTCTCTAGCGCACCAGGATAGTAACCGTAATGCATGATGACGATGTCCCCGTGGTTCAAACTCAAGAAATAAGTCCATGAGCATGAAGTCCCGACAGAACATCTCTTTCGAGAATGTGCACGAGGAAGTCCGCTCGGCAATATTGGCAGAGGAGACGTTCATCGCCATGATGAATGACCAGTCTTTCCGCCTTCCAAATTGTGTACGATGAGATGTGAACAGGCTTGTTTTTAGGGGCCTTGAGTGGAGAAGGGACTAGGAGATGCACCGCAGGGGGAGGGGGTGCATGTGCCTGCAAAGAGCATTCAAATTCGACCAACGTTGCCATAATGAACGGCTTCATCAGGTTTCTTCGGGTCAATATGTTCCTCGTCTGAGTCGCTTCAAACCAGGGATATAATTTCCCGAGCTGAGGCCCCATGACTTCCAGTCTAGATCTGCCGCTCGTAAAATTGTACAGCAGAGGCGTGGAAATGCGGTTGGGCTGCTTGGGAACGAGGTACATACTGGTCAATGACTAGTAAACGGTTCTCCTCAGACAGTCTCCATGTTGACGTTGACTATTGCCAAGTGCAATTGAGCTTTTTCTTCCTTGTTGGGATGATCAACAAGTTTACCAGTTGGTGAACGCAGGCCGCTGTGAGCTTCTTTTTGGAAGTGATGGTACTGTGAAACGCGTTCTGGTCATCAAACTCCAAAATTATGGACATACCATTGGGTGCTTCACTCGTGAGCAGGTCAGAGTCACTGAATCCCAAATTGCCTGCTTCATAACTGTATGATAAGCTGCCACAATGAAGTGCTGATAGCGCTTAAGTTGTGGAAAGAACAGAACCCGCATATTTGTAGTCTCAGTCCTTCTAGTCAGGAATATGTATCCCACAGCAAAGTGGAAAGGCTTGACGGTGGTGATGTCAAATAAGATGATCAGTGACAGATTCAGAGCGCCTGAAAAAGTCGCGAGAGTTGACATTTCGAAGATGTTCTCCGAGATTGACGATAGGCTCGGCCTGATCTAGAATAGGCTGGATTTGTCAGTGATAGATTCAAACACACGAGCAACGGCAAATCTCACTTGAAGTTTGTGTCCACGATAGAAGACTGAGTCAAACATTGGTCGAAGGTGACGCAAGAGCATCTGAAGCTCGATTTTATGAGGACAGACACTTATTGTTCATGTCAGGGGAGTGGGTGGTGGTGTAGCTCCCTTAAGTGAAGGATCTACTAAAGTTGTAGAGAATCGTCCCATAATTTTCAGGTAGTATCGATGGACGAGGAAAGGGATCACCATCAAATTCGTAGACGGTGACATACATGTGAGGGTTGATGCCATATTGTTTCCCAGCATCAACCTGCCTCTCACCTCGAACTTGAGTCGACTTCCATGGTTGTCTTTGCCACTGAATTCAGAGTGTCACCATCGTGATTCCGTGTATTGCACCGCGTAATTCTTTGTGCGGTCGGCGAATCTGATGCCCGCGGGCAAGGCTATATAGACTTGATGAGCTATTATCTGTTCAGATTCATACTTATGAGCAGTGACACTTACCAGGGTTGAGACTTTGACTTTGGCGTCAAAGAGATTAATCAAGTGGATAGATACTCCTGATGAGCCTCAGTAAAGTCTGAAACAGGCGACAGTGTATGTTGAGGCATCTGTCGCTGGCGCAAAACGGTAACTGTAATATTATGATATTAGGGTGAGAAGAAATCAAACACGCTGAATCTGCTTTGCAAGTCTATCGGAATGGAAGGAAACAAGGAAATCAGAAACGGCGTGTCAACTATGCGCTTCTGTGAGCTGTCATTGGAGATTGCGAAACGGCGTTATATGGCCAAGCAAGGCGATTTAAATATCAATTCTTGGCCTGGATGGGAAAAATGGGAGACGACATCGAAGAGGCGAACGAGTGGCGATTTATTGAGGGTGATTCTTCGGCCCCTGCCTCGTCTGCAAAGTGGCTGATGTGTCGTCGATGAAGTCCAAAAAAGAGAACGAAAAAGGGCCATGGTGAAATTTAAGCTGGATGATGAAAAGGGCAGTCATCCGTTGATAACTGAGCTCAACTTATCAGATAAGTGATTGACGTGATTGATAAGTTGGCTCGTAACTCCTCTGAAGAGGAGTTATTGTGGGGAGTAGGGGTGGTGTGGCCCACGCGGGGGGAAGGAGGAGTCATAGTCATACTCCTCCAGAGCCGCGAGCCTAGTTCCACGGTCGTACTGTGAGCGTCGACGTCGTTGCTCGTCCCGGAAGTGCTGTCCTGCGTTCGGGGTGAAGAGACCTGTTTTGAGCCCAGTGAGCAAGACTTCGATCCGAGCATGTGATGCTTGTACTCACCGACATGCTCTGCATTCTCGCAGCTTCGCTTCATCTTTGATTGGTTGTCGGGCTCGGGAAAAGGCTCTTCTTCTCCGGCGAACTGAGGGTTGGGCCCATTACTAGTGAAGTAGAGCTAGAAGTGATCAGTCCTGTGTACAAAAGCATATCAGGGGATACTCACCTTAGGTCGGTAGTGTGGCGCTTCTAGCATGACTGAGCTGTTGCGGAACTTTTGAACCAAGCAGTCTTTTCCCTGGATCGCTACAAAACTGTGAGTTGCAAGGCCAAGTTCAACCATGGGTGAAGACATACTAGCATAGGAGATCTCCGCAACCTTGTCGCTCTTGAAGCAATTCCAACGTTGGTTGCCTCGGGCGTTCACGAACTAGATAAGGGTCAGTGTATGCTGCCGCGTAATTTCAGCGTTTGACTTACGTCAATGATGTCCAGGGGCTGCAGACTCGTTAGCGATTTGAGTTGATCAGGAGGAATGAGGAACACTTACGTCAACAAAATTGATGAAGGCGTATCCGACACTATTATGGTTTGTCAGCATCGAATCTTTTGTGGGTATTTCTGTAAATTCGACTCACTTGCAATCATTGGCAAAGTCAATTCGGAGGTACATGAAGTCGTACTTGCCCCAACTTGATTCGTCAACGATTCTCTTCAGCATGGCTTGATCAACCTTGTTCGGAATGTTACGAAGCATAATCTAGACTCGTTAGCAGCTGGCTGGTTTCCAGGTTGACTATCGAAACCTACGGTCGTTCGCACATCGATCCCTTCGCGAATGCGGTCAACATCGACATGGTTGTGCTGGCTGGGTATGCTGTAATAGGGGGCTCTGGTGACTCGCATAGCATTCTGTCGGCGGCTATCAGGGCGAGGATACGCGAACTGTCGAGGTGTCATGTACTCAGGGCTCATCAGCGGCGATGGCTGAGAGTACATGGGGGTGACAATGGAATAATTGCCGCCCGGGAACATCCCATGGCTTCGAGTTGGCACCTGGTCAATCATGTACGGCGGCGTGAGTGGCATTCCCGAGTACACGACCGGCATCATGCCATAAGACTGCTGGAGCGGGAAGTTGCCTGGGTGGTATGCTCTTGTCGGTGTGCTGACCAAAGCGTTGTGGATTGATGATGCAGTAGATGCGGGCCTGGAACAAGACAGCCGCTGGAAATCATTGGTCAAGTCTGACATTGAGCCAGATGTCGTTGTTCGAGCTGGGCTGACGATTCCATCGTGGACGACGGTCGACATGGTCGGGATATCGGGACGATGAAGACTCATGCAGAATTGGATTCCCTTGTGATATTGTCAGCAAAACGACCACATGCAGTGCATTTGAGCAACTTACATCAATCACTGTTCCACTGAGCTTTGAAACAACCCGCAAGGAGATATCGTTGTCACAGTACTCGATGACAGCATTCAACAAGCTGCCCTCTACGCCACTGGCCTGCGCCTTAAAGGCAAACATGTCACCCTCAGCTTGGAGGACTCCCTGTACGAAGCCCTGAAGTTGATTCAAATCAATGGATTCCAGTGATGGGTGCGCGAACACCGCGAGGTTGAGTTGGCCTTCATGTGCTGTGATCAAACCCGATGTTGGATCAACAATCTGACGAAACTTGTTAGTTGTCCGTCTTTCTGGTGCAGTGTCAAATTCTCTTACCTGAGTGAATTCTCGAGGCGTGATGTAAGTGATTTCCCAATCCTGACCACCCAGGTGGACGTTCTGAGAGAAGAGGCAAGCATCTCGGATATTACCAAATCGAGCATAGGCCTTGTCACCACATACTTGGATATATCTGGATCCTTGGATTTGGAGGCCATTTTGCGACAGTTTCTATTATTCAATTAGCTTGGGAATGGAACAAACTAGCTGCAAATCTTACCGAGAAGTAGTACTCGATGTTGCCAGTCTGCACCTTCTGGCTGCGAATTGAGATGACTAGGCATCTTGAAAGACCAGCATCGGTGCTCAGGGTTGGGTGAACGAAAGAAGCGCTCAGCGCTCTGCTTTCCAAGGACTGGTCCGCCATTGATGATGAATTCGAAGCTTCTGTCTTTATACCAGCATTGATATCTGTGCTTGATCCTCGGGCAATGGAAGATAAGGTGAATGGTGAGAAGCAAGAAGCAGTAGGTGATAACTTCTGGGCTGATCTGGCTGCTAGTCCCGTGGAACTGACAAAGGGATCTTTTTCCAAGTGGAGGTTTGTCCGGTAGAATGACTTGGATTTGGAAAGATCTAAAGAAGCTGGGGAAGTCACGGGGAACTTGATGGGGCCAGCGTCCCGACCAAGTGAATGGGGCATGCGCGCGGATTTGGCAGAGCCATCCTCTGGAGAGAATGCTGTCAGGCGCGTATCAGGGGTACCCTTGAAGGAATCTGCTGCTCCGCTGGATGAGCGAGGAGAAGCTGGGTTGAAAGCCCCGTCGCGACTCTGAGGTATGGCCATGTTTGCCATGAAGGACAAACCCAGATACTTGAAAGATATGTGGTGGCAATATCAAACAAAGACCTTTTGTTAAGAAGAAGCCTAAGTTGTGACAGAGATGCAGAAGATCGGCCTGGGGTAGTGCAAGCAGGGAACTGTTGCTGTTGTCTTATCAGGGAAAGAAGTCAAAGATGTATTTTGTGAATTGGAGAAAGCTTGGGACAAAAGCTGACCTTGTTTTAAGAGGAAGGCACACCACGAAATGAATAGGAGGAAACCTGTAATGGGACAGAGATGCGGAAGGTCGTCGTTCGGTGATGCAAGCAGAGAATCTTTGCTGTTGTTCTGTTAGAAGGAGAAGCCAAACATTTGTTTTGTGAACAGAGGAAGCTTGGACAAAATCTGACCTTGTTGTAAGAGGAAGGAGCGGTGTTCAGATGTTAAGGCAGGAGTGATAGCTTGTTTCTGAGACTTGCGGGAAATCTTTGGAGTAGATCGATGTGTATTTTGAATTCCGAAGAGCCTCGTGTTGAACTCCTGGAAGTGCTCTTCAGATCAATAACTCTGGAGTCATAGAATCATAGAAATGCCCCTGTTATCTCTGACACTCTGTGTGCTGTCGGTGCTTCAACTTTTGCCAATGACTGTACGGTAGTTGAAAGGCCCGGTTGTTTATTTGGTTGCTCGTCAGGTGTAGATGACGGTTAAGAGGGTTTATCTGTTGCGTAGTGGTTGACCGAGTTGTGCTGAAGAGTACCAGGGTGGAGACTGGGCAAAACGAGTTGTTGGAGAAACACCAAGTGAAAGAAGATAGACCTAGATTTTTGATGTTAATGAAAGAGATGCATAATGTTGAACGTAAATTGTGAAGTGAATTTGGGTCATCATCTGATGAGAGTCACGGAGAGCATTCAGGGGTAAATGCATTCTGAATGGGGAACTGAAACCATCCACCAACCAATCAGGGAATTAATTGCGCTTCTGACAGCAACCACAGGCTAGTGGTTTTGAACTTGTAAGAAGGTAATTGACTCCCCAAGGGGTAAGAGCTAGAACCAGTTGCCACATAGCATCCTGGAGTGGGACTCGTTAAATCAAAACGAATGCTCTTGAATCAGCCTCCAGTTCAGCAACTTTCATGATCAACAAGACACTTGTCCACCCATAGCTGAAGCACTCGCATAAATGTTAAAATATTTTCGTAACTACCCCGGCTTACGAGAGTAAGACATGCCGTCAAAAACCATTGCCGACAATATCTGTGGGACATGCTGACAGAAATCCTTGGTAACACTGTCATCTAGACCAGCAGCAAGGTCCCTTCACTAACGAGTGAAGGCAGACTCCTTTGAAGTGATCCAGGATATCAGAAAGCCAGGTATCTCTAGCATAGAGGCATTGAACAACCATATGTGCAAGATCACCCGTACATCAACTTGAGTGACAAAGCGATGAGGCCTTGAACCAAGAGCCAGGATAAAGGTAGTGATTCAAGAAAATTTTCAGTGCTTACCAAATACTGGTTGATCTGACCGTTGAGTAAATTTTCAGAGGTTGAACGCTTCCTCAGAATTGCGGACGAGGGGTATTGCTGGCAATGATGCCAGTGAGGGTGACTCGAATGGTGCTTGATGATTCTGAGCATTATTTGGATCAGCAAAAGCAAAATCATCCTGTGGGCCGCAATTTCATTTAAGTATGCGGAGATCTGTCTGGGATGAGGATGGGAATAGCTGACATCAAAACCGTTGACCAGATATAGCCTGCTTTGTTGACTGTCGTTCTGGACAGTTAGGATGTCATTGCCAATCACTGCCGGAGTGGCCAATGTCGGGGAAAAGGCTAAGAGGTTGTTGCCAACTACAGGAGCCTCAAGAGAATGTTGTCAAGGTCCAAAGGCTCCAAGGACAAAATTTGAGGGTGAGGGTCGACGGTGAGGATTGAGGTGTTGAGAGAATCTTCCTGAGGTTGAGAAGAGGCAAGTTAGTAAAAAAAAAGAACAAGGTGAAAATTCTTTTGCTTGGACTGAGATCTGGTGCGCACAAAGTCCCCCAAGCTAAGTATACGGGAAGCTACAGCCAGACAGACCTACAACTTCTTTGGAAGGTGCTCTGTCAGGCAATTGAGTGGAAACCCGCTCACCAGGGACTGGGACAAGGCACCAAAGCATAAGCATAAATATTACCTGGCATATACCTCCAAATAGATAAAAAATGACAAATTTATTTGCATCAACATACTTTAGAAAGTCCCTCATCATTCACAGATAGAACTCTTAACAAGACAAAAAGGGAAGCGTGGTTGCTGACCGAACTCGTGATTCACTCAACTGTGACTGGGAAGGCACAATGCCAATATAGCCCCACCGACACATCAAACTGGAACAACAAAGCCCCACGAAATACAGTCAAATGACCAAGACGTGAGGAATATTGGACGAAAGCTTTGTTCAAGAGCTTCTCATGTTGACCTGCCTTGGAGTCAAGAGAGTGTGATATATGGAAATGAGGACGTTTAATGACTTAGTAGCTCTACTGATTGAGGTATCATTACATGGTCAGGACACAAATTCCCTAGTTGTTCCAATCAGGCCTCCCATACCTGTAAGTGGAAGGAACTATCTGTATCAGAAGCATCGTGAAATCATTGGATGCTTCTATCTTTGGTCAAGCAGCTCACTCATACGAGTCTAGTTTCAAACAACGCAGGAACCACAACAATTCCTAGCGGCTGGGACTCCGGCCATCGCAGCTTTATATGACTGTTGCTTACTTAATCGGAACCTTGAGAGCTTTGGCCTGTTTTAATCGTGACAAGAACAGCTGCTAAAGTTACGACACAATCTACCTTGAGCATACATCTTTACTGGGACCTCTACAACAGAGTCTGTTCTTAAAATCTCGACGGTTCATTTCTCCAATTCATAAATGGTTCTGAATGAAGACGGTGTTTCTGGTTGCCATCAAAAATGGAAAGATTATTTGAAGTCATCAGGAATTCAACATGCCAAGCTGCCCTTATCTAGTGTCACAATTCTCTATGGATGCAAATACAAGCAGGAGCTTGCGGATTGAGGGGCGTACAAATGGCTAAAAAGCTTGGATAAAGTGGTTGAGTCTTCAGGTGTTGAGTGTATTGATTTCATGCCATTGCCAGGAGGCAGAACAGACACAAAAGGTCCCGTGATCACCTGTTTGGTGAAAACCAAGTTTCACATGGGGGAATAATCATGGTAACTGCTCCTAAAAAGGCTGAACAAATGTACATCTTGTTATAGGTGTTAGTCCAGCCATTAGGGCACGGTTTGACATACGGGAGTACTAGTAGAGGTACCGGGGGCTTCGAGCCTACGGCGTATTTAATAATAATAATAATGTTATAGGTGTCTGGGGCAGGCTACAGGGGTGGTTTCAGACATTCCAGGCCAAACCAGCATCAGCATATAAATAAAAGCTGGGTTGCAGCATATTTGGATGGAACCTAATACTGTCGGATCTAGGCTTAGTTACTCTCTTAGCTACTTACATGAATATCGATATGCAAGATCGAACCAGCTGGTCAACTACGACTAATTGTAGTGTATTGAAGTTTCTTTGATCTAAGAGTTCATCAGGATTGTGGTACCAACATTGGGATACTGACCATCAAGCTCAAGACTATTATGGTTGGCTATTAGCCACTCGCCATGCAGGTCAGCCTCTATTTCTGGAGTGACAACCTCAGCATCAACACACCAATCTATCTCTACCAGGATGACTGCACATTGCCGGCGGGATTATTGTTTGTTCAGCGATTACAGCAACATTGAATTGCCATTCAGGTAAGTCTCTGTGATGATGGGGCTTGTTACGGAGAAGTATATGAGGTAATTGCAAACATGTTTACCATAGGGCTCATCCCAACAATACTCTATGCTATTGAGGTTTTGGTTGTCAAGAGGTGCCTGTTGATGGATGATGCAACGCTCAACGATGGGAATCGAATTCCCCAAGAAAGCCTGTCTACCATCGAAAACTAAAATTTTCATACGCTCGCAATAACTGTGATGGGTAAGTCTTGCCCCTCAAGCTCCCAGAACAGCATACAACCAGCGATGTTCCTGACCACTTGGGTACATAACAATTCCGAGTGTCTTTAAGCACCTCATGCCTTTGCGTCCACTGGCTATTAGCGTGCAGTTTTCAACAAGGGTTGAGTGGGGGCCGAAGAACCAAGCACGGAGCTGACACTGCAGTGACATCCATGGATGCAGAAGAGCTCTTCGTTGCATCGAATTCTTGACCCCAAGGGTTCAAACATGCCAGGCTCTGTGAGACCTGGAGAATTAATAGGAACAGTTTGATGTCATGTCATTTGACGTGGAGGTATGGCGTTCCGTTTTTGGTTCTAACAACAGTTGAGTGGACAGTTGAGTAAAATCCTGTGCCAAATAATAAGGTTCTGAGGCAACTTCCACAATACATGACTACGACTCTACCAGTTTGAGGCGGCATCAACGTGGATGCGAACGCACGGGCCGCTGGAACGAACCAAGCATGACAGGATGACCGTGCAGCCCCCTGTTTACCTGTAGTGGGTCTATATGGGGTTGCAGTGTGGAGGCACTTGCAACTCAAACATCCAACATCAGCCTTGCAGGACATCTTGAAACGTACTTCACTAATCTTGGTACTTGCTTCTACCTCATACAATACTTGTCCATGTTCGACTGGCGATTGATACGATGATTCATTGCTGAAAAGTCTGCGCAAACTTCGTTAGCCAGCTATCCAAGCTGTCCAGACCGTCCCCGATTTCCTGTCCATCTCATAAGGCTTGAGCTTCTCCGACTCGACCCAACCCACGGAGCAAAGATGGCACCACGAAGGGCGCAAAACTACGATGACTACGGCTCTGCGGTTCAGCAAATTATTCTGTCCGGATCCGACGCTGACTTTCTCGATCATTTGATCCCAGTTCTCAAAGATGCCACGGCCACCAAGCGGGCTACCATGCTCACACAGAACCTGTCCCAATACGCAGAAGATCGAGAGGTCGAGATCGAGAGGATAGGATTGACGAAACATGAGGAATTTCTGGGATCAGTCAATCAACTTCAACATGTCAGGGAAGGGACGGTTGCTTTGACGACCGAGATCTTGAAGCTCAATCAATCCATACAGGCCAGCACCGAGAAGCTCGCAGAGCAGAAGCAGGCACTAGTGAACACGAGAGCCGTTCGCGAAAACATATCAGACGTCTCGGATGCCCTGAAGGAGTCGCTCAAGATATTGCATGCAGTGAACAATGCCCACGAGCTGATCCGGAGGAAGAAGTATTACGGCGCCTTAAAGTCGCTGGACGACATGCAGAACGAGTTCCTGATTCCGACGTTACAGAACAAGTATGCGACTCAGCATAAACTGGCCGACCTCATCCAGAAGTCAATACCCTCGTCGCAGAAGACCATCTCCGAGGCAGTCATGTCAGATCTTAATACCTGGCTCTTCCGGATTAGAGAGACGTCTCAATTTCTAGGCGAAGTTGCCTTTTACCACACCGAAATGCGCCGGGCAAAACAAAGAGAGCGGGTTGAGAAGGACGAATTTCTGAATCATTTCAAGCTCAACTCGGCAATTGAACTAGTCTTTGACGAGAAGGAAGAGTTTGATGTGCTTGACAACGAAGAGGTCCAGGTAGACTTCACACCACTTTTCGAAGCGCTACATATCCATGATGCCCTCGGACAAACTGAAAAGTTCCGTAATGATTATGCTGCCACCCGAAGACAACAAAAGGAGCTCCTGATTCCGACCATGGTCAGCCTCACGACTGACGATGATACATCCTTGAGTAGTCTTCTCGAAGGTATCGCTGGGTTTGCCATAATCGAGAAAGCCACAATGAGGAGGGCCCCCCAGCTCCGTTCTTCTGTTGACGTGAGCCTATTCTATGAAAATGCGACCTCGATCCTTGAGCAAGCTAACTGACAACCGCAGGTTGAGGAATTGTGGGACTCCATGTGCTCTGCTGCTATCTCTTTGACAACCAAGGCCCTAGGCGAAGTCAGCAATGCTGAAATATTGCTGAAAATAAAAGGGGTGATTGCACTGTTCATCCAGACTATGGAGGTGAGAATGGTGAAACCATCTAGGCAAAGCATCTTCTAACATTCAATAGGGATGGGGATACTCAGTTTCAAGACTCGACGAGTTCTTGGTCGAATTGTTTGATAAATACGCTGAGCTTCTCAAGCGAAGATTCAGCGAAGATTTCCAGGAGATAGTCTCGACTGACGATTACATGCCCATGGCCATCAACTCCAAGGAAGAGTACGAGAAGGTGGTCAACGTCAGTTGGTTCTCACAGGACATGGACATCAACGAGCTCAAGTTCCCTTGCGTGCTGCCGTTCTCCCAGATGTATCCACTATGTTGCATCGACATCCGCAACTTCCTCAACCAGTTTTACTTCTTTTCTGATGACCACTTTCAACATCCGACCAAGATTGACGAGACTCTGCGGAAAGTATGGTTTTCGGCCAAGTTTATGGGGGAAATTGCTAACTCCCGTTCCAGTCCCTCGACGAACTGTTGACAGAGAAAGTCTGCAAATCTCTGGTCGAAAGATTGAGCTCCCAGTATCTGGGTCAAATAGTACAGATCCTGATCAATCTGGAACACTTCGAGACGGCATGCCAAGAACTCGAACAACTGCTGATCCGCGCACGTTCATCTTCCTCTGCAGGCGGGCTTCTGACCCTCGCAGCCACCGAACAATTCCGGGAGAACAAGAAAACAGCTGAAAAGCGCATCTTCGAGCTAGTCAACTCCAAGATTGACGACCTAGTCGAGACGGCCGAGTACGACTGGACGGCCTACAACACGCCCTCTGAGCCAAGCAACTACATGCAGACCCTCACCCGCTACCTCTCTAACATCATGAACTCGACGCTGCTGGGCCTGCCCCGCGAGATCAAAGAGCTCATATACTTCGACGCGCTATCCCATGCCGCCAACAAAGTGCTCGCCCTGCCTCTGTCCAATGACGTCAAGAAGATCAACCCAAATGGCGTTTCGGCCTTAGCCAAAGATGTGCAGCACTTAACGGACTTTGTCGACGGGCTCGAGAATGGATTCATGCTCAGAAGCAATCTGGATGAGCTGGAGCAAACGATACAGCTTTTGCAGAGCGAAAATACGGACGAGTTCTTCGATATTTCGACCAGGAACAAGAAGTATGGCCGGGTGCATGCTATGAATGGGCCCATCCTCTTGGAAAAGTACGTTACCCTATAAATTGGCCTATGGATCCCGGATCCCAATAACTAATGTTGTAAACAGACTCACGCAACAAATCTCTGGCCCTGGTGTGGCAGCCCAACGCTTTGCCAATTTCTCATCAGGTCTGCGCTTCGGTACCAAATGATTAGCAGACACACTTTCTGGTTACCCATTTGGAACAAAAACATTACGGTCTACAGTGTTTCTCAGCTTGAGATGCACAGGTGTACGATTGCATTTAATTTTTTACTCGGAAACCTAATAATGTCCTCGGCCAAGGGGCAACAACGAAAACAACATACAGGCTGTGCTATGGTGTATTTACGCCGACCTGGCAAGTATGTGGAAACCCTGAACCTGCCTACAACACCAAACCCTCGCAAGAAAACGACAATGAAAAGTTGCCACGTCCCGAAAAGGCC